>NW_004955445.1:4843748-4940380 GCF_000276665.1 Chinchilla lanigera
CCGCCCCTGCCCCGGACCCCGCGCCGAGCGCCGCGCTCACCGCCTTCTTCATGGTGGCCGCCATCTTGGGACTGGCCGACGGCGCGGCGCGGGGAGAGCCGGGGGGGTGCTCGTCTGCTCTGCGCCGCCTGCCCCTCCCTGGCGGACCCGAACTGCCCCGCAGAGCAACGTTGCCTCCACACCGCTTCCTATTGGGTCTCTGATCAAGGACTCCGAACGGCTGGGGAGCGGGAAGGAAACGTAACCTGGAAGGACTTGGTACGTGCCATTTAAAGGGACAGGCCACTCCCTGTGGGCCGACAGAAACTGGGGGGTGTGGCGAGCGGCTGCGAGCTCCAGCCGCGGGCGACAGAGGGCGCGCCGCAGGAGGAGGTTTTCATCCGCGCGACAGACGTGGGCTTAAACTGAAAGGGAATAAGGTAATTCAGATGATGTAAAGAAGAGGCACTCTGCAGTCACTGAGCAGTTACTGTGTACTCACACACAATTGTTAATGATACATAGTTGCTTTCTCCATTCAGCTCTGCTGCCCGTGACATTCCTCTGCCCAAAATATAAACTTTTGTATCTCCTAAAGAGCTGCCCCAGGCCAGCATGGTTGGTGCCTGCTGACTACTGTAGCTACTGCTACTGCTGCTTGCACCTTTGTTTCTTTCTTTCTTTCTTTCTTTCTTTCTCTTTCTTTTCTTTCTTTTTTTCTCTTACTCTTTCTTTGTTTTTCTTTTCTTTCCTTTCTTTCTTTCTTTTGATAGGAGGGACCCACTAAATTGCCCCAATCTAGGCCACAACTTGTCATTCTCCTGCCTCAGCGTCCCAGAGTGCTGGAATTGCAGGCATGCACGAGCTCGTCCGGTCTACTGTTCTTTAGAGTGTTTCCCACTTCAGACAGACAGACAGACGCTGGAAAGCGCCCTGGGGAGAACGGTAAAAATGGTCAGAAGTCATGCCAGCCCGGGCCTTTCAGTGTGCAGCTGGGGGCAAAGACTCCCTGCTTCGTGATGGAGCGACCCCAGCCAGGACCGGAGCAGGCAGGTCGGTCGGGGAAGGCAGGAGAGCCCGCAGCTGACCTGAGCTTAGCACCTGCGCTCCATCGCGGGGCCCTCCTGTTCTCTAGGAGGCCACTTTAACCGGGACTCAGGGGAATCCAGCTGGGGTAGGGAGCTATTCAAAAACCGACCCGCTGACCAGCGACCAGCACCCCTTGCCGGGCTCAGGGTGGGTCCCATAGCGTCTCTCGCCTCCTGTGCACCAGGAAGCCCCAGTTGGAGCTGCACGGTGTGGGATACGGAGCAGCCCGGTTGGGTCCACGTACCTGAAACTAGCCAAGGCCCACGTGCAGCTGGCCACGGTGAGGGGCGCTGGGCTATAACAGGTGACCAAAGGCAGGTGGGTGAAACCGAAAGGTCTCGATACAACATAGACACAGGGGTCCATGAAATAGACTTGGAAATCAAAGCTACAGCACACTAGAGGGGGACTGGAATAGAAGTTTTTAGGCATTTAACATTAACGTGGTCCAAGTGCGGATATACAGGACAAGCGTGGGAGTGCGGCACATCCGGGTCCTGCTTGTCACGTTGCGTCCTCTGTCCACCTCCCTTAACTGTTCTCTGCGCCCAGAAATTGCACCTGGCCGCATACAAGGACAGAAGGGCCGGAGTGGCTTTTGCAACGAGCGAGGCCGCTGTCTCGTGTAAATGTGACACGCGTGGGGGGTGGCTAGGCTGGATCAGTAGCTCAGAGAACTCACGGCTGTGGGTCGGATGCCCCGTGCGTCTTTGGGCTTCTCTAGCGCTGCACGGCTGGTCTTCTCCAAGCAGCCGGGATGCAGAGAAAAGCAGACGGAGCACACCGCTTGCTCGCTCTGGTTGCCTTCCGCGCTTTCTCTTTCCTTCCCTCTTGCCCTGCCTCTTTCTCCCTCTCAAGGCGAAAAGCATTTCCCAGAATGCTCCCACCGCCCATGACATTACGTCTGTCTTATGCCCTCCGGTCACCGGCCAAAGCCAAGGGATTGTTAAACTCATTCTTAAATTACGATTAATTCCTGCTGGAAATAGGGCTGCCGAAGCACAGCTGGGCTTCTGAAAGCACGGTGAGGAAGAGAGAAGCATCAGCTGTGGGGCGGACGGCCTGTATGTGCGCTGGGGTGCATGGCCGGGCTGGGGCGTCTCCGCACGCCAGGCGGCGCCGATCAACCCGGACAGAGTCCTAGGAGCAGAGTAGCAGCCACTGTGCTGACTTGGCTCCCCTTGGAGAGCCTCTTGCAGCGCATCCGACTCCCTCCTGTCTCCCACTGTGACTGTCCCACCCGCTCCAGTCTGTGAATCTTTGGAGCAATCTCAGCGAGCAGCGAAACCAGTTCTGCAAGTGCCTATGGCCAGAGCACTCTTAGGTCTTCTACTGAGAGTCCTATCATTCCGACCGTTGTTTCCTGTTCTTTCTCCAGCTGGAGCCAGTCTCTCTCTGGTGGGATCCGTGCAAGAGCGTCTGGGGAACAGGTAGAAGCTTTTGGGGACTGCAGGTCGGGGAGGAAAATCTCCAGAGATCACTTGAAAACATTTGAGCTGGGGTGAATGGATTCACCCGCTTCCAACAGGCTGAAAACTGGCCACCGACTGACCGGATACGCCCTCTGTGGCCCTTACAGTATTTTTCTGTAATGGAACCATTATTCAAAAATTGAGCCGATTTTACTCAACAGTACCAGATGTTTAGTTTTGCTTGAGTTTATAAAACCAGAAACCAGAGGCCCAGTGACAGGGCGCCTGCATTTCTGCGTGGCAGCTCTGGGCTCACCAGGTGTGGCCCATTTATGGGCACCCTGCATGGCCTGCCTCATTCCTGTGCTTACCTGGCAGGACCGCTGTGTATATGGGCTTGCAAGCCCCAGCTTCTGTTCTAGGGAAGGGGATGCTAGACGCAATTGCAGATAGAAGGGCCACAAGGCACTTGACATCGTGGAGTTGACAAGCGTGTGTCACACAAATCACAGCACCTGGCGCTGCAGCCCCAGGGCCAGTCTTGGGGGGAGGAGCTCAGGATCAGGCTGCAGTGGTCCACAAGGACTCTGAAACTACGGCATGTTGACAGGACCAACCATAGTGACCAGGCACTGGAGATGTGACCTGGGAAAAAAAAAATCTGACACAATTTCCTGTCCTCACGAAGCTTAGATCCTACTGACAGGAGATGGGCCATGACAAAAATAGTTGACTAAATTATACAATATGTCCGAGAGTGTCATTAGCCACCATCATACCTGATCTCAGAAGCTAAGCAGGCTCGGGTCTGGTTAGTACTTGGATGAGAGAAAGTATTATTTGGGTATAAATGCTACTAATTGCTCCTTCAAGGGCACATGAAATAGTAAAGAAAGCCTATGTAGCTATTAGCATGAGAACTCCATGAGGAAGATGTGAGAGAAGAAATGGTAAGGATATTAACTGGAAATTGAAAGGGGGAAAAGGTAAAAACCCTTCTTGAATTAACATGTACACAAAATGCAGTGCATGCCAAACTTTTTCAAATCTGAATACACATTACGGAGAATGATGGCTTCCATGAGCTCAAAGCAGGGGAATATTCTGAATATTTTCAAGAGAATTAATGGTAATATACCTTAGTGTAGTAAATTTTCTTAAAATGTAAACATTGACCCTATCTTTTGATCACCCAGCTTCGGTTAGATTCTGTCACAAAAGTGTTAACGTTTCCTAGCAGCATGTGTGGGTCCCCCCAGATCTGCAGCCTCTGCTCCAGCCCACTGGCCCTACACTCAGCAGAGGAAAGTGTGGTAAGTGAACCCTTCCATGATGGCCCACAAGGGAAGGGCTAGAAGGGGCAAATCCCCACTCCCAAATTGTCTCGGTTATTTTTCTCTTGTTGCTAGAACAAGATACCCAACAGCCAAATTAAAGAGGGACAGGTTTATTTAGCTCACAGTTTGTGGAGGTTTCAGTCCATAATCAGCTGGCTCCAAGGTAGGGTGGCATGGTGAGGGGCAACAGTTCAAGGCAGCAGAAGACAGCAAAAGCAACAAGAGCAAAAAGAGGGGAGCAAGCCTCTCTTCCTCATATTGTATGCAGGCTACCTGCATCTCTGTACCCTCCTTTTGCACAGACTCAGGATGTTTACAAAGTGAGGAACTTGGCCCCCTGTTGAGTCGCTTAAACTTCTAAACTTCTCAAGCTGAGACAATGATTCAACTATTACAACATCCTGAAGCATAAACAGCTGCCTTAGGGCATGACCTCTACACTCTAGGTTTTAGAACCCCTGATTCTTTTACTTAAGCTTCTAAACTTCTCAAATTGACACAATTACACATACACATACACACCATGGTTTGGTCCTGAGGCTACCAGGGACACTCAAGGACCATGGCAATGATCCTCAGATTTGAGACACCCAACTTTTCCATCACAGTTTGTGTTTTTTTGAATCTTCTTAGTGTGCTGGGAAATGTAAAGCTGTGTCCATTTGTATTTAGCTCAGTACTTCTGTGATTTTGCCATAACCATATTTGGGAGTCTTCCTTGTCTTCCCGGGGTACTTAGAGTATAACTTAAATTCATTACCAGGACCCAGCCTCTTTCTCTGGCCTTGTCTCACACCATCTCTCCCCTCACTTCCGGTATCCTCCCTCTGGGCCTCTGTCCCATGAATACTGCATGCTTCTTCCTGCACCATGGCCTTTGCACTTGCTTTCCCCATGATGTCCACACTCCTCTTATTCACTTGGCTAAATCCTGCTCAGCCTCAAGCCACACCCAGAGTCCATGTCACGCATTCCATGCTATGGTCTGAATATGTCCTCCAACGTCCATATATTGAAAAAACTTTCATCGTGATGGTATTAAGGGGTGGGGCCCATGAGAGATGATTAAGTCTGAGGGCAAAGCCCTCCTGGACAGAATTAAGGCTCTTAAGAAAGGGCTTGGGAGGTTCCTTCTTTGTCCCCCTGCATTGAGGACATGTGGTCCTTCCTTTGGGACGATGCGAAACAGAGGGCCAATCCTGGAAGGAAAAGCACCATCTTGCTCTCTCCAGACTCTTGCAGCCCGCCCCTTGATCTTGGACCTCTCAGCTTCTGGAACTGTGAGAAGGAAATGTGTATTGTTTATAAATCCTCCAGCTGCAGGTATTTTTGTTATAGTGGCACAGATGGACTAAGACATGGGCTTTCCTTAAACACACTCTCCACACCCCTAAACATCTTTATAACATTCCCTGGCACATTTTTTAAAAAATTCTGCCCCCCCACACCCATTGAAATGGGAGCAACAAGGAAAACACGCCACGCCTGTTTACTTCATCCCCATAACTGTGGCGAGAATAGAGAAGTAGGTGCCAAATAGCAACTAGTGAATAAATAAATGTATCAATGAAGGAAAGACTGCATAGTTAAGGATGAAAGAGTAATATACACTACACGATAGCTTCCCACGAATTCATTGAGTTGCAGTGCACAAAAGTCCAGAAAATACGTCCATTCACCTTTGTCTAAGTCTAGTACTGTATTGCACACTCCATACTGTGATACTGCGACCTTTTGTCTGAACAACCTTCCTTTCTTCACCAGGGGGCGCTATGACTCCAGAATCTGGCATTTTATTTTTCTCCGCAACACCTTAGGAATCAGCTACACCAAGACGGTGCAAGAAAACCACTGTCTTTGGGCCAAAATATAATCACCTCTCGCCAGTTTCAATTCTTAGTTTAATTTATACCTGGAACAAAATACATTTTTCAATGCCCTCTCATGTATATGGTGTTTTTAGACCTTTATAAAATAGATCATACACTAATAATCTACATTTTGAGGGCAAATGCTCGTAGCAATTTTCATTCTGAGAAAGGAGGCACCCCTTATTCTAAGTATCATTTACAGAACACCTTTGAATTAAAATCTAAATTTTGCAGGGCGTGGTGGCGCACGCCTGTAATCCCAGCACTCGTGAGGCTGAGGCAGGAGGATCCTTGCAAATTTGAGACTAGCCTGAGCCACAAAGTGAGCTCAAGGCCAGCCTGAACTGCAGAGCGAGACCCTGTCTCAAAAAAGACAAATTTTAAAAATTTAAAATATAGAATATAAATTTCCTAGCATCCCCATTCAGCACCGATTTGCCAGAAGCTAGGGTGTACTTTGCACTAAATCAGTTGGCCGCTTCACACACAGCCTGCTTATAAAAGGGTCTGACTTGCAGTGAAGTGAGGACCTCACACGTATGCGACCACCTGATGTCTTTTAACAGCCCTCTCTATCGAGGGAAATTTCCAGGTTGTGCCCTTCTGTCTCCATTCTAGAAGTCAGAACTCAACTGTCTTCAGCAGCCTTGAAGGTAGTCTGGAAGCCTCGATCAAGCAGTCCGATGCGCCAGAAGGGAGAGGGCAGGTGCCTCCAGGAGAGTAGAGCCCGTTCCGGGAGGTCAGGGGAGCTGCAGACTCAGCTCCCTAAAGCAGCAGCCACAGAGATCCTGAGGCAGGAGACGAGGGTTGGGGCAAACTCGTCAAACCACCGGACAGAGTCTGCTGACGTCATGGAGACCCCGGGAACATGCGCAGAACCCGGGATCCAGGGCGACTCTGCCTCCGGAGCACCAGTCACAAAAGTGCTGTTTCCACTTCTTCACTTACACTTGGCAGGAAGCCAAGAGACTCTTTCCACGGGGCGGTTTAACTCTGGCTCCGGGCCAAGTGAGCTTTATGGGACAACTGTCCCAATGCCTTATTTGCATGAGGGAGAAGCCAGCCCAGGAATTTTGGGTGCAAAAGACCCCGTTTCCTTTATTCTCACTGCCGCTGAGTCTAGTCACCAGCTCACTGCTATTTTGCATAGCGTACTTCTTTCCCATCAGTAAATGTACAACCCTGCTACTTTTTCTGTGTGTATTGTCCCATTCTTTGTTCAGGACGTGAAGAGCCTGAAAATAAAATTTCCCCAGAACATACCATCTGGTAAGATTTCTTGGCAAGCCAGCCAGGAGTTTAGACTCCTTCATGGAAAAAAAATTTTTTTCTCTTTCCGTGTGTGTGTGTGTATGTGTGTGTGTGTGTCTTTGGTCACCCATTCCAGACTTGTTCTTAGAAAGTTAAAAGCCACCATCCATTTACTGCTTGAAGTTGTTTTTCTTTTTTTCTTTTGGTCCCAGGAATCGAACTCAGGACCTTGCGCTTGCCAGGCAGGTGCTTGTGCCACTGAGCTATTTTCCCGGCTGCTGCTTGAAGTTTAATGTCTCTTTTCCTTCCGGATTTTTGTCCTTCCCACCGCTTTTCCTCCTTTCTCATTGTTGAGGGAGGCGGCAGTCAATGACTTGGTCTCCTGCCTGAGTAGCCATCTAGCCCAGCTGGCCTCTCTTGGTGCTCATTATGAGCAGAGTCTCCTTTGTGCTTTCCCTGTAGAGGGACTTTTCTTGCTCGCTGTCCGTAGTGAGTTACATTCTCAGAGCCCCGTATCCTAACACCTCAGGCCGCCATTGCAGTTCACCTGCTGCCATGTTTCCCAGCTGTCGTGGAGAGCAGGGCATCTCACCCTTGGAGATAAGAACTGTGGTCTTCACCTTCAGGGAACACATGGGCCTACCCCCCCTTTCCCCTCTAAATCTGGGTTGACCCCTCCCTGCTGCTCCTCACAGAAATCCCAGTAATTTAGGAACGCGTGTGAGGGCCTGAGCAGGACAGAGGGAACAGACAGTGAAGGTGTGAATGTGGGGCAACTGGAGCGTTTTAGTCCATCGGTAACAGACTCGGCCTTTGTATTTGGAACTTTCCAGGGCTTTTTCTTAAATGCTAAAGAATTAGCCTTCTATCTCTACTGCCTTAAAAAGTAATTACCCAAGTCTTTCATCATCAGGATAAATGAGGGATGCTGCTTCTCAGGTACTTCGACAGAGCCAGTAAGGACTCCCTCCACCCAGGGCTTCAAGGAGTCACCGTGGGCCACAGGCTATGGAGAGGGATAAGGAAAAAATTAAACAGCTCGCTCACATCACCTGCTTCACCAGGGACGTCTAGTAGTAAATTTGAGTATCATAGGGGACCCCCCCCAGCTCAGCAGGTCTCCATCCTCCAAAGGACCCTGGACATCATCTTCTCTCTCTCCAGGACCCCCAGGTAGTGCCATGGGAAACAGCCTGTGGATCTACCAGCTCATCATTAGACTGTACCCTTAAGACTTAAAAACAATTTGACCCTGACAATGTGCAAAAAAAAAAAAAAAAAAATCTCCTATTTGGGTCAATGTAGACTAGGAAATGTGAGAGATCAGGCTTGTATGGCTGTTTATCAGAAGCCATCCCTCTGCCAAGCCCCGAGAGGAAAGGCACTTAAGAGACTCCTAGAGAGGAGATGGGTATCATCCTCAGACCCCCATCTGTCAGGGGAATGTGGGTCTCCCCCTCATGTTTGATAAAAGAAACCACACTGAGGTGTACAGACCTCAGCCCTCTCCTTGTAATCCTCAGGCCGGTAAATCAGCCCCACCCTCTCCGTGTGCCTCAGAAGCCCCAGAGTGGCGGACTCCCCAGAGAGCCCCAGTGTCCCCAGGCCCTCCTCGTGCTCCCCACACAGCTCTTACCCGCGGGGCACACGCACAAACGCAGCTCGTCCCGCCCCTCGGGGACCGCGGAGAGGACACTACTCCCGCCCGGGTTCCTTTCCAGCGGCAGACGGCCAGCAGTGCAGAGCACATTTCGGCTGATTGCCAGAAGGTCCTGGTCGGTGTGCAGATGGGTCTCAAACACTGAGCCCTGCTCTTGGCCTGTCTTGGCAAGACATCCAGTTTGCCTTGACCCATTCCTTTCCCTCAGATGAGAGAGACTCCTGGCTGAGGGAGGAGAGATGCGGACAAACACCCTGCTGCAGAAAGAGAAGGGAGTCACCCGCGGAAGTCAGGGTCCCTCCACCAGAGCCAAACCAGGGCTGTAACACTGGGGGTGGACCGCACTGGAGGTCCATTGTAAATGTAGCCGAGTGGATCGATCAGGAAGGGGCAGAAACTGGCGGCATTCTTCGGGCTCCTGAGAGAAGTGGATGAGCACAGTCGGCTCAGAAGCAAAATTTCCACCTAAAGGAAAACAGCGTCCTGCCTCTGCGGCCGAGGCACGTGCAAAGGACCACTGCGCAGTCAACTGATCCCAGCGCTCTTTATTTCACAAATGACATCATCGAGTACCTCACCGAGTACATTTGTGCAAAGCTGACATGGGCCTCGACAAGAAGCCCAGGCTGAGGATAGGTTAGAGGCAAGGACCTCCCAAACCGATGCGGACAACCGGCGCTGCCACAGCAAAATAATGACCAACTGGAAGGCACCGCGCGTGGCAGTGGGAAAACAACAGGATGGACGGAGAGAAGCAGAGCTGGGCTCAATCACCGCCCCGCTGCTGGTGCCGGCTTCAGGATGCACCGGGACGGAGCCCTCTGGGCAGAGCCGTTCCTTTACGGGGTGAAGGCCAGTACCGGAGGCGGAGTGGGAACATCAATAGTGCTGCTTCAGTCCTTCCCTGAACGAAGTACATTGCAGGCGCTGAGGTGAGAAGGAGGTTTAACAAGGCCCCAGGACGGTCCACTGTCACTTGCGAAGGGAGACTGACACTTAGCAACTTTACAAAGCAGTTCCATTGGCACAGATTTTATTTTTTGAAGACTAATTCTATTTCTGGCCATCTATTCTGTGAAAATTAGGCCTAAAACCAGTGCCCATTCTGAAAATAATAACCCGGAAAACATTTAAATATTGTTTTAAAAAGTCGCATCTATATAGATATAGATGGATATACCTGGAAATATAGGAAGGGGAAATATATATACATTATAGATGCATATAGTAAGTCCAGTTCATTCATAAATCTGACAAAGTGACTCGTATACACCTTTGACACAAATATACAATGTAAAGCATTAAAAAATGCACAAAAAACCTGTAAGTAAGCTATTTTTACTTTTACGGTTACCTTAAAATGGTGACACAGGCTTAGGTTTAGGGGGAGCTGCTTCCTCTATTTGTTCTTGTCTATGAATGAATAGAGATGCAACTCAAATGTGCATAAATCAGGGACTTCATGTATTTATATAAAGACACACATATATATATATAAATTTTAATATGCTGTGTAGCAGTGATTTCATAGTTAGGTGTCAGGAATGAAAGATGACTTTTTCTTATATGTTTATAATTTATATTTTCTGAATTGCTGAAAGTGAACATGATTTATTTTATTCAGATGTAAATCTGTATTAATGTCAACTGATGTGTACTAGTGCAAAATTTCATAAGTGTTAGAGGACCACCTGGATGATTCTCCGTGAAAGATGAACAGTTGTCTCCATTTTGGCCAAACCTGGCCCTACCTATTTCCATGTGTTGATATGCACAGAGCTGGCTAGGACTTTTCCTTATCCCGTCAATTGGATTTAGGCAGTGCAAATGGGTCTAGCCGAGGTGCTGATGTGTAGTCCTTAAAGCAATGTGAGAGATCAGTGAAGCCCACCTACAGCTCCCAAATAACATATGTGAGCAAGGCCGTACGTAGCCACGCTGTCAGCTGGGATGGAGCCTCGAGATAAGAGCCTATGACTTCTCAGAGCATAAAATATTACACACCAGAGCTGAAGCACCAACCCCAAAACATTAGATACTACCTTGAATTGTGTCATTCAGATTACTCTTTCTGCATCTCTCTCTCTCTGCATATTGCAGGAGTGATTTCGGTCCTCCTACCTAGCCCAGCTCACAGCACTCACCTACTTCCCAACATTCTCACAGTCACTGATCCCCAAGCCACTCCTTTCTTCACAAATTAAGAAAATTCAACTTCAGCCTTGGGTTGAGGGCTTCCTTCCAGTTAGCCATCACACTAGCAGGACTTAGGATCTCTTCACTCCCCACAACCACAACTACGCTTTAGTGTCTTTATTCTCACTGTGGATTGCCCTGGAAGTGATAGATTGGAATTACTTATTGGAATTCCAGTGACTTTTGCATGGGATTACAAATGTAGATCTTTCTGGACCTCAATGAGGTCTAGAAGCGCTTTCTATAATAAGTGATGAAAGCACGATGTAAAATCTTCACACTGTAATTCTAACTAAAAACCCAAAATCTACCCTAGGTGGAGTAGAAATACACCAGCAAAAAATACACCAAACTCTTCTTAATAATAATTAGTGAATGGTGGCATGAAGTCTAATTATTCTTTTTCTTACTTATCCTTTTTCAACCTTCTTTTAATGATTATATATTATTTTAATAATATTTGAGAAATTTGTTTTTGAAAAAACATTACTGTGCTATTGCCCACCATCCTGAGTAGAGATGAAGAGCAGATCAGAAAATTCTCACCTGCTCTCCTCACAGAGCCAAGCCATCAAAAGCAAAGAACGGAAACCCAAGAAGGCTCTTTGCACCATTACCTTAGGTTTCTAAGAAGCAGACAGGAAACCATAATTTTTTAAATTTCAACCAACTTTATCTTTCATGTGATGAGCACAAGTCTCATGAAATGATTGCTAAAAGAAACACCTATGTGTGTGTTATTACAAATTATTTAATTTACAAGCTGTATCTAAATATGTGTAGGTTTTGATACTTAATTTGCTACATATAAATATAGAGTTATAGAATTATATATTGTCCTTGTGAAACAAAGCTCCTGATTCCCTGTTATCCACCACCCCCCAACTCACATGCATTCAGAGACTGGGCTTTTGAAAGCTGATTGGATCACAGGTAACCCGCATTCATGGATAGATTTGCCCATTGCTGAGTGTCTTGGTTACTTTTCTCACGTTGCTGAGACAAAATACCCAATACCCAGAATTAAGGAAGGAAAGGTTCATTTAGCTCACAGTTTGTGGAGGTTTCAGTCCAGACTTGGCTGGCTCCAAGGCAGGGTGACACATGGCAGAGGGCAACCATTCATGGCAGTGGAAGACAGCAAAGCAACAAGAGCAAAAGGGAGGAGTGACAATAAGCAGCCTCTTTCTCTCCCTTATATTGTATGCAAACTGTCTGCCCCAGTGGCAGGTATAGCACTCACACCCATAATCCCAGCATTATGGATCAATCATAAGTCTAGAAGCCCGCCCCATGACTGCATGAGGATTTAGGCATACATGCAGACACAAACCATAACACTGAGTCTATAACTAGATGTGCTATTAGGAGGGGCCTGGTTGGATGAGGTGGGTCACTGGAGGCATGACATGGAAGGTATACTGTATCTCCATTCCTGGTTCTCCCTCCCCCTCATCCTCATCCTCCCTCCTCCCTCCCCCACTTCTTGGCCACCATGGTGTAAGCAGCTCTCCTTCACATGAACTGTTCTCCTGTGCCATTGCTGCCTTGAAGCTGGCCAACTGTGGGCTGAAGCTTTTAAATACCGTGAGCCCAAATGAACCTCAACTTTAGGTTGTAGGTGTTGGGTATTGTGTCCGGGACAAGAAGGTGACTAAGACTCTTCCCAGGCCCTCTTCTCTCCTGTGTGTTTCTGGGAATAAAGCGCGTACCTCTGGGTGGTTCGAATGCAAGTACACAAGTCACACCTTCCTTCCCATGGTACCGATGTTAAGAGTGTTCATGTGCATTATGGGAAAGTAGATTCGCTGCAATGGTTTTCTCATGCGTTCTCTTCTTAAGTGAAAAGGTGGGATCTGAGAAAGTGACAGCTAGCAAGACCAACTACAGCTAGAGTCACTATTCCCGAGTTACGAACTTGTCCCAAGGTAGAGGATAATGAGTAACCCAGGAGTTTCATCCCTGGTTGAAAGAATATATCATAAAAGCCATTTTAGGTAATTGTAGGATGTTTTTCAGCCTATACTTAAAGTAACAAATAAAAGTTTAAAGTACCAAGTAAGCTTAGAGTTAATAATATAAGTACCTTATTATTATAATATGTGTATACTATTATTTCAAAGTTGTTCATGTATCCAATTATGATATAAATACCTGGCTCTGATAGCCAAGTGAAATTTAATTTCCAGGTAAAGATGTCACTGTGAATCAGATTGGATTGATGAATCATGTCTTCCTACACATGAAACTGTTTCAGTAGAAGGTACCTATGTTTCTGTAATTATCCTCTCCCATACTTGGTCAGGTGGTGCCTGATCTCACTGGGGAAGAGGGAAGGTCCAGCTACAATGAATTACACTAACCTAGAAGATGTTGACCAGCCAAAGTATTCACAGACGCTCACAGCCCACTTGGAGGTCATGATCCTTTGAGAATTCTTTTCAGTACATATTTACAAGCCACTCTTTGTCAAGCTGAAAAAAGTTTCTTGCAAGGACATAAGGAGGAGAGACAGTCCCTAAACTGTCACTCTAATGAGAAGAGGCTCCATTTTTATTAAGCATTTAATGTACATTAGGTTTCTAATTTACAAACTCATTCAGTCCAAAATACAAGTATAATTTGTACTTTACAGGTGGAGAAGAGACTCAAGAAAATTGGGGATTTTCCCTCAGTTACTGTTGCAGTTTGGGGCTTTGCAAGGGGAACAATATAATATAGGACACATATTTTATAAGATTATTTTATAATAGCCAACCAAATAATCATATACAAAGAGAGCAGGAAATCTGTCCACACACTAATGACAAAAGAATCCAGCTGAGGGAATGAGTCCCATGCCAATGTTCTGCATGAGTTCAGCTGAAGACCTAGAGATCATAACAGTTCCTCCCATGAGTCCACCTGGAAGCCTAGAGACCAAAACAATATCTCATGCAGGCCTGTTTCATGGATCTGTACTAGGAAGGCCTGAAGGTTAGTGATGGAAGCTAGAAAGTCTATGCCAGCAAGATGACAGATCTGTGCTAGCAGGCTGAGGGATCTGCACTGGATCCAGGAAGCAACACTCAAAGTAAGAACCAGAGCTCCCTCCAAAACCACCACAGCTATCCTCACCAACAGCAAGGTCCAGAGCTCCTCCAATGAAGAGGAAAGCCAATGCAACAAGCTTCTCCAGGAGACTGAGCACTGTACAATCTTCCCCTCTGGAGCCAGAAAGCGATGCTCAAAGTGAGGACCAGAGCTCCCCCAAAGTGAACCATAGCCATTCGCAGCAACAACAAGGTCTGGAGCTCCTCCAACAATCACAGCCTAGTTCATCAGGAAAGCCAACATGATGACAAACTCCTCCAGGAAAGCCAACACCTCCCTACAGCTTCTCAACAGCTCCCAATAGGTCCCCAACAGCTTCTACCAGCTCCCAGTAGCCCCTCAACTTCTTCCTCTCCAGTTCTGCCTCTTACGCTTTTGGCAGCAATCCTCAGGTGGGCCTCCCACACCCAGCACCGTGCTGGTTCAGTTCATCTGGGTGCTACAAGTTGACCACAGTTGTCAATGGACCACAGTTCCCATATCTGGCATAACTATTATATGATGAAATAATGATACATGTCCTGGCTATGCTCAACTGTACCATATTTTCCCACTCTTTTAAGAACAATTCAAGTATTATATCTTTCAAAAACAATCCAACCCTATTTCTTTTAGAACCAACTTCATTCAAATAAATTTTAATGTTAAACAATTATGATATCAGGTAATACTTATAAAATAATTATAACTATATTTTTGCATAATCGGGCAACATATATTGGACAATATTACAACGAAAGCTTCCCTGTTTTGTACTTTAAGATACCACTCCCTAAAAAGAAAATTATATTAAAAGGCACTGATTATTCCATAAATTAGAAATTAATTTATAGAATGAATTGATTGTATTTAGTAGATTTAATATCCAATTGTCACTCATCATTATTGACTTCATTTTTATAAGTCTCTCTGTTGATGTGGCTGAGAAGCAAAATTGGATTCAACTCTACATTTGATTTTCTGACCAAGATTTCTCCTCCTGGATATGTTTTTTCCCAACACCCATCTCCTACTCTTCTGCGATAACCTTGGCTCAACTTAGGGCTCTTCCCATCCTTCCCATTATTCCTATGATGTGGGCAGGCTCTAATACTGCCCTGGGGGTGGAGCATAAGAACAGGTGGCAGCCAATCAGCAAGTTGTGGTCACAGGATTGTTCAGGAGAAGTCACACGACTGAACCAAGACCAATCAGAACCAGGACCTCTGGTTCACAAGAGGACAGGAAGATCTGGCTTCCTACTGGCTAGGAAGTTGAAGGAGTGAATGTTCTGGAAACGTCGCCAGCATCTTGCCATACAAACAGTGAACTCATCTGAAAATGGAGCCAGTGCAGAAGTGGCACTGGGGAATGGAGCTAGACAAACAAAACAGGACCTGGCAAATATTCCCTTGTTCATTCTCAGCTAAGCTAGCTCTCCCTCTTACTTTTCACTGACATGATTTAATGAAGTTTGGTTTAGCCTTTTCTCATTTGAAGATTGCCAACTGACACATCCCAGCTATAGTAGTGTTGAACAGAGCCTGAGACAAAAGATTGCTGCCGGGAATTCATTTTAGCAAGAAATGCTGAGGAAACAGAAAAGTGCTAGGGAAAACGGAAAAGGGCAAGGATAAGAAACTACTCCAAGAGCTGGTTCCTGAGCAGGTCACCGTGGACAACTGGAGCGTGATTCTCCTGGGAACCCTGTGGAGACCTGCACCAAGCACCTCAGCATCATCCTCACTTCAGACAACAGCCAACCACCCATCCCCACTGGGCCAAGGGTTGCTTTTGGAGTGTTAACTCTCTTGTTCTTCCAGGTTTGGCCTTGCACAGATGGCTGTGGGAGCTACCTGTAGTAAACAGAAAAGAGCCTGAAGGTGAGGCACAGCTCTGGTATAGTGCATCTGGGTGCAGCTGTTGATCAGTCAAATGATCAAAGATAGGTCAAGGTAGGTCAGGTGAACAGAAAAAAAAAGATGTTGAGGCTATCCAATACCACATCAGTTATCAGCACAGCAAATTGGCCTTCTAAGATTGGACTCCATACATTTTATTTGTACGTACGTGTGTGTGTGTGTGTGTGTGTGTGTGTGTGTATGCATTGCTGAGTACTGACCAGAGGATTTCATGCATTCTAAACAAGAGCTCAACCACTGAGCTATACCCCAGCCCTCGAACTTTATAATTTTTTATGAGACTAGGCAACAGCAATATTGAATCTGGCAGAGACCATTTGAAACTTGAATACTGATGCCTCCTATACTCTGCAGTCAAGATTAAATTGTTCTCTTGGGAAATGTAGTGGTCAATTGATTGTGTCAACTTGAGAAGTTTAGAAGCTTAACTAAATCGGCTCAGCAATTCCACACCCTAGGATGTAGAGGATCCACCATAGGGTGGATCATCACCTAGATGATATAAAATGGAAATGAGGAAGGACAGAGGGGCTTCCATTCTTTGGAGGAGCTCCAGTCTTAGCCTTTCACTTGGACATCATTCCCTGGCTTCTAGTGCAGACTTTTTGGCCTTGGATCCTTCAGCCTTCTGGTGTAGACTCCTTCTATCACAGACCCATCAGCCTCCTGATACAGACTTTCGTGGAACACTGCAGTGAACTCCAGACCTTGGACTGAATCCTTTGGTCTCCAGTGTGCAAACACCCTCTGCACACCTCCTCATCCAATTCTGTTGCTGACCGTCATAAGCCAGACTTGTAATTTCTTATACATTTGTTTATCTTGTGTTATATCTATTTCTCTAGTAAAACACTGATACAGGAGAATTTCCTGGATCAGAGTCTTAGAGGATTCCTCCACTGCAGAGCTGGCAGATCTAGAGGAGAACATCTACGGCACTGTGTGGATGCCCCCGTTATAGTTACTCACTAGAGAAGAAGGGTCTGAGTCCAGCAAATTGAGAACTAGGCAGGTTTGAACTTTAGAATCGGATGAAAGAAAAATGTATTGCTCCCACCTTGTTCTAGAGTTTAAGGAGGTAAGGGTAGGGGGTGACCATGGCCTGACTCACTCATCCAGCTGGAGCATATTTATTAAATGTCACCAGGACCATCCACATAATATGTGAGGTTCAGCGAAAAAGGAAAATGTCAGGCTTCTTGTTAAGGCATTCAGAATTTCAAGATGACAGCAGCAGAGCAATAAACCCAATGTGAGTATCATCTGAGTGTGGGAGCCAGTGCAGATCACAGTTCGCACAACCGCAAACCTAGTCCTGAACATCACCTACAGGACAGTCATTGTGCTAAGTCCTCAGCATACACTGGCAAGCATAACAGATATGGCACCAGTCTTCATGGAGTTCAGAGTCTGGGCTGGGATTCATGCTGTTACCTCCACCTGGCTCCATCCCAGATATCTTGCACAGCCACGATACTTTCTGCAGTGAATCTGAGAATCAAATATTTTTCATGCAAATATATCCCTAAATTACTGGCCCTCAAATGAAGAACAACTGATTTATTCCAATGTGGACAGGGGACAATCTGACTGTGCTAAGGGGTATCTAGTGTTCTCTAGGAAGCAGAGCAGTTTCCAAGAGGAAGCTTGCTAAGGGATTATCAGGTTGAATTTTAATTATCAGTAATGGTTGACTCATGCCCTGACTCGGAAACGAATTTATAAGTCAGCTGTGACTCCATGGAGTTTCCAATTCATTACAGTTCTTACTTGCAGCCCTTTTACCTGGGCACCTAAAACAGCAACACTGTGAATATTCTCTGCAGGGACTGAAATACATGCTCCTCACCAGCCAAGATGTACAACATTCTTCATACACACAGAGTACCTACAGAGGGGAAGAGAGCCATCAGACCAGGCACCAGCCCCAGATGGGTCAATGGAATGGGGGAATGAAGTAGAAGGGGGCTCAGGGACACAATGCAAATGTTCCTAGTAGGACTTTCTGTATCAAACACCATGGAAAACATGGGTTATGCTATAGGAATTTACATTTCCATCAGTTTGTTTTTATGAGTTACTCATATATTATGACTTACAGGTACTTTCGCTTTCACCTCCATTGTGATGATATCAGTAAGTTAATGATTAAAATTGTACAAATTCTGCTCTAATGAACTTAATTCTAAAAAGGAGTCATCCTCATGCGCTTGAAATGCTTCAAAGCAACCTTGATTTAAAATGGAAGAAAAATATTTTAACTTACCTTAAGTTTTTAAAAGTTGTAATTCATACCATACTTTTGGTGTTTATGTACAATTTTATAATACTGAAGACAATCCATTATTGGATAATTGGTTTTATTTCAATAGTAACTCCACTTTGTGTCTATATTTCATTAAAATATTTTTAAAAACAGTTTCACTAGTTATCTTGGGTAGTATGACTGAAGGTAATTATTGTAGGCTTATTTTAAGTCATGTTGAGTTATCTAATGGTCAAAAATGCTAAACCTTTTATTCTCTCTGTGGATCCCATATAAATCCTTCTCTGAAATCAAGGATCTTATCATGAACGTTTGATTCTACAGATATTATTCACGTGGTGCTCCAGAAAGGCAAAGCCTCGTTAGATCTACAACCCGAGATAACATTATTCTCCCAAGCAAAATGATTCAGAGGGTTTCAAAAACTTCTAAATTATCCAGAACAAAACAATGGATATTTAAAATGCTTATGCATTAAAAACCCACCTGCATTTGTTTCCTCTGTCTTGGCTCCCTAAGAAGTATAGAGTAGACTCAAAGGTAAAATTTTGGGCATCATTTATACCTTTCTATAACCTATGTTTGGTACCATTTATTCTGGATGAACTAGGGAAGTTGATCTTTGTAAACTTTCTTGGGTCTCAAATTCAGGCCCCCAAGAGAGTTATCAAAATTTTAGATTCACTTGCCTGTTTGAAAAAAATTCCTAAGTTGAGTCTTAAGACTTCAAAACTGGACATTCATATGATACTAGTTGAATGCCACTAATGTTAAATGCATTTAAGTCTACTTTATATAAATCAAATTGTTTGAGTTTAATTCACTGCTGTATTGGGCTCCTCCATCCCCAAGAAGCAACTCCTGTGTCACCTCTAGGTTTTCAAGCACACTACATTTGCATTCAGGAGTAGCTCCATCCCTTTCATTGACTCCAGCCTCTGATGTCACATGGTTACTCCTTGCACGTGTTTCTCCCTGATGCTACAACTCTGCTCTCAGAATGCACACTGCACTTTCTTGAACACCTTAGACATACTTCCAATAATTCCCTATGAGAATCAGAGACAAGGTCTTGCTGGTGAGAGAATTACAGGAAAATTCAAGCAGAAACTAGCAGACTTCCCCAAAAGCCAGGGCAGAGGCTGTGTCCCGTCTCATAGTCTTACTCATAGGGAACTCTTTTCAAGGAGATTGAGAAGAAATCAAGGGCCCAGAGAAAAGGAGGGTGGTAAGCTGGATTGTTCTGGAGTCAGATTTCTCTGAAGTGGCCTTAAGTTAACAGAGCTAGGTGTCAAGTGCAGTCACTTCTGACTTCCCTTAAGACATACCATAGGACTCAGTCCAACTCTTTAACTTCAATGCATCCACCCAGCTTTCCCACTGACTGGGTAAAGAAGTAATTGCTGGGGAAATCCCTTGTTGTCTTACAGTTAGAAATCTTCACATATGTGCTAGTACAGTACAAACAGAAACACCAAATATCACCCAGCATTTGGAAGTAGATTTAGTTAACATCCACAGGCACTGACCTCTAAAACATGTCAGGCCTTGAAGGCTCAGGGAGGGAAGTTTTTATGGGGTTTGCAAGAAAGGAGCAGAGTATTTGGCAGTTATTGGTTGGTTCTTACAATATGCATCATAGTGACCAGCTGTGCATCACAGTGAACAGCCATTTCCAAGAACCAAAAATAACGGAACTGAAACAAGAACTGAAGTAGACTGGAGGTTACCTGGGCAACTAACAGGAACTGAAGTGTACTGGCGGGGGGAGGGCATTTTCTGCTATATTTCTCCCTCTTTTAGTATCCCAGAAAATCTTTGCTGGACACATTATATGTGATCTTCTGAAACAAGGCCCAACTAGAAGCAGTAACATTAGGGCTGTCAGTGGTCCTAGGAGGGGAACTAGCTAAGGTCTCCAAGATTGAAATGCTCCCCAGCAGGAATTTATGGTTTGTTCTCCTTATTACAGGGTCACTCCCTAAGTTGCATTTAGAAAGAGCTGTGGCTCGGGTCTATCTATTCTGTAACATTACTCTGGCAAGGGAGTCAGTTTGACCCTGGAGCATGGCCACTGTGCCTTGGATGCTCATCAAATCTTGTTCATTTGTAGAATAAGGGGACAGGCCTTACTGGTTGTTTTCTCTTGTCTTGGGGTAATCATCCATTGAGCTAAGGCGAAAACCACATCTAGCAGGAGAGTAGGAAGCAAAACCCAAGTTGGACAATACAATATCAAGCATGTACACAAGCTGAAATAGAAGGATAAGCAGCCTGAAAAAGGCACAAAAATCAAGGAGAGCAATGCACTGAGGTATGAAGCAATCCTGTGAACAGTGTCCTCAAGCTTCAGCTGTGCATAAACTAGTCAGCATCCAGAATGACCAGAACAGGTCTTTGAGTGCCTGGCCTTTCACAGTGAGCTTCAGAGGAGCTGTCTGGTCCAGGCAGATTCTCCACCAATCATCTGGATGGGCTCTTTTTACTCTGGAATGGGGGATCTAAGGCTGGATTTCTGAAACTTCTAGAGGAAGTTAATATGCACCTGGGTTGCAAGTGTAATGTTACAGAATATGTGTGTGCAGGGATGTCTACAGGTATAGTTGGTCTTTTAGCTAAATTTTTATGGAGCTGGTTACAAGCTGTTCCTGTAGGATTATGTTTTTGTTTTTTTTAACTCTTTTAGAGTTTTCTGGCCTATATGTTGTATAGTTCTGCCAATTTTGAGTTATCTCTGCTATAAATGCAGACCTGTTATCACTGCCAATAATCAAGGGCAGGCCATATCTAGGGATGATTTTTTTACAGCAGGACCCTACAAACTTCTGTTGTCTTCTCAGTGTTGGTAGGGAATGTTTTTGGCCAGCCTGAGTAAGTGCATATAAGCACCAAAAGATATCTGTAGCCCTTTTAAGGCTTTACTTCAGTGTTTTTAAAAGGTGATGTTTCAGTCAATTGGATTCACAGAGGGCACTTAGGATTCTGGACTGGACTGCTTTGAGTACAGGTTTGGCCCCATTGACAGACAGTGGAGCAGATACTGGCCATGCATGGGATGTTTTGCATTTTTCTTTGTGGCTTGGGATGCTTTATTGTTTTGGCAAGTTTCCAGACAGCAGCAGGAAGCAGTAGCCCTTTTCATTTTTAGACCAATTGAGGGCCTGCATGAGGGCCCATAGTTCAGTTTGCTGTGTGGGCCATCCCTGTGGGACAGCCTTGGCCAAAATAGCTTTGTCCAAGGTGATCACAGCATGTCTAGCCTGTTGGACTCCATTCCTAACAGAGCTATTTCCATCCATAAACAGGGTGTACTCAGCATCTGTCGGGGGTTCACTTTTAAGTCCAGTCAGCTCAAGAACAGCTTATCAGTTAGTGCCTGGTAGTCATGGTCTGGTGGACCCAGCTTGGTGAGCAGGTACATGACAGGATTAAGGTTATCCTCACCAGAGTCAGGAGAGGACTTTGCATGACAATTTTTAATACCGGGTGACCCAGTTATAGGAACCGTGGTTATTTAGGAGGTCTAGCACAGCATATGGCACCTGGACAGTTAGGTCTCAGCCTAAGGTGAGTGTGTCAGAAGGTGAGTTTTATCAGAAGGACAGAGCCTGTTGGAGTGCAGAGGCAAAGGGAGAGGCAGCCCTTAGTGACTGGATCCAAGTGTTTGCACAGGCAGGCCACTGGGCTCTCCCAGAGCCTGACAGTCAGAGTAAGCATCTTTGAACTCAGGGAGCAGATGACTGCTTTTCTTCTTGGTTTAACGACTTGGTGTCCCTGTTTGAAGTCCCAGATATCTGACCTTTTTTTTATAGATTTATGCCTTTTCCTAAGATACCTTATATCCAGTTCCTTCCAAATATTGCAGTAGAGCTTTCATGCCTTTCTAGCAGGCAGCTTGTGTGTTATTAATCATAGGTCAGCTGTGGGGGCTTATCTAAAGAAGGTAAGCAAGTTTTCTGTGAGGTTGAGTCCAGGTCATACTGTTTACTAGGGGGACCACAGTGGAGCTGGAAGGGACAGAGAAACAGGCTGTCTCAGAGGGGCCAAATCTGTTGCCAGAGCCTCCCCCAAAACAGTGGGAGAGTTCCCAAGCCCTTGTGGCAATTGAGTCCAAGTGAGCTGGCCCTTTTCATCTTGTCTCAGGATCTTCCCAGTCAAAGGCAAAAAGGTTTGGCTTATGGGAGCAACCTGCAAGCAGAAGAAGGCATCTTTTAAATCTAGACATGTAGTCCATGTGGCATCTGGAGATAGCAGTCCAAGAAGGGTGTATGGGCTAGGAACCACAGAGTGTGCAGTGATGGCTGCATTGTTGAGTGCATAGAGATCTTGCACCGGCTGGTTATCACCACTGGGTGTTTTTACCAGGAGGAGAGGAGTATTCCAAGGTGCTTAACAGTCTACCAGCATCCCAAACTGCTTTAGGCAGCTGATGTGTGGCTGGATGCCTGTTTGTGCTTCTCATGACATAGGATATGGGAGCACGATTGATAGCCCGGCCCAGAAGTGAGTCTTCTGCTCATACCTCTGGGAGGAGTTTTCAGAATTTCAGGATTGTGATTATCTCTCTCGGGCTGATGCATGCATCATTCTTCCTCTTCAGGAACAATCAGAGTTAGGACCAATTTTGAAAGTGCAGCTCAGCGACACAGCACCTGCCTGGCAAGCACAAGGTCGTGAGTTCAATTCCCAATACTGGGGAAAAAAAAAAGAGAGAGAGAGAGGGAGGCTGGCTGGCCTGGTGACAGGAATTCACTTTTGGTGAGATGTCCTCTCAGGCTGCAAGTGGTGCCTGGCAGAAGGGGCGAGAGGCAAGAGTCCCAGTTGCCCTGGTAATGGTAACTGTTTTCTGAGAGAAGGGACTTTTGAGTAACTACAGAGAGTTCTGTTCCACTGTCTACAAGGAAAGTCGTAGGTTTGGCCCTCAATATGGACATGGACTGTGGGCTTCCTGTAGCCCAGCTGAAGAAGGAAGCCAAGTCTAACCTAGTCTGAGCCTATCAGCATGATGAAAGGGTTGTCACTGATCCAGGTTGAAGCTTTTGAGAACCTTATCTTTTAATCTGAAGGGGCATTTATTTTTTAGTGTCCATAGCCCTTATAACTTGCATATTGGTAAGAGCTTCATTAGGCTTTGGGTAACAGTGGTAACTTTTGATGTATTGTTGGGCTTTTTGCCCCTCTCTTTGATGTCTCTGAGAAGCACTGACTGGAGTGCTTTGTTTCTTTTTGCTGGCTGGAGAGCTAGCCCAGTGAGAGCGGCAGTGGCATCTGCCACAGTGGAATTGTCAGGTCTTGTTCAAGCTCAGGGAGCAGCAGTTTTATTTTATTTCCACTCTGTAATCACCAGAAAAGCCCTTTTTATAATTCTTGGACCTGCAATCAAGGACCATGGGTTTTGACTAATTAGTTCTCATTTCTGACTCTCTATGTGTATGTGGTTTACCCTCGAATGATGGTGCAACAGACAAAGGGTGGGTGCCCCTCAGAGAGAGAAGCCATTCAGATGCCTGCCTGGCCCCTTGCCTCTCAGCAACGTTGGGACTGTCCAGACTATGGAGAAGTGTCAGTAGGTTCGCCTTTTTGTCCTTATTAGCAACCACAGGTTGGGGCCAAATCAAGCACCATAGTTTGGAGAAGAATCCTTCCTCCTCACCATGGAGCTCAGACGGCATGGCGCATTGCTTTCACTGTCCATTACAAGCATTCAATCATTCAACAGGTGCTCAGAGGTTAAAACATTCCCTCCCCCAAACCACGGGGAGGCCTAACCAATGAGAGGTGATCAAGCTGTCCTTCTGCTCACACTGAGCAGGTACAGACGGAAACGTGTGTCCCTGGGGGTCTTTCTGAGGTCTGGCAAGCAGGCAAGTAAGCAGACTGCATCATGCTCCCTTTGGGATCCAACGTGAGCCACTCCAAAGGGCAGCAAGGGATCCTCCTCCAGACCCCCAAGGAAACTTGAGAAATCTCGAAGGCCCACCTTCCCATCGAGACCTAAAGAGGTCCTTGCTCCATCCGCAAGGGCCACAACCAGCGACCAAAGAGGTCAGCACAGTTGGTCTTTGCAGCCAACAAACCAGATGCAGAGGCAAGCAGAAACACTGAAACGTCACTCAGGATATGGAAGTAGATTTATTCAATGCTGACAGGCACTGACCTCTGAAAAATATCATGCCTTGAAGGCTCAGGCAGAGAAGTTCTATTGGATTTGTAAGCAATCTACCACTTCCAGTGCAACCCATGGTGTAAAAAAAGACACAATAATATGTCCAAAATGGTGGGGAGTCAAGGGGGTCCTGAGGCCAGCCACACCTCTGCAATGTGAGAGCACAGCAACCAGGAGCCATTTGGTTATTAGGCTCAGAGATAATAGTAGGAAATGCTGTCCGTTTGTCTTTAAGATGAAGAAAGTGTATTTATGTTTCTGATCAGAACCCTTGGTGTGATCATCAGCAAGGGTCTCCTAAAGCCTCCGGCTGCCAAGCTCATCAGCCCCTGCCTCTCTTTCTCCAGGATCTCCTCACAATGACCATGAGAATTGAAGTCTGAACTCAAATGTAAGTCTTATGCCTGTCTGAAATGATACTGTCTTTGGTTTACAGCTGTGTTACCCACCTTCTCCAGAAGGATGTGAGCTCTATGCTTGCAGAGGCCTTGCCTGTCTTATTCATCATTTTATCCCGAGGACTTAGAATTGTGCCTGGCACATAGCAGGTGCTCAACAGCCACTGATAGAATGACTACACTTTCAAGGAATCCCATTCTAATTGGACAAGGTGGGAAAAAAAGAAAAAAAGAAAAGAAAAAGGAAGAAGAAGAAATCTCTAAATTCAATTTCAAGTATTTTGATGGAAAATTTCATTATTCCAGAGGAATCTTTGAGTATTCATGTAACATACAAGATCCCCAATTACTCCATCCAAGTCATAATAGGACCAGATGTAACTTCCTCCTGAGTGTCTGAAACATGGTTGGTACAAGAAGCTGCAGTGGCTACTCACTATGGGTGGAAAATCATGCAATCAAATGCATATTGTGAGCCGGGCATGGTGGCACACACCTGAAATATCAGCACTTGGGAGGCTGAGACAGGAGGATTGTTGTGAGTTTGAGGCCCACCTGGGCTATAACGTGAGTTCTAGACCAACCTGAACTGCATAGCAAGCCTTTGTCTCAAAAATACAAAAAAAAAAAAAAACCCTGTATTTGGTGGGGACTGCTTCACAGTTGCTACTATATAAAGGCAGCAGAAGTGCTCCACTAACTAAACCCTTTTCTTTTTCCTCCTGCAGACAAAGGGACTCTTCTAGAAATGTTTTGCTTGGTAAACATCCAGTTGACCCACCTTATGATCATGGACAACCAGATACCTGTGTTCGCTCCTCTGCAGCTCACCCACCCTCACCACGGAGATCCTTCCTAGCAGGTCCTCCAGGTGCCAATCACTTGGCAAGGTGTGCACTTCCCGGTTCACGTTAAAGCTCTGCCAAGTGGAGTCAACACTCAGCGATGCCCAGTTCACGTCAGCAGCCGTCTAAGATGTGTCAGGCAGGCTCTTGATACACTGGAACAAAACAAACTGTACTTTGCATCCAAAATAACTGGTCATCGTAATGCTGACATGGAATTTCCCTGAATTTCACCCTAATGGAATTAGCCAAGCTGTATCATGCGAGAAAGCATAGAATAGGTACCTATGTGGTGATGTAACGTTAAAAATTAATTATGAAGCCTATATGGTATCAATGGAATGTTTAAAAATCCATGGATCTTTTCATTGGCTGGTTTAACTGGACTCTGGATCAGTGACATTTGTATCTTCCAAAATTATTGGTAATAGGTAACGCTAAGTGTTTACCAGATTAAAAAAACACTCTTCAAAATATTTTACACACACAAATTCATTTAGGCCAGTCCGTTAATATGAAGAAAATCTGTCGCTTAAGAGTATATGTCTTCTTCACACAGATCTCTGCTTCTCTAGACACTTCAAAAAATAAAAGGAAAAAGACATCATTTCTCTTTATATAAGATCTATAATTAGACCCAACTTTTATCAGGCACTGTGTTTCACTGTAACTATAGAATCAGCTATAACAAAAAAAGCATTTACTCTGTTATTTTTGCAATGTATTACGGTACTTGCAAAATATTTATTGAGCCATTTAAATTGATCCAGGCCTACTTACAAATACCAGAAATATGGTAGCCAAAAGGACAGCTCTCCTGCACCAAGGAGGTGATACCCTAAAGACAACTAGAATTTAAGACACGTTAGAGTAACTATATAATATTATTATAATTATACTAATGCAATTGTATATAAGAGCCAGTATTATTGTTCCCATTTGATAGATGAGGATAAAGTAAGCTAATGTGGTTGTAGTGGTGATGTATAGTAGGGTAGATTCAAATCCAGGTCTGGCTAAAAGTGTGTAAGGAAGTGAGATTTCATCATTGTAAAATGAGAAATAATACTTTACACCATTGTTGTTAGGGTACAGATAGTAAAATGTCCAACACACACACAGGAGGTCCTCAGTACTGTAAGGGCAACACAATTTGTTAACTTGGATATACACACTGTATTTTTCATCTCCTGCAAAATGGAGCAGCTCTTTTAATGAAGGATCTGAAAACCTTCGCTATATACTGTCTTCTGGAAGGTTTAAGTTTTTTTTCCATATTGTAATAAAACTTTAATTTACCAACATGAGCAAATTCTGCTCAGGATTCATCAAGCAAGTAGAGAGGATGGATGGGTTTTTGTGAAGATACTGGTTGTGTTTCACCTGAGACTTTAAATATTCCTCTTCCCTTTCTTAAAACATGGTTGTACGGTAAGTCTCTATGGTTTACTAACATTCAAGTTACAGACTTTCACAGGTATCCTGTGTAAGCCTGACTTTGTCAGCTTATGAACAAACCAAACTTAGAAACAGTTCTCCCAGAACGGAACTCATTCATAAGTCAGGGGCTTACTGTACTAACTTCCAGTGTTCCCAGTGAGACCACAAAGCTCACAGAACCTAAAAAACCCACCCAAGACCACACAGTTACTGAGCAATGAAGCCAAGTTTCAACCCAAGCCTTTAAGACTCGGACTACGATCTTTGTCCAGTAGGACTGCTCTCTGTAAGACACCCAGAGGAAGTCCTCCAGGATTTGCCAATAACATCCGCAGAAAACAAAGGTAGCGCTGGCACTGGATATTTTCTTTTTCACTTGGGAAAGAGGAAATAATCAATAATCAACTGCCTATTACTTGTTTATTGGGTGTTGCCCAACAAAAGCAGCATGGTGTCACATGTTCTGGAAGGGACAAAAACCAAAGAGACAATGCCTGTAATTTTAAGGATGGCTGTCTAATTGGGTAGAGTGCTCCCTGAGAAGGCAATAGCTATTATGATCCTAATTATTTGAGGGCCCGGTATCTGTAGTTCTTAACGACAGTTACTGCTATGACGTTATGCCAGGGACTTTCAGGGTTTTGTCATCCTCAGGAAAACACTATGGACTGGGAACTACCAAGATTGCCACTTTTTAAAATTTTTCATTTTATGAAAAAAATGAAATTTCATAATCAAATAGTAAGAGAATGACAGTAATTATTATACTGTGTATCATTATCTGCAGAGTAGTTACTGAGAGTACAAGATAAACCGAAAAGATTCCTACGAAAAAGAAACAGATAATAACATGAATCTTTCCAATGAACTAAGTTAAACTAGTACAAGAGCAACCAATGAGCATATATATATTGAAATATTTTTAAAACAAAGGAGTTTTCAATTTGGTGAAGTATTTGAACTTCTCCCAGTTTCCATTTATTGCTGTTCTATTACGCTGTTTATTTGTGTTTTTCATGTAAAAGAAACCATGCAATATGAGTTTCCAGGGGTGGGCTCAAAATAATCATTTCTAACTTAACTGCACCTTGTCAGGGGTGGATATGGGTTGGAGTCAATGGGCTTTCAAAGAATTGATCGTGTTTTCCTCCGCATCCCAGTGTTAAAATTACTAAAGACTTTCTCTACTGCACATGAGAAACCAATTTCTCTGAATTTTCTTACTGGCTATTCTAGCTACTGGTTGGTGCTTTGAGTATCTATTTAGAACACCTAAAGCAACCTAGCACTAAGCCCAGAGGAAAGCCTAGTACATCTGACCCTGCTGAGAGAGAAAGGAAACAAAGGCTGAGGGAATAACTCACCAGCTGAAACAGCCGTGAGCCATGGTTCATCAGAGCACGGCTTATGCAGCATTTACTACATCCAGGCACAAGGAAGGCACACAGAGGTGAACTGAGCAAGTCTCTCTCAGGCTGTTTTCCTTCAGCATATTGCCCATCAGCATATGAAACGTATGTACCAAGACCCCAGCACCACCAAATACGGGTTATGGTAGTCATTCTGATCCTACCCACCCCTCTAGGAAATATGCTCATTTAGGAATATTTCCAATGTTCTGAGATACTTTTGTTTAGAAAAGATGATACAAAATGACATGATGTATATGGGTATTTATATAAAGGGCTCAGGCTGGAATCAGAAAAGACTCAGTGTCAACCCCTCCTGGGCCATGAATAATGTCTAGGACACTGGGGAAATTATCTAACTCTAAACATTAGGAAGTTTTGTGTTTGCATCTGCTTTCTGTTGTTGACATTGGGCTGAGATGACAAAAACAAAATGGGGAAATTGTTGTAAACATTCCAGTTTAAACCATGCATAGTGGTTCTTACCTGAAATTCCAGCTACTCAGAGACTGAGGTAGGAGGGTTATGAGTTTGAAGTCAGACTGAGCAAATTAGCAAGACTGTAAAACAAAAATTATCTAGCGCTGTGTCTAGTTTATCATAAGCCTTAGAAAGAGTTCATTTGTGTACTATTTAACATACGGTACATAAACATCGTTTATAATCTACATAGTATATAAAGTAGTACATATTAGACTATATAAATCTATAGTATATGCTATATAATACACAATGCATCTGCATATTTTCCCACTTTTATTAATACATGTTGCAGAGCATAATGATTACATTCACTGTGGGGATTGGTACACATTTTTTTTGTTGTTTTTGTGTTTTTCTCTGGTACCTGGAATCGAACTCACGACCTTGCACTTGCCAGGCAGGCACTGTACCGCTGACCTAAATCCCCAGTGCCGGGATTGGTACATATTTTAATTCCCTTCTTTTACTCTCTCCTTCCCCTCTTATTTTTCCAGTATTAGATTCATTTATTTATAAAACCTTATAAAGTTAATTATAATACATACAGATTGAAAATCAGACTAATGTGCTGCAAGTTCACGATCAGCCTGGGCTACAAAGTGAGTTCAAGGCCAGCCTGAACTGCATAGCGAGACCCTGTCTCAGAAAGACAAAAAAAAAAGGACAATTGCACAAAGTTAAGGTACACTGTTAGATACATTGTTCGCACTGGATTACAATTTTTTTCTTTTTTCCTATATATTTTTAAAGGTATGTTACATTAGATATAGATAGATAGATAGATAGATAGATAGATAGATAGATAGCTATTATTCACTAAAGTCGAAGGAAAATCTGCAACGGTAGCTTTCAAGCTCGTGTTGGACTACGAAAGTTTTCAAGAAACAAACTGTTCCCAGGAGACATCAGGGAAGGCTCTGCCAGTCAAGTGACCCGAAAGCAGGGTGGCTGGGTCAAGAAGAGGGTTCGAGCCCAGCCGGAATTTCGGCGCGGTGCTGCACGCCCCGTCCCCATGGGGCGCCCCCTAACCGCAGGGACTGGGATTCTTTTTTTTTTTGGTTTTTTTTGGTTTTTCTTCGGTACCGGGAACCGAACTCACGACCTTGCGCTTGCCAGGCAGGCGCTTTGCCGCTGAACTAAATCCCCAGCCCCCAAAGATGGGGATTCTTTACTGAGCGTTGACCACCGCAAGACCCCCTCGTGGGCGGTTTGCATTTACTCACTAACCGCATCCTCTCAACAATCCAAATAAAGCAGCCAGACGGGAAATCCTACAAACGCAACGGACCCGTCTCGCCCTCGTTACCCCGGAAGGCGGAGCCCCTCTCGGGTGCGTTTCGGCAGATCTCCCGCTCCGCCCCTCCGCGCACCCGGGGACCCGGCCCGCCCAGCGCCGAGGTTGTGCAAGCGCCGGCTGCTGGCCTCCGGAGAGGGCGGGGCGCGGCCCAAACCCGGTGAACTGCTCTGCGCCCCGGGCTATCTCAGGGTGGAGTCCGCGGCGCCCGCTCAGCCGCCCGCAGCGGTCACCCGGCCGGCGCCCTCGCTCACCTCGCTGACTCCATCCTCTCCACCACCCCCTGCGTCCCCGTCCCAGGGGCTGGCAGCCTGGGTGCTCATTGGCCGCCCAGAGGCGACTCCGTCCGATAAATACGCGGTCCCGGCGGGAGAGCATGGAGCGGCCCGCAGCGCAGCGTCCGCAGCATCCCTGCCGCCCTTTGCCACCTCCACCGCGCAGCTCCGGCCCGAGCAGCCCGACGTGCCGACCGACCGGCGGACTCCCGGGCCTCCCTTCCCCGGCCACCAGCAGCCAAACCCCGGCCGCTCCTCCACCCCGCAGCCCCACGCGGCGGTCGGCTGCGCTCCGAGGCCGCTGCACGGGTCCGGTCGTGGAGCATCCTCGCCTAAACCCCTGCTGCTTTCTGCTTGCCCGTCCCCTCGGTCACACCTGCGGGCGCTGCTTGCCTCCTAGCACCAGCAAGCCCCAGCCTGCGTCCGCGCCTCCTCCCGCGCTGCACCGTTCCCCTGCGCGCATCTCCCGCTGCTATGAGCTGCCCTGTGCGCAAGAGCCGCTCTCTGGCCGCCTTCCCGCGGCGGCTGTGTAGCCTCCAGCAGCCCCTGAGACCTGTGACATCCAGGACGCGGGCGCCACCTCCGCTGCAGGAGGTGCCCCCCTTCCCGCCCATGGCACCCGGCGAGACGCAGAGCGCGGCAGTCCTGCCTGGTCCCACCAACTGGCCCCTGCTGGGCAGTCTGCTGCAGATTCTCTGGAAAGGAGGCCTGAAGAAACAGCACGACACTCTGGTAAATACCCCCACTCCTCTTGCTACCCGCTCTGCGCCCGGGTGGCCTTCACACTCCCCCCAGCGCAGGCGCGCGGGGCGCACGGGGCGCTCCTGAGTGCGCGCGGCTGCGGAGAGGCAGAAGCGCCCCGGAGCCTGCCGGGGATGCTGGCTGACTCCACCGCGCGCCCTCCCGCCGCAGGTGGAGTACCACAAGAAGTATGGCAAGATATTCCGGATGAAACTGGGCTCCTTCGACTCGGTGCACCTGGGCTCGCCGAGTCTGCTGGAAGGGCTGTACCGTACCGAGAGCGCTTGTCCGCAGCGGCTGGAGATCAAACCGTGGAAAGTCTATCGCGACTATCGCGAGGAGGGCTACGGGCTGATGATCCTGTGAGTCCGGCCTGCAGGCGGCGGGGAGGGGAGGTCCGGCCAGAAACCTGGAAGTCGGGAAGGGCGCGAGTAAGCGTCCTGGGGCCGAACGTCTCTTAGGCAGGACGGTACCAAAGCCCCTACTCAGCGCAGGTGCCGTCCTGAGCAATGGTGCGGACGTGACTGGGTCCAGGAGACTGCTGTACTGCGCCCGCAACTCCTGCTCGCCCTCCGAACATTATTATTACGAGCAAATGGCAAAATTGCAAATTGAAGGGTTTGGGTTTTTTTTTAACTGTGACGTCCAACTCCGTAAGTTGAAAAAAGTTTCTCCTCGAACAAACCCCAGTGTGACAAGGGAATATTCACATGTCTGCTCTTTTGCTGGGATTTGAGGCCTCTACCCCAGAGAGAGCTCATCAGAAACCAGGAACCCATTCAATATGGGCTTCACCCTTCCCGTACAATCTTAGATTAACAGGACAGTGCTTTGGATAGGTCCTATTGACAACGCAGCCCTGAACACTAACGCTAATATTCTCTGGGTGTGATTTCCAGAGCTCATTTGCTCTCTGGCTCGCGAAGTTCTAGCAGGAGAGATCTCTTCTCTTCCTTTGTTCTTCATATCATCTTTCCTCTCCCCAGGGAAGGAGAAGACTGGCAGAGGGTCCGGAGTGTTTTTCAAAAGAAATTAATGAAACCGGTGGAAATTATGAAGCTGGACAGCAAAATCAATGAGGTTTGCAGACGGGGATCAGCTTTCCTGGGTCTCTTGAAGACAGGCTGCTAGGGGACCTTCAAGTTACACCTTTAAGCTATAGAAGGAAAACCATGCAATTGGGGTGAATCAAGGGTCTTCTCTTTGTCTCCATTTCACTCCAGCTCCTTCTTCCTCAAAACCCTTGTTTCCGTCTCCTTTAATCCCTTTTAAAGTAATATTGCAGTGAAGGAACAGTTATGAGCACCGACTTTATTATTTCAGTCTTGGATTTGACGCTCAGCCTTCTATCCACTACCTAAGAGCCTGACTGTACCAACACCAGGCTTCCCTAAGTTTCAGTTTTTCAATCTTAAAATGGGAACACAGTTCCTATCTCACCAGTTTGCTGTAAAGATCAGATTAAAAAAATGTTTGTGAAGTTCTTCGGCGATGACATCTGAGCTGGGTTTAGCAGGATGAGCGGGAGTCTACAAGGCAAGGTGGAGAAAAGCATTCCAGCAGAGAGCATAATAGGCTGAATACACAGACGCGTGAGATGGCGTGATGTGTTCAGAGTCAGCATTCAGTGGAGCTGAGGTGAGGGTCCCCCTGAAGTGCATGTGGAGAATGAGATCTTTGCAAGGTGAGCGCCATGCTCAAGTATTTGGACAATATTCTATAGCCCAGGATGGTTTGCAGGAAGTGGTAATCTCATTTTATTCTTTCAGGCAGAATGTTTATTTTGAACTGGTCTCAGACCCAGATTAGTTCATATAGATGAGGGATTACAAACTTGGAAGCTTCTGAGGGCTACATAATTAATATAAAATAACAAGACAGCACAGTAAGGACTTTAGAAAACAGAATTGTGTGTGCCCTTCCTGGAGGGGACACCTGCCCCACACCCAGAAAACTACTACCATGTGGGAATGTACAACCAGTGTTACCTTGTAATAATCCCACTGTTATTATTACTTTGATAGGTAGTGGTAAATCCATGTATCACATGATATCTCACATGATTTTGTAATAGCAACAAATTTAAAATACTTCTCCAAGGCACTATGTGAGCAAGTTAAACCGGATATTGGTTAATGGTGCAGGCTTTAAAGCCACACATTCCGTTTTAGGGTCCCACATGGCAAGCTATCAACTATATTTCCAGGGATGAGTGATTTAGCCTTTCTATGCCTCATTTTCTCATTTCTTAAGTGGAAGAATGGAGCAGTACCTACTGCCTCGTGGGGTTGCCATGAGGACCAGTGAAGATATTACACTCTGTGCACGGTTCTATTTTGACCTCACTACATGTGAAACTTTAGTCATCTACAACTTTGGTTGCTGAAACCAGCATCTAAGGACTTAGGTGCCTCGAGGATCACAGAACTATTCAGGGAACAAGTTGCATACGAAATTTGCAGATCTGGTTCCCTAACCAAAACAAGTAACCAACAAAATGCTGTGTTTTCACCCCAATATGGAAGGGAAGTGCAAACCTCAGGATAGTGACAGCGTCACCATCCTCCACCTGCTGTGTCAACTCGGCTGGTTCCTTCCTTGTGATTCATTCCCCCTCCACCCCATTCGATCAGAAGAAATGTTTTTCTTTTCTTAAATTGCCAGAATCACTTTTAGATCAAAAACTGAAACTTAAGCCTCACAGTGGCTGCAGGAAGAGCTCAGGACACCACCCAGGACAAGGTCGTGGGGGGACAAGGTGGCTTGCCAAGGACAATGTATAATTAGTGCTGCTTTGCAATGACTAACACTCAGGGTGGTGAATATACAATGCAGCAAACCCTTCTGTCAGCTCACTGCTTAAAACTTTTATTCTCCTTTCCTGATGTTAAAATGTGTCTTTTCCTGTTGCTTTCTTTTAAGGTCTTGGCTGACTTTATGGGTAGAATAGACGAACTCCTCGATGAAAGAGGCCACATTGCAGACTTGTACAGCGAACTGAACAAATGGTCATTTGAAAGTGAGTTGTCTTCACAATCTGATGCACTTAACTTTGCAAGTGGTTTTGGGGATAAAGTGCAACTCTATTGACAGTTTTCCGTAATGATGCATGCTATTGCCAACTAAGAGAAGTCCACGTGCGTTCTTTCAGTGCTTCTTCTAGGTGCTTAGGTTGTGCTTTGCCCTAAGACTGTTTATGAAGTCATTCAGTGAACATCTCTTGAACACCTGTGATGTGCCAGGCACAGTGCCATGTACTAGGAACACGACAGGGAGTTGCCGGTGAAAAGCGAAGCAAGGGGGAATGTTCCAGGACTGAGGAGGAGGATGCTGAAGGGACAGTCAGAAGCTCTGGATTGGAGGACCGTGTCCTGTAGAGCAGACTGTGGGAAGGACAGAGCAAGGGAAGGAACCAGTAGCCATCTCCTGGAAGGCCTTATAAGCCAGAGACAGAGTTTGGATTTGAGCGGGGAGCAGCGGGGAGCTTTGGCGGAGTGTGTTTAACAGGGGTTGTCATGCTCAGAATAGCTGGATCGCTGTGGCGGCTAGTGGAGAAATGTTGGGGAAGGGCTGCCCCAAAGAAAGGCTCCATCAGACCCAACCTCACTTAGAGTGAAGATAGAAAATCCCGCAAAAGTAAGAAATCCAAGGGGCTAGGGATTTAGCTCAGTGGCAAAAGCGCCTGCCTGGCAACCGCAAGGTCCTGAGTTCGGTTCCTGGTACCGGAGAAAAACCAAAAAAAAAAAAAAAAAAAAAAGAAATCCACAGAAGGCACCAAGGGAAAGAGGTGGAGAAGAGAGGAACAATTATAAACAAGGAAAGAAGTGTATGCTTTGGAAATTGTCCACTGGAAGTACTCAGATTAAGGAAGATAAGAAGCACTTAGTTGCCAGCCAAAAAAAAAAGTGACTGCAGTGAATTAGAAACTGTCACCCAGCACTGGGAGAGCCCTTGAGGGAGGCGGGCCACAGCGGCGTGGGCACTAGTGTTGAGGGACCGAGCACTTTCCAGCCTTTTCTGGTCTACCCTTAGCTTGTGAGTCGGAGAGAAGGCTCAGTCCTAAATCAGTCCTGATCTCTCGCCTGAGGATGGCGACAGTGACACCCTAAATATAATCAGGGCTCTCGTGGAAGGAATGAGGAAGAATGAACTTTGGGTGGACTGTTAAGGACGTCTGCCACGCATGACACCAATCGCACACTCTCGTGAAAGCAAGATGCTACGGGAGAGATGCATCCGTATAGAAAGAATGCCGCCTTTGTGCTGCGGAAAATTTTATGGATTCGATTTGCAAAGTGCACCCCCCAAATTCACCACAATTGGAAAAACAGCGCCCCGGGCTTCATTCTACCTGTACTTACTGGTTTTAGGGCAGCTGAACCTGCAGAGGGATCAGCTCTCCTACTTCCATTGCACTGTAATCCATTATTAAAGGGAAAAATGTGCTTTTGGATGTGTTTTACCATGGGGGCCAATTAGCTATTAAACCTAGGTATTCATAAATAAGAAAGTATTATCTTAATTTTACTATGCTTTTTTAAAGCAATAATCGTCCGGTAAATAGGCATTTTCCAAACTTTATATGTTCATGTACACTTCATAGTATTTTCTGTGACTGCCTACCACTATTCAGGTATGAAGCATTTTAAATCATTGTTCTACCTTGAGGAAAAACTTCTAACATTTTCCTAAACTCGAAGTCGGAAGCACGGCCGTAAGTCGATTACTGTGAAAATGAGAAAGCCTTTTTAAAATGTAACCGTCCCCAGACCACCCAGAGCTGTCGCACGCATGCCTAGTGCTATGCATCCTGCACCTTGTGGAATAAAAACATGGACAGCCTTGAAAGGCTGACCGGGGCGAGTGGAGTTTAGGAAATACAGGTGCCATCAGTAAAGCCTCCGAGCTGCTCTGACTAGGTGTACTGACTCTTGATTCTCACTTTCTAACTCTAGGTTAGTCATTCACCCTCTAAATCCAGCATCCTAGTTTGTAAATCAAGAGTAATTATTGCCCCAGGCGAGGTGGCACAAGCCTGTAATCTCAGCACTCAAGAGGCTGAGGCAGGAGAATCATTGCAAGTTGGAGACCAACCTGGGCTACAAAGTGAGCTCAAGGCCAGCCTGAACTGCATAGTAAGACCCTGTCTCAAAAAGACAAAAAAAAAAAAAAAAAAAAAAAAAAGAAAGAAAGAAAAAGAAAAAGAATAATTATTGACCTATCAAACAGTGCTTGTAATAATCCTGGCTCATAAAAGAAAATGATTATAGAAGGTAACTTTTAAGACAAAGGGGGAAATTTTTAAATGTAGTAGATATATTATGAAATGGGTAATATTCTCAGGGGTGTTAGTTAAGAAGCATTGTGGTTACAGAGGGGAATATCTTTCATCTTAGGAGTTTACTGCTAAATTATTCAATTATAAAGTGTGATGGGGCTGAAAATTGTGTGTTCCAGTGGTTTAGCATAGCATACTTATCTGTATACATATATCCAAAGCTCAAGTAGTTGTGGCAAAACATTGACTACTGGATTTGCGGTCAAAGGACACAAGTGTTTATATTTTACTATTCTTTCAACTTTTCTGTAGGTGAAAAGTTTTAAAATAAAAGTTGATCATCTTATGTTTTGAAATGTTGTGCCTAAATAAAGTGAATAAATGAGAGAAAACATCTATAAAGTGCTAGCCCAGTGCCCGGCAAGTAGGGGTGACCTACAGTGGCAATCGCCCTGTGGCTTCCTCTCAAGATGGCGTCCCCTGGGCCATGTGAGGCAGCAGAATCCAACACAGAACTCCAGCAACACAGCCCAGCTAAAGGCAGGGCAGAGCGCTGACCCAAGCGCATCCTTGACCTAGATGTTTGTGTGATGGACATGACCAAGGATGGTGCCCCTGTGACAAGAAGATTCTTAGGGGATGGGTCACTGCTTCTGAAAATAATTCCAAGAAAGAGGAGAGAGTGTCCATGCTCCTTTCTTTCAGGCTTTTTGTCTTTCCTTGATGTTCTTGGACTTCTTTTCTTTCTTAGAAAATACCACACTTTCACAAGACACAGAAGCAAGTCTTTAATAGCCAGGTAATCATAGACGCCCTGCTGCGGCAGTTGTGTAACAGTGACGATTATCTTAAATAACAGGTATCTGCCTCATACTGTATGAGAAGAGATTTGGGCTCCTTCAGAAGAGTGTGGGAGAGGAAGCTCTGAACTTCATCATGGCCATCAAAACAGTAAGCGCCCCTTTAGCTCGGTTTTCCTGAGATCGCTTTGCACATCTGAACAAGTGTGCATCCTGGTGTCTTCCAAGAAGTCTCGTACACACATATTTTATGTCGCTCGTTCATTCATTCATTTTGTTGCGTGTGTGCATGTTTGCACATATTAAAAGCAAGTTAAATCCATTTTGTCTTTGTTAGACAAGGGTACTTTAATGAAATAAAATTATATTTTATGCCTATTTTAAATGTTCCAGTTAAGAGTCAGTTGATGAAAAATATTTCGCAAGTCTCTGAGATTTTTCAAGTGTTAAATATTAGAATGGTCTAGATGGTGTGTGGATATGAAAAACACTGTTACATTGATTTGAGAAATTCTAGGGTTAGAAAATCATTAGAAATTGAAATGAGGGGCCAGGGATATAGCTCAGTGGCACAAGTGCCTGCCTGGCAAGCAGAAGGTCCTGAGTTTGATTCCTGATACCAAAAAAAAAAAAAAAAAAAAAAAAAAACCTGAAATGAATATGGAAGTCATGGTGTTCCTTTTTTGTTTATAAGTCCTAACACTTTTTATTAAGCACATCCATACTTTCAGTATTCCACTGGAGGAAAGAGGAGGGCTTTGCTCCTGGGACCTGCAGTGAAGGGCCGAGGGTCCTCCGAATGCAGCCTTCAGCCGCAGTTTGGAAGCTCCTCTTGCAGGGTGACCATAGACTCTGACAGAGCTGGGAATGAAACGGCATTTGTGCTTCCCGCAGATGATGAGCACCTTTGGGAAGATGATGGTCACCCCGGTCGAGCTGCACAAGAGCCTCAACACCAAGGTCTGGCAGACACACACTCTGGCCTGGGACACCATTTTCAAGTCAGGTACCACTGGCCGCCTCGATCAGAGCAGCCTTGTCTGAATAGCTGGGGAAGGTCTGAAAGGAGCTTCTTGGTCTAACCCCCTCAATCTTGCCAATGAGCTGCTCCCTCTGACTTCTTCGGGTTTGCACATAGGATTATAGATGAATTCTATGGAAAGGTGAGCAGTAGATTTCTGTAGTCTTCTCTGGGAAATAAAAATGGTAACTAAAAATTTGTAGGGTACTGCAGATGGAACCCAGGACCTCACACATGCTAGGCAAGTCCTCTACCACTGAGCTACATCCCCAGCCCTCTAAAGGAAGGTAAAATGAGCACTTTGGAGTCAGAGCCTCCTGGGCTCTCTGTGCATGGTGGCTTGGCCCAGGGTAGAACCACCATTTCATCTTTAGTTGCCTTGTGTTGGATTAATAATACTAATATCACCTACCTCAGTGCAACTGTTTTTAGAAAATACAAAATCCCTGACCAGCCGCAGCATCTCAGTGGTTAGAGCTACTTCTGCTACCTAGTTTCCCCCAAAATAAGACCTAACCAAAAAGTAGTCAGCCTTGAAAATTAGAGAGCAACAATGCTGGCCTCAAGGAGCCCGTCACTGCCTCACCTACTGTCACTGTTCTCTGCCTCAGTGGCTCCTCCGTCCGGCAGGCAGTGGTGCCGGGAGTGGAGGCCAGGCGGAAGGGCTTCAGGACTCAAGTGATGACTGTCTTATGGTGTGTGATCATCATTACCATCGCCATCATCATTATTCTTACGTCTGGCGGTTGCTCTGGGTACAAGTGAAGGAGACGCATGCCTAGAATGTACTTCATAAGCACTCAAATGTTTACCATTGTCAACGTGCATGAGCACTTTGACTGAACATGTGTGTGTGTGTGCGCACACGCGCGCACATGCTGGGTGGCTGTGCGTTTGGTAAGTTCTGCTTCTGAATGTGAACCCAGTTTCCACTTTCTGTCACGCTGAGCTCTTCCAAACTCAGCTCTCACTACTCAGAATATAACCCTAGACTCACATCATCTGCCTCACTTGGGGACTTGTTAGAAACACAAACTTCTGGGCTCCCACCCCTGGCTCAGAATCTGCATATTAAGAAGGAAATTTGAGAAGCCTTTGTCCACTTGGGAGCAGATAAACGCTTGCCAGCTTCACGAAAAGGCATTATTAGCTTATTTAGCCAAGTGTCAGTGTTCCCAAAAAGATTCTGTAAATATTGCAAGAAAGATTTTGGTCTGATTTGGGTTTTTTTCTCTATCTTAATTTGCATTTGACTTCCTCTCTCCATTTTCTTTTCTCTGATAGTCAAGTCTTGTATCAATAGCCGGCTAGAGAAATATTCCCAGCAGCCTGGCACAGATTTCCTCGGTGATATTTATAGCCATAGTCAGCTTTCCAGGAAAGAATTGTATGCTGCCATCACGGAGATCCAGCTGGGTGGAATAGAAACGGTAAGCCTGGGCAGGGGCTTAGCTTGTTAAATACACGGTCTGGGCAGTGCTTTTCTGATGTATTTTAAGTTATCATTCGCCTGGATTCACTGCGCATTAGTAGGGAACTAAAAATTCTCCATCTAGAGGTGCAATGCCCAGTCTCTTGTGCTTACCCATAAGGTAGGAGACTTCGTGTGCTCCAGTGTGGGAAAACCACAGCACAATCCGACCGGTGCCATGACGACCAGGCACACTGGGGCAGGAATTTGCAAACAGCGAAGTTCCGTATCTCAGCAAAACAATTTACATTTTTTAAAACTGGATATGTTTTAGGCTATTGCTTGCGTTTCCCCCAAATGCCTACCTGTGGTTGGTGATATTTACTAGCAAAATATTGAAATGCCATCTCCCAACCCAATCTTTTTCCTGCTTCAAATTATAAATACAATGAGCTTGGAATAACCTCGCTTTAAGTGAAATGAAACAGCTAATTGTAAATAACAAAATTCGATCTCCAACATGGTTGATCAGTAGATACCCAATGCAGTGCAATTCCAGACACAAATACCAGTGTGGGCATTCAGGTTTAATTGTTTGTTTCATTCATTTTTTTGAATTATCATTTAGGTGTTTTCTATGAATACTTCTCACTGGCCCAACATGCCAGAAACCTTGAAGTCTCTAAGCAGCGTGCAAACCAGTTCATTTTTTTGCCTTGTGTTCCCCTTTCAGAGTGTCTCTTGCCTAATGAAAAAGCAGGGTTTTCTATGTCACAGGGACAGCATCCTCCTCAAGTCTCCTCTTGCTCCTGGAGACTGGGAAAGGCAGGAAGTCACCCTAGCTGGCTGACCTTCCCATTGCATTGCGAGCCCTGAGAGGTTCCTGAGTGGGAAAAGTAGAGGTTTCACCTGTTCTTCCTTATTCCAGCCAGCGTGTGAGCGCTGGGACTGCATCGCCCTCATTTTGCTCAACAGCTGTATTTAGCACATGTAGTAAATCATAGATAGCCAGTAAGTACTTATTGGATACATAAAAGAAATAAGGAAATATTGAGTACCTACTGTATACAAGGACCCTGCCAGGTTGTCAAGAAACCTCCCTAAGCCAGAGGCAAAGTCTTCCCCCTCATGAAACTGGTATGATGGGAAAGACATGGAAACAGACAGATACAATCATTTCATAAGGTGCTGTGTGCTTTGGAGGACAGATAAGAGAGAGATGAGGGGGAAGCGTCCCTCATTCTGTGGTGACTGGAATGGAAAGATAGAGCTGGTACTGGAAAAGGCTGATGAACACCTTAGGTAGAGGAAAGTGCACATGAAAAGGCCCTGGGGCAGAGAGATGAAGCAAGAACTAGCAAAAGTAGTCAGCATTGAGATTACAGAAGTGAATGGGTCAGGTTAGGCAGGGCCTTCTGGGAGTTTTGTTTGTTTGTTTTTAGTACTGGGAATCAAACTCAGAACCTTGCACTTGCCTGGCAGCCATTTGTGCCACTGAGCTATATATCCCCAGCTGGCCCTTTGAGACTTGATAAGGTCCTCGGGCTTTTTCACACCTCTATCGGGAAACTCTGAGCAGTGGAGTCACATGACCCACTGTGTCTTGACAATTGGACTCTGGGTAGTGAATAGAGAATGATCTGAGCTGAGAAAGCACAGAAGCAGGAGGCCAGCTGGGGAGATGAGTCTCCTCCCTGGAGGTCAGGCCGGGACACTTTGCCCCTGCAGTCGTCCTCCGAGGTCCTGGCCTCTGCGTGAGCTGCACCTCTCTGCCTTGCAGAGTCTCTGTTTGGTATTGTGGCCAGGGACTCGCTGATACGGATATATACTTTATCCAGTTCTCTTTTTTAGTCATTGCTATTCTGAAAGTCACATTTGGAGAATCAGAGAAATTTGAAAGTGTCTCAAATTTGGTGGCTACACCCTCTTCCTGTTTGGTAAATGGGAGTCTTATAATAATGCCATCCACGGTTTATTTGCAGCTGAGGCCGCAGCCCTCTGACATGACAAAGACTGTTTTGGAGGCATTGTCTTCCAAAAATAATAAATAACCATCAGCTCTGCATGGTCTTGCACTTTGCCCTTTTGCGAGGGTGGCACCTGGTACTTAGCAACAGCATCTTTGTGTCCGCAGAGGGCGGAGGTAACGACCCATTGCAGGAGAGTACTCAGCTTAAGTTAGCAAAGGCCTAAAAACAAAGCCGTACAACTACGCGTGGTGAGTAGGATGCAGCCCAAAGTTATAATGGCTTGTTCCAGCCGTGTTTTTTCCTCCTCATTGCCTTCCTAAAGTAAATAAAGGGCATCCCTGAAAAGGCCGTAAGACTGTCAGAAACTACAGCCAGTTCCTTAAAATCCTGCACTGAACACTCAAATTTCTTCTTCTGGTGTTGCATCCTCCTACCAGGACTCTTCGAGGGTGGCTGGGGGCCTGATAGGGCCTTTTCCGTCCTGTGTTAGCCTGTTAGGGTTTCCCCCAAGGAACTTCTGAATTCCAGAAATGCAGCTCTTCGTGCTTTTGCACAGCAAAAAAAAAAATTTTAGAAGTCTCTACCGGCAAAACATTCGAGGATATTTAACTCACTCTTTTCTCAGTTTTTACATTTTTTTTTTTACATGAAACTGTTTCTAATTAAACTTCTTAACATTTTAAAATCATCATAGACTCACATATAACCTAAGAAAAAGAATAGAGAGCGGCCCTTCACCTAGTTTCCCACAGTGGAACACAACAATGAAACATCACAACGTGGAGATAGGCACAGGAGATCTGCAAATCCCTGTGTCAACAATAATTGTGTTGAACTATATTTTCAGTGTCTCCTAATGCACCTGATTATTTTAAAAGTTCTATGTTGACCTATGTAGTAAGTTATCCTGACTTGGTATGTTTTGCATAAGAAGTCTGACTTCAGATATTGGATTGGCTTAAGGCACAGCAAATAAGATTTTTTTTCTTTTTTTTTTTTTTTTTTTTTTTTTTGGTTTTTCTCCTGTACCGGGAACCGAACTCACGACCTTGCGCTTGCCAGGCAGGCGCTTTTGCCGCTGAGCTAAATCCCCAGCCCCAAGGCACAGCAAATAAGAACACATGAGAAAATGTCACTATCACATCTGCAGAGCAAGGTGGGAGCCCTCACCTTCTGCCTCTCACAGTGTTGAAGCCATTTTCTTTGCTAAAATTCAAGTTTGTGTCTATTTGGTTTCCAGACAGCCAACAGTTTCATGTGGATCCTCTATAATCTATCCCGAAATCCTCAAGTGCAGCAAAAACTTCTTAATGAAATTCAAAGTGTGTTGCCTGAGAATCAGATGCCACGGGCAGAGGATTTGAAGAAAATGCCATATTTAAAGGCTTGCCTAAAGGAATCGATGAGGTAAGAATTTATGTCTAAGCCAAGATGAATAGAGCACCATGCTCATACACAGTTCCCCCAGTTGATTATAAACATTTACCACACAAGGACAAAGGATCTTGAGATCTTATTTATTTCTATCACTCATTTCCTAAATCCTCTAGGCAAATTCTGCCAAATCTTGGGAAGTCAGGGTCTTCCCGCTTTAAATCAATGCCGCTACTACTTTAATGGTTGCTCTTAGCACTAACGAAGATCAGGGCAGGATTGGAGGAGAGGAGATAAAAGCTCATCAACAGAAACATTTCATTATATAATGAGATATAGAGAGATCTTTATTTGAGGCTCAAGTATGAAACATCTTTGGAAAATTCTTTATATACCCTTTCTGGGAAACAAAACTCACGTCGTAGGGTTAGAATAGTAATAATTGCATGAAGAGCACATAGGAGAAACACAGACCCACCCGGTTCAAGGCGAAATGGGAAGAGAGAAAAACCAGTATTATCAGCTACTACTGTAATCAGCCTTGCGCTGGGGACTTAGCCAATGTGATAGGATAAGAAAAGGGGATAAGAGATACAAGTATTGAGAAGAAAGCGAGAGACTTCTTTATGAACAGCTGTGATCATGGTCCCTTTCTGAGTCTGAGGCCACGCACCATGTATTTATTGAACCCAATATACATTCCCATTGATGTTGCAGAACTTGGGCTGTGCCACCCTTCCAACTGATTTTGTTTTTTAGACTCACCCCAAGTGTGCCTTTTACAACTCGGACTCTTGATAAGACGACAGTTCTTGGGGAATACGCTTTACCCAAGGGGGTAAGTAGAATTTGTCTCTTCTGTACCTTACAAGACTTTGAAGGGTGCACTTTTCAAAAATTCATCAGATACCCCTGAACCTTTTAACCAGGGGAGCATTTGTCTTGGAAACCCACAGAAAGGGTAATTTTTGTCTTACTTAAAATAGAATTAAGAATAATGGCTGTGGAGACAACGACCTGGATTCAGTACCCTTTTACCTGTGTGGTCTTGAGTGAGTTATGTAATGTCTGTGAGCCTCAACTTTCCATCTGTGGAATGGAAAGACTAAAAGACTCTTCCACAGAGGGTGTTGTGATAATGAAATGCAAACTTTTAAATTTCTGTGTCTATTTATTTAGGTGCATACTTTAAGCACTCAAGATAATCACCATTATTATGAATGTGTGATTCTGTTTTATATTTGTAAGATAATCACCTTTGCAAATTTTGCCTCTCAAATGTTCTCTTCTGGTTATTTTAAATGCCATGCATTTCTGTGTGTTTTTAGACAGTGTTAATGTTAAACACCTACGTATTAGGGTCTGACAAAGACAATTTTGAAGATCCGGATCAGTTTAAACCTGAACGTTGGCTTCAAAGGGAGAAAAAGATAAATCCTTTTGCACATCTTCCATTTGGCGTTGGGAAAAGAATGTGTATTGGCCGCCGATTGGCTGAGCTCCAGCTCCACTTGGCTGTTTGCTGGGTAAAGTCCTTCCCGCTTTCCGCACTTACTGTCTGTGCTGTCCCACGAGGGGGGGGAACAAAGGGCTCACGCCTCCTTTCTGTGTACCTGGGTTCCAGGTTGTCCGCAGATATGACATTGTGGCCACAGACAGCGAGCCCGTCGAGATGCTGCACCTAGGCATCCTGATGCCCAGCCGGCAGCTGCCCGTAGCCTTTCGCCGGAGATGAGATCCTCAGGTGAGCCTCTCAGGGCTTCTTCCCACTCCACAGATGGATCAGGGCTGGCAGCAAATGACCAAGGGGTGAGCTGAGCTTAGACATCAGCCAGGCTCGAGTTTGAGTTCCCCAAGTGACCTAAGAAGTTGCTTAACCTCTACCTCCATTTGTCCATTGGCAAAATGGAGACAAAAATAGGATCAGTCACAGAAAACTGATATAAATACCAAATACTTAGCCCAGAGCCAGGCATCATGTAAGTATCCATTAAATGCTAGCTGCCGTGAATAGCAGGGGTCTGTGTGTGGACAGCAGAGCCTGTCGACTACTCTGTGAAAGGCCAGTTGCCAAAGATTTTAGGCTCTGTGGGCCACAGTGTCCACCACATCCATTAAGGCTGCCTCATAAAATGAGTGGATGGAGCCAGGTGTGGTGGTGCATGCCTGTAATCCCAGCACTCTGGGAGTCTGAGACAGGAGGATTGCATGTTTGAACCCAGCTTGGGCAATTTAGCAAGACTCTGTCTCAAAATAAAATTAATAAAAAGGGCTAGAGATATAGTTCAGTGTGAATGCCTGGGCCTTTGTGTCAGCCTTCTGTTGTTGCCATAACACTTTACTGAACCTTTATGGGTCAAACAACACAAACTTATTCTTTCATTTTGGTAAGTCAGAAGTCTGATGTGGCTCTTTCTAGGCTAAAATTAAAGTGTCCATGAGACTGTATTCTTTTGGGGGGGGGGGCTACTGGGAATTGAACTCAGGACCTCGCACTTGCCAGGCAGATGCTGTGACACTGAGCTAAATCCCCAGCCCCAAACTTTTGTGCAAGTTCTAGAGGAGAATTCATTTCTGGCTTCTTTGTGTTGTTGGAGGATTTTAGTTCTTTATGAATTCCTGCCTGGGGTCCCCATTTCATTGCTACTGTCAGCCAAAGGCCAAACCCAGCTTTTAGAGTTTGACTGTGTCCCTTGGTTTGTGATTCTTTCCCCCTCCGTGTGAAACCAGCAACCAGCAGCTAAGTCCCTCGTGCTTCTCGTCTCTCCTCTGTGTGTCCCACATCTCTGGCAAGTTATACCCAGAGTAGTCTCCCCACTTCAGATCTTCAGGCACATCTGCAATGTCCCCTTGGCTATACAAAGCACCCTATTAACAAGTTTTGGAGATTGGAGCATTAACATTTTTGGAAAACCTCATTCTGCTTAGCAACACTGTGTTCCAATAAAACTTTACAAACACAGATGGTGCATGGTTTGGTCTCAGTGGCCTTGGTTAATGGTGTGTGGTGTCCTCAATGGAAGGGAGCACATGTCCAGCCTGGATTAGTACAGTTTAACACTTTTACACTGCAGTAAGCTCCGCAGTACCTTCTGTGACAACAGGGAATTCTTGTGTCCTCCTCACAGCCCTTTCCATGCCCGTATGCCTACTACTATTTAATTTCTACTGAATTATTTTCTGTCAGTTCACCTGGGCTTACTATGTCACTTTAGCCTTGTCCTGAGAAATGATTTCCTTCATGAAATGATGAGTTTGTAAGTCTAGTTATTTTCTCCTAAGTGAGTGAGGAACAATTGGAACTGGCCCCAAGTCTGCTACAGAAACCCCCAACATCACCCAGGGTCTGTGGAGCATGCTTCTCATAGGATCCCACACCTTAATGCAAGCCCAGCCTCCCTCATCCTGCCACTTTAACTGCATCCATAGTATTTGCTGAGAACTAGTGAGTGTTTCCCAGGTGTAGGCATCTCATAACCAATGAGCTGTTTAGAAAAACAAGCAGTTTGGATGAAGTTTCAGAATGGGGCACAAATAAATACCTTCTTACTCCTTCCCCGGTGTCTGGTACCACTAGGGAATTTGTCACGCTCTGAGCATGTCTGCCAACAAAGGTGCATGTGGTAGGGACCATAGAAGAATTTTGCTTTGATTGTGAGCCCACCCTAGTCTTCAGCAAGGACAGCTTATCATGGTGAGCTATACCTCTGGCCAGAGCTGGTGACAACTTAGGTTTAGACATTTATTATTTTGCTAATAACTCCTGTCATTTAAATACACTGGTTTGACATGTAATTGGGGTATACTTCATTTTCCAGGCTTTGTTTTTTTCACCAAAATCAGGAACAACAATCTTTAACTTCCTAGCAGCATGGTGCCTACGCCGTCCGCATTGCTGGAAAGCAAACTTCAAAAAACTAGAGCATCGAGCAGCACATAAAGAACACTCAGGGCAAAGGTTACCAGATGCTCCTGCACCTGCCTTCCAACCTCACTGCAAAATCTGTAACTCTCAAGTTTACATTTCACAAGGACAGGCCTGATACAGCCTTTCGAGTCTGAGACGCAAAGTCTTTCCAACTCTGGGACCGAGGATCATGATGACAATCTGTTTACTGTAACTCTGTGTACTGTGATATTTGGGGGAAATACCTACTTAATAATAACATCAAAGCTAAATATTGGTTAAAGTACTCAGGGTCTCATAAAACTGTTTTTCTTGCATTTCAGTGGAGATATTACTAAGAAATGAGAGAATAGCTCTATTTTAAGAAGTAGTTAAATTAAGCCAGAAATTCTTCTATAAGAATATCTTAATGACTTACTCAAGTTGATCAAAGCGCCCTCAATATTTTTTCATTAAAGTATTTCCTCTATGGTATTAGAATGCAGATGAGTGGAGCTGTGGATACATACACACATCTGTGTGTGTATGTGTGTGTGTGTGTGTGTGTGTTTCAGTGGTAATTTGTTCTGTCACTTTTCATATAAATATATAAATTTAGGATCTGTGATGCTGGGAAGTGTTCTGAAGTTCAGTCACAGATTAAAAATATTTACAGTGATTTTAAGAAAATGACTTTCTAGCTCTTAACTTTCCCACCTATTCTACTGAAGAACAGAAAAGTATGAATTTGTTAAGGATGACATAAATTTTTATGTGATGTAAAATCTAAGAAAATATGGTTCCATAAATGCAAGATGTATACAGATTTATGCAACCCTTTAAAATTGTTTACATGTGGCTTTTTGTGCATATTTTCACTACTACTTTTCATTAAATGTACTGTATATTTCTGTATTTTTATAATTATTCCCATTTTTAGGTTATATTTTTAGAATTTTGGAATTGTACATTTATATCTTTATATTTGAATGAATATATACATTTACTAAAATAAGTGTATGCTTTCTCTCTGCTGTGAAATTATGCTTAGAATTATAAATCCAAATGTGTTGTCAGATTTTGTTTGAATGCCTTTAAATTCTTTGAAAGTAGAAATAAAAGTTTTTTTTAAAAACATAAGACAGTTTTTTCCCCTTCATTGCATTTCCTGTGTCAAAATTTTAAATTTCAATCTTTGTCTCACTGGTAGAAAATTTTCTTACGTGGCCACTTTATAAGCCCTTCTGCATCACAAATCTATCTTTTAAAAAAATGTAGACTTCAACAGAAGTTTCACTGAAAGATGATCCTGTGGATCACAGAACAATTTTCCCCCCACCATTGTGCTAGCTGTGGTCGCTGATACCTCTCGTCTGGACCGCCACAGCGCCCCCGATCGGCTCTCACCGACCCTTGCTTCTCCCCGTCCGTCCTCCGCACACCACTGGCTTTACCGGTCTTTTCAAACCCAAACTTGACCACGCCTCACCCTTGCTTTGCGGCTTCCCACTGCTCTAATACAGATGCACATCTACACGCCGGACCTCCACGGCCTATCACGTGGCCCTACCAACCCCAGACCTCAGCTCACTCAGCCACACACACACACACACCCCCCCCCGTGCAGCAGAGTTCCGTCCCACTGGCCTCCTCTTTTCCTTCGGTGCTGTCCTCTCCCGCGTGCTGGCACCCGCGGCCCTTGCTCCTGCGTCTCCCTCCTGGCACGCTCTGCCTGCTGTGCGTTCCCTTGCCATGCAGCGCCCTGCTCTGACTTCGCGGAGGAAGACTTCCCTGATGACCTGTGTCCTGCAGAGGCTGACTCTGGGACCGGACCCGTGGAGGCCGTGACTCTGGGACAAACCCGCCAGGCGGTGGGGGCCGCCGGATGGGGAAGGGAAAGGAGCTGAGCCAGGATGTGATTTGGGGTCCAGTTCTGGCCTCCATGAGATCCTGGGGAGCCCTCGGGTGCACGCAGCAGCACAGTCTGTCAGGATGGAGGGATGGGGCTTCCACGGTCCTGCATGTGGGGCTCCACCGTGCATGCAGCAGCCTGGGCAGGAGGAGCAGGGGGAGCAAGGACAGTGCCGCTGCCCCCCACCCCGCTGAGCAGCCCACCCACAGTGGATGCTGCCATCAGCCTGACTGCAGCCAGGACGATAGTAGTAACTAACACTGACGGACTGCTCCGCACGCCCTGGCACTTCTGAGCACTTGCTCCCTAGGAATTCGGAGCTCTCACCACACTCTGTGCAATGGGTATGATAGTTCTTCCCATTTCACTCCTGGGGAAACAGGCCGAGACAAAGACCCGTAATCTGCTTCGATCACTAAATAGGATTCTGACCAGGGTGTTGGGATCCCGCCCCTGTCTGATACTGACATGGACCTCTCATTCAATGCCCACCATTGGGCACGTTTATGTGCACGTCTGTGATTACCTGGCTGACACATGCCAATCCCACCTTCCTCTCGCTCCTCTAGACTATAAGGGGCAGTGACAGAAGGGACGTGGGATTTGCCATTTTGCCCTTGATGCCTAGTTTACAGCTCCTAATAGGAACCCAGTAAACATCCCTCCCTACTTTGTTCTCTGCAGTAATGTTTGCAACAACCATTTATGATGACCAATAACCCGGGAAAATTTCCCCAGGTCGTCCCGCTGATGTGTGGCTGAACCAGGGCTCACGCCGAGTTGGAAGGTCTCCTCTCTGAGCTCCTGTTCATCAGTGGATCATATAACCTTGTCACAGGGTAAAGGCTCAGTAGCTCAGAGCTACTGTGCTTGTCATCAATAACATATGCTCTTCTGTGCCAGCAGCTTGTTATTATATGTTCTCCAGCTCCTATTCTGTCTCCAGGAGGCTTGGTTATTTAGTTTGAATGAAATTCCCTGGATATTTAAAGGAAATTGGTTTGCAATGATATATTGGGAATGCAGTCCTTTTAACTTTGGTGATGTTCAAATACTTCTTTTGAATAAGAAAGTTGCATTCTCTGCACATTTAACCCAGGCATAAAGCTAGTGGTTTTATATGCCTGGGTTAAATGTGCGTAGAATGGTTTGGAGCAGTGGGAGAATGTGGAAATGGTGATTGCAATAGTTCCAAGCCAGAGAGAGGAAGAATATGTGATCCAACTCCTGCTTCATTTCTCCTGCACATCTCTATGTGTGAACATCTTCCTGCCTGGTGTGTGGTTCCAGGAGCCCACAGTGTGCATTTTCATGCCATGGTCTGCAGACCTAAGCCAACTTCCTCACACTGTGATTGAGCAATGGAACAGACTCAACTTCCAACACTGGGGGAAGTGCTGTTGGTGTGAAGTAATGAGAGGAAATTTGGTACACTGTACAGACAATATAAGAACTGTGAGAGCCCTCAAAATTGTAAGAAATCTGTCATGGCTGGATTGAAACTCAAGCCCAAATTCTCAGTGTTTCTCTGCTCTAATGAAACACGGTAAGGTCCATGCTCTGTAAACTCCATGCTGGTGTAGCTAGGAAATGGTGGATTTTAGAATTAGTAACCTCATCTGGGTCTCCACCCAAAAGAAACTTTTCCTACCTATGCGACATGAAGAATTTCATTAACTCTCTAAAGCTCAGCTATTAAATGTGGGCTAATATACCTCATGTACAAGTGTTTTCATGAAGACTGAAAAATTTAAAATATACCTAGTTCAGCACTTGATATAGAACACAAAAGTGTGAGAACTTGTGTTTCTAGGTTAAAGGCACAAAAAATAAAATGTGTGATTTTATAAAAACAGGAGAACATCTAGACATACCAAAACAATCAGTTTTACCTATTCATAGAGTACACCCTAGAAGACTTGTGAAAATTAACTTTTAATGTTGAAGGAAATTCATCAGGTCAGTTAAAAATTCTGTTTGCCCATCAACCCTGAGCTCTAAACATGCTAGTATTGATGCTACATATTGAAATGAAAAACTTATAAATTAAATTTGATATCTCTGTATGGTTCAGACAGGGTGGCCACATAGTCATTTTTTGAGTTCCATCAATCCTTCTATTTTATTAGTTGGCATTCCACCAGAAAGATTTTTTTCCTTTTCTTAATTAGCCTATATCAATATGAGCTCATTGGGTATGCATGTTTTCTAGTGGGTTATAATCTTTCACTCTTGTTTATTCTCATGTTTAAATTGTCCAGATTTGGCCAGTGGGGGCCTTTTTGAATATGTTCCTGTGCTTTCTTGGCATGTGGTCAGCATTTTTGAATATGCCCTTGCTTCCTGCAACAAGAAGACATTCCAGTGATTGTGTACCTCACTACCCCAGTCTAGGAATCCTCTATTTTTTCAAGAGGTCCTAGTTTGTTTTGGTACAGAATGGTGTTTAGAAGCCAAGATTTGGATCCTACATGTGCGCACTGCCACTGGGGTTGTTACTGCTTTAAAAACTCCTAGCATCTCTAGCTAGGATGTGTTCAGAGGGAGAGAAGGGGGAAGGGAAGTGAAAGTAAGCAAATGTGAAAATATGGGTCTCTGGGTGAACAGTGTATGGGAACTGTTCATGCTGCTCTTGTAACCTTTCCAGCAATATGTCCAAAGAAGTTAAAAGAACAAAGTGGAGAAACAGTTTAGTGAAATGGTTATGAATTGAGTTTGGAAGCAGTAGATGTGGTTTAAATCCCAGCTGTTTCCCTGGGTAAGTGGTGTTTGACCTCCTTGAATTTCCTCATCTATCAATCAGGGATACTGACCCTAATATACTTTACTGCACTGATGACCAACTGAATTGTACATTAAAACTCTCAGAAGATGTCAACTTGAGTAAGAGAAACTCACTAAATTGGCTCAGCAATCCCACACTCTAGGGTGTGGAAGATCCACTCTAGGGTGTGGAAGATACACTCTAGGGCAGCTTGTTGCCTGGATGGTACAAAGGAGAAATGAAGAAGGATGGATCTGCTTCTGTTTCTTCTGAGGGGCTCCAGTCTTGCCTTCACCTTAGATGTCATCTCCTGGCTTCCAGTGCAGACCCTTCAGCTAGACTTTTCAGCCTACCATCACAGACCCACTGGCCTCCTAATACAGACTTGCTTGAGACACTGCAGCGAGCTCCAGGCCCTTGACTGGATCCTTTGGTCTCCAGCATGCAAACAGACCCTCTGCACTCTTCTACATCCAGTTCTAAGTGGCCATTGAAAGCCAATCTTGTAAATCCTTATATATTTGAATATCTCGTATTACACCTGTTTCTCTAGTAAACATGGACTGATACAAGCTGTCGGGGATCTTCTGAGTCTCCAGTGAACATTAATTTGTTTGCTTCATCATGCACCAAGATTTAAGCAGCCGTGAAATAAGATGTACCATTTCAGATTTCTGGTTTCCATGGAAAATCAGGTCAGGTCTGCACAAGTCACAAGGTTGTTCTGCTGGAGCCAGCGCTCTGCTTGGACAGGGCATGTGCTTCCAGCCCTGATCCTCAATATATCTTGACCAGGCCTCCTTCTTTAGGTCACCTGTCAAAACCTCCATTTTGCCCATCCCAGAAACATACTCAATCCTTGGTCTTTAGGGATTCTCTGTATTTCACTAACAAACTAAAATGCACAGATATCTGCCTGGAGCAGTGACATTTATTGATGAGGTGCTAATGGTCTAGGTCCTTTTCTACCCCCTGACCCAGTCCTTGGAGGACCACCTGGGCAACTCTCCTTGGAAGAGGAGCAATTGTCTCCATGTTGGCTGAGCCTGACCCTATTTCCATGTACTGATATGTACAGAGCTGGCCAGGACTTTTCTTTATCCCTTTAATTGGCTTTAAGCAAAGTGCATAAGTCTAGCCGAGGTGCTGATGGTAGTCTTTGAAGATGACAGGCAGTGTTTCCTGGACCCTGTTGCTCCCTTGTGTGAGCTAGAATGAGGTGGGACGAAGAGCCAATGCTCCACACTGTCGCTGTCGCTGTCGGCTGGGACTGAGCCTCAGGATAGAGGCTATGACATCCTGGGTCTTAAAAGATCACACATCAGAGCTGAAGCACTGACCCCAAAACATTAGATACTATCTCAGTTGTGTTATGCAGATGACTCTTTCTGCATATCCTTCTCTCTGCATTTGCAGAGGTGATTTCAGGCCTGCTACCTAGCCCAGCTCAAAGCACTCACCTATTTCCTGAGATTCTCACAGTTACTCATCCTCAAGCCACTCCTTTCTTCACAAATGAATAAAATCTGGGTTCTGTCCTGGGTCAAGGTCTTTTGTTCCAGTTACCAACATCTTAGCCAGACTCAGGATACCCTTGACTCCCCACCATTTTGGATATCTAATTGTGTCTTTATTTCACTGGGAATGGTAGATTGGAATAAACTGACAGGATTCCAATATCTTACCCATGGGATTACAAGTATAAACTTCATGGACCATGACAAGAACAGGGAGGGCTCACACTAAGTCCTCACATAGACTTACAAATAGCTTGGGGTCTTCTTGATTTTTAATAGGCTTGGAGAAGATAAGTATCTTGGTCAGAGAAGCACAACAGCAAATTAAAAAAAAAAAAATAGAAGACGGGGCCTAAACCCTGGTCTGTTTGACACCAGTGTCCTTGCCCATTTTCTTATCCGTCTGTGGTTCCTAAACCACAGACCTAAACTCGTTGAACAGCTTTGGTTGATAGCCAAGTCTCCCTTTATGATTCAGCCTACCTTGTTGAACTTTCTCTAATCTCCTGGACTGGACCTTGACCCAAATGGAAGAAATGCTTGTTGCTACTCCATGATTGCTCTATCCGTCCAAAACTCCTTTATCAGCAATAAAATGTTTGTAGAACTTTTAATCATCAAGATGGCTTGCATGTGCACCTTCCAAGTAGCATCTGCTCCCAAGTATGAATGCTTTCAAATTAATTAGAAGGTTTGCCCAGCAGAAACTTTTTCCTACCAAATTGCTTTGTGTTAGTGAAAAAAAAACTGCATATTTTTGGCAGACATAGAGCAGAAATGTGGCATAAGGGAATGTTCTAGATTGTGAGAAAAAAGAGAACAAGAAGTCAAATTAATATGAATTCATAATTTGACTACATGTACTTGAAAATAAATGCTTTGTTTTTTCATTCTCATCTGTTCTTTGATAAGCCAACTTCCCTTTTCAGATCATTTCTCATAAAGTGCTTCTAGGGTTACTCACCCAGATGTTTTTCTCTCAGGTGAGATCTACTTTAGGCTGTAGATGTCCTCTGCTCTATGCCAGTATCAATTGGCCGGTATCTGAAACAGCACTGAAAAACATCCTACAGCTGAGTCCAGATATGGCAGAGACAGGATCACGATTGACAGAATCTGCCAGGATTACAGCCTGAACCTTACATTTGCTCATTCTGCATGCACAAATGCATTCTGGATATCAAACTTACAGATAAGTAACAAGAATCGCGTACATTTATCAAGCATTCATTGTGTGCTTAGTAAGTAGATGACCTCAATTTTTTCAGTATTTTGTTAGGAATGAATGCATCATTCACAAGTTACGTGCAGGACAAATTGTAGAAATACACAAGTCATTTTCAGTTTTGGGAATGTGTATGTTTATAATTATCTTTCAGCAATGGTAATTCTTTTATAATTAAAGATAGTATTAATAAATTCACTTTTAAATTTGATTTACACTTTAAAGGGGTTGTAATTCAATAAAATGTCAAGTGAATGATATTTGGTGAGGCATGCAGGTTGGATAAAAGTTATGAAAATGGCACAAGAATGGCTGGGAATTAGGCATCACTGGATTTGAACAATCTCATGATAAAGTTGTAAACACTTCATCTTACAGATGAGGAAAGTGAAGTCTTGAGATTAGTAATACATTTAAGTTTCCTGGAACAAGTAAGTCATGGGCCAAGATATGACCCAGGATGTATGACCACAGATGCCAGTGACAAAGGTGGCCCAGGGCCCTCAGCCTGGGACATGTCCTTATCTTAGTGATAACCTCCCTCCTTGACTTGCGTAGGACCTGTGACCTACTTCTAAGTGATAGAAAATTTCCAAGGTGTTGCTCAGTGATTATGCCACGTGACACTGTAGCATCCCCAAGCCTTGATGTAGCCCGGGGTTGTGTTAGGGAACCCCCATAGCAAAGACGAGACGGCAGACCCTGTCCAAAGGGAAAATCCAACTATGAGAAACCTAAGGCCCTGAATTTGGCCTCCCAATCAGAGCTACCACATTAACTGGACAAGTATCTACCATATAATTTCTGACAGATTTCAGGTACTTGTTAAACATGAAAGGAATTCTCTTTTCAAGTTGTTTATTATTCTCTCCTAGAAATCTTGTTCTCCGGTGTAGTTCACCAAACTCATTCTAACTTTCCCCTGCTGGACTTTACCTGTTCTTTTTCAGGACCTCAATTGTAGCAAATTATTTGAGATCATGTTTCTCAAACACCGTTCACCACCGTTAATGTTTGGAATTCCAAGGTGTTTTGACTATAAGAAAACCCCAAGACTGAGGCATCACATCTCTCACTGAAGATGCAAGAATTAAAGCAAGAAAATAAGGAAGGGAATCAAAAGAGAGGCATGGATGTTTTTGAAAACAGCAAAGTTGTTTTGGATTTCATTAGATGACAGAAGCAGACCCCTAGCTCAAATGAAAAACTAAAATCATAAATATAAAAGTCTTAAGAGTCTCTCACTGCTGCTTTCCAAGGGACGGAGCGGCTGCAGATCACTAGAGAATAGCGGAATAAAACCATGGTCTTAATGAGATTCCTGACACTAATTTTTTTTTAATGCTTCCTGAAAATCATGCTGAGTCTTACTTTGGACTTACTTACTTACTTAGTTTGGAAGCAATTTGCCAAATATTTCCAAGGTTCATGAACAAGTGATCTGGAAAAAAATCCATATTAAGACCTTAAAAGTCCACAAGTGCCGGAAGAGCTTAGAATAGTTAACTCATCAACTAACCCAGAAAAAATTAAGAAAAGCTTGTTTAGCATATTCCTTATTGGAAATGGGTAGGAAAAACACTTAGAAAACAATTTCAGTTGAGGAGAAGACACTTCAGTAGTGCAGGTAAACATCAAACTCCTTCGGTAATGAGTGACAGTGGTTGTTATTCCCCTTCTGCTGGGTCCGGAAAGCACATTTGCAAATTTTGACTTGACTTTGTTTGAGAGATCTTGGAAGTTGGTAACATTTCACAGATCTTCTAAAATGAATTAGGTCATTTGCCTTGTTCTCTTGCTTTCAGAAAAGTTGTGGATTATCTGTATCTTAAAAATGTCTTGTGAAATTCACCTGTGAAAATATATACGCATGGAAAAGGTCGGTTGTAAGTTGCAAGGCTCAGTACAAAATGAAGGATGAGGGTTCTTTAATAAATAAATAAATACTTTTTTAAAACTCGACACCTATGGGAGAGCCTGGAGTACCTCCCACACCCGGTGCTGGCTTGGCAGGCAGATGCTTGACCACCCTAATTCCTTTATGGTTACTGGTTTGTTCGTACTCCTTTTTCTTCTTGGGGCAGTTAAAGTCAAATTTTTTTCCTAGAAAATTGTCAGTCTGATTTATAAACTCATCATCACATAGTTCCCCAAGGTACTCTCTTATCATTTTTAAAATATCTATTATAAGATTTTGTAATTTTTTAGAATTATTTTTATGACCTCTGCATCTCAATAGACGAGTATGGTTTTATCTTTGCAAAGAATAGAGCTTTAGTTTTTGTTTTTCATTTCACTGACTGATGTTTTCATTACTTTGCTTCTTTCTGTTTATTCACTCTCTTTTTTACCCTCATTTCTATAGCTTTAAATTTCAGTCTTGAATCTTCCCCTTCAAAAATCACTGACCTAAAAGAAGTATTTTTAGCTCTAAAATTTTGGTAGAAATGATACAGATGAGGAAGGAGCATCTAGAAGCCTGAGGATGAGAGAAGACATTAGTGATGATGACAATGTCCCTCTCAGCCACCTACCGCTCTTCACAGCAAACTGTCCTTGGCATATTGTCTCAGTTTCCAGATTCATGTAAACCCTTTCAAGGGAAAAATGCCATTAACCTCACAACTGTTCACACGTGTGAATATCACTTTGGTGCAAATTTTTCCCTGTAAGTATTTTTAAAGACCAAAATTGTAAAAAGAAACCAAAAAAAAAAAAAAAATGCTTCTAAAATGCTCAATGAGGATTACTGAATTCACAGCTGTGAGTAGTGAACTTCCAATAAACTGTATTTTAAATTAAAATAAATCCCATGTCTGGATTGTAGTTTGCCAACTTAGTTTTTCAATCCTGCATATTAATCTTGACTATTGAGTGGTCTACCCACTGCTTCAATTTTGCTCCCAAAGCTTCCTCCCTTGTCTTACCCTGGCCCCTGCTCTGTTGAGGCACAAAAACTACCCAAGTAGCACTGGGACAAAGAAGCTGGGAAGCCACTGGCTTCTGCCCAATCTCACCTTGTACAGTACAGGATTCTAATTCCAACTTCAACAAAATGCTAGGTCATAAGTCACAGGTTTGGGGTTCATTGCCAAACCTCTGAATAGCAAAGATGTGCACTAGAAAAATAGAATTGATTAGAAAAACTAAAATTTCACTCTTGTAACAATAAGATGTATTTATTCACTGAACATTTATAGATCATTTACCACCAGCCACTCACTGGTAGGTTATACATGGCTAGCTCTTCTAATTCCCAAGGAAGCATGTCACATAGGTGTCATTGTTGTCCTCAGATCTACCGAATCGGTGCTTAGAGATGCTGCTTAGCTAGAAAGCAGCAGACCTGGGTTTCAGATCCAAGCTTTCGTGGGCTGATAAACCTCAACTTCTCTCGCCTCAAATTGGCTTGTAACTCTACTGACTAAGCAAGATGCCTATTCTTCAAATCTTTAATGCCCTCACAAAACCAAACAGAACTATTTCTCACCATTCCTTGCCTCATTGGAATTCAGAGTGATAATACATATCCAGTTGGTATAGGGGCTGGGGATTTAGCTCAGCAGCACAGCACCTGCCTGGCAAGTGCGAGGTAGGTTCAATTCCTAGTACCGGAAAAAGAACAAAAACAGAAACAAAAACAAAAGACAGCTGGTATAGAAAAAAATGTAAAGCATTTATATTACTTACTGCCTTTTAAGGTACAAAGGGTGGAACCCCAGGTCTTGCACATGCTAAGCACATGTTCTACTCCTGAGCCAAATCCCAGCACTCCCTAGTGTTGCACAAGAAACTAACAAAAACATAACAGCTTAGGCAAATATATCTTATCCAATTACTGGGGGCCAGAAATTTCTGATGTGGCTTAGCTGAACACCTATGGCTTGGGGTCTCCCTTGCAGTTGTCCTGCAGTTCGTTGTTGGTATTGGTGAGATCAGTGATCACCAGAGGTGGAGAACCCCCGTCTTAAGTGGCTCACTCAAGTGCTGAGCCAACAGCTGGCTTCATCGGCAGCCTCAGTTCCTCAGTACTTGGACTTCCAGGGGCTCTTCAGGCAAACTCACAACACAGCTGAACTCCCCCAGTGACGGCAAACCAAGAAAGCCAGACAGAAGCCACATGTTCTTCTGGGACACAGCTTTGAAATCACATGTGTCATTTCTGCAAAATCCTGTTCACCACACAGATCTGCCCTGCTTGTGTAGGAGGGGATCACCCAAGGGCTGGAACAGCAGGTGAGAATTGTTGAAGACTGCTGCTATTGGGGCTGGGGATTTAGCTCAGCGGCAAAAGCACCTGCCTGGCAAGCGCAAGGTCCTGAGTTCGGTTCCCGGTACCGGAGAAAAAAAAAAAAAAAAAAAAAAAAAAAAAAAAGACTGCTGCTATTGTACTCTACACAGAGAAGTAATAATAACAGTGTCACTCTCTGAATGCTTATGGTGTACCTGGAATGCCCTAAGCACCCTGTATGTATCATTTCATGTTAAATGCATGGCATGAGCAACAATAATCAATACTTTTACTAACTTCAGAATATGAGCGAATAAACAGATTTGGGTATGTTAAGAAATGCATCTGAAAATCATCTGCCTGGGAAGGAGCAAACTACGCATAGAGCTAGGATTTTTATTGTAAAGCCCAGCTCTTAAATACTATATTTTATCACTTTCTTTTATAAAAATTTTTTTAAACAAAATTATGGAGGCCTTATCTTTGCAAGTACTATCAAGGGTTTTCTACTTCAATATGTGTGGTGTTTAGGGACTGATATTTCTTTGTTGATGGGAAAGGTCTTATAAAATACTTAGTAGCTTCCTTGGCCTTTGCCCACTAGATACCAATAATACGTTTTTTCAGCTGTGACACCCAGAAGTGTCACGATGCCCTTGAGGGGTGACACTACCCCAACTGTGAACTAGGTTGTAGTTCTGTATGACTAGGATTTTTCTCTGTTGAGGTACTAGTAAACCATACCCTGAAACTTGAAATGTTACATGCAAAGCCTATTCATTGAAGTAAGAATTTTTAAAGGACCATGTACTCCTTCCACAAATATTTATTGTCTCCCTGGAGACCTAAGTACCTAACTTTAAAAATGCCTATACTGGTAGTCAGACACCATGAGATATGTGGGAATGGGTTATTAATTGTTGGAGATTAAAATCTGCACTATGGATTAGCAATGGAACAAACCCTTGGCTTTCCAGGACAGATGAGGCTGACCACATTACGAGCCATATGAGCAACTGTATTAATTATAATGCAAGGAGCAGTTCACAGAAGGCATTCCTTCTACCCAATTCCAAAGGAATTTCACCTGTCTCTGAAGCAAAGCTTAGGGAATGTATAACTTTCCATGCCAGTGTGTCTAGTCACTAACAAGTATTCCTCTGACAAAATAACATAGTTATTTGTGCATCTTGTATCAGCACTCAGAAAATCAACTGAAAAAAAAAATGATTTGTGACCAGGATATCACTATTCATATTGTGTTGTCAATAACTCAGTTCTAGACAATGATGGGGAAACACAGTTTTCTCAGTAGGTTAGTGCATTTTCACCCATTATTAAATAATTAGAAACTTCTGATTAGTGGGGAGGTACCTGTAGTATGGGAGGAAGAGGATTTTCCCCTTACCTGCTACTAAAGCACGCATTTGAATACACAGATGGAAAGCCTTCGAATTTCTAGCAATTTTTGACAACATGTAGGAAGCAAAGCACCAAGGTGAGCAATGCTCAGGCTGGCTAGTGGCATAAATCTTTACATCATGAGAGGTGGAACTCACCTGGTCTTGTTCTCATCTCCTCTATCTTAACTGAGCCTCTGACCGGGCATACAGTAGGTGCTCAACAACCTTAGCTGAATGAAAGGATGACCTTCAACATTTGCTAACCTCATTTCCTGGAAAACTCAGAAGTATCAACTTAGAAAGAATTCTGACAGTTGTTTCTTCTCCTCCACCATATTCCAAGTCATCTTTTATCACATTTTGATATAAATACCTGAATCAGCAGCTCATCCTTTGACTTTGGGAGTCGATTTGATTTTGCATCACGGTTGAACTTCGATGCTCCCATTGAGTTGGCCGCATCCTTGACTCACAGCTCAGGGAAGGATAAACACTGAACCTGCCAAGGTTTGCCAACCTGAAAGAGAATATTTTATGACAGGGCTCATGGAGACCACCAAGTTCACTGTTTCTCCAGCAGCTTGAGTGTGTGCTTGACTTCTCACGAGTGTTAGAATGGCACTGCACTTACGAAGCACTTCAGTGAGAAGCTGTGCTTTATATTAATAATAAAAAGAATAATAGCAAGGACAATGGTTGACAATATATAGTGAGCATTTATATGTATGCCCCCTATCATGGCCAAGTCTGTTATAAATTCATTATATATTATCTTTCTTCAATCTTCACATCCATCATGATCTGTGAGGTAAGATTTTCTCCCCTTTGCAGAAGAGGAAATAGGAGCTGGGGGAGTGCTGCAGGTCACAGAGCTAATACGTGATACCCAGCACGTGGACACAAGATTCTTTTTGAGCCCAGAATATAATATAAACTCACAACCACTATGATTTATGTCTCCCGGGGAATATCTGAAAACAAATAAACACCAAAATAGTAGATACTGGGTACATTTGAGTTCAAAGGTAAAAGGGATGGAAGGAAGGGCTGCCTTGATTTACTGATGGAAGGAGTCCTCATTTGGAATGGCGCCCCACCCCCAAAGAAAGCCCATTTCCTCACCACTCGAGCGTCCACAGTGGGATGGCTGAATGTTGGCATGTTCCCAAACTCCATGTTGGAAGCTAATATGTGCTGAGAATCTAATATGTGGTGTTTGAAGTGTGATTATGTCGTGAGGGCTCCACCCTCACGGATGGATTAGTGCCCTTACGAGAGAGGCTCATGGGACCCATTATGTGAGGACACAGCAAGAGTCCGCCATCTTCTTGCAGGGTAGGAGCCCTCAGTAGCCACAGAAGCCGTAGCTGCCTTAATCTTAGACTTTCCAGCCCTCCAAACTTTAAATAATAAATCGATCTTCTTTATAAATTACTCAGCCTAAGACATTTTGTTGTAGCAGCACTGGTGCATTAAGGCATGATGAAGGGGTCAGATGTCAGTTACGACAGAACCAGGGCAAAGGGAGGAGAAGGCCCAGTTTGCCTGGGCTTCATGCATGTACGAAGCAAGGACTGGCTATCTGTGTGAAATGGAGAAGAACCTTCAAGTCATTGATACAAGGGTGTCCTTATTAATCACCAAGCAGGTGAGATGTTTCAACCAGCTAATTCAATGGTCTCGCACAGCTGCATAATAATTATAACTGATAGATCCCTTCCCAGGTATGAATTGAATTATTATGGTGGTGGTGGTCTAACATGGCTGAAGCCCAAAACAACAGTTTATCTTCCCAATGACCAGCCGCCCTTTCCCGTCCCCTCAGCCCAGAGTACAACTTCCTCTTTCCCTTCCCATGCATGGAGAAACCTCCAATCTGCTCCTGACATGTCACTAAGCCCGCCCTGTAAGCTTTGCCCTTAGCCAGACTTTTATAAACCCCAGCTCCCTTGTCTAGCCCCAGAGGAGTCCAATATTGCACGCTGCCCTCTCTTCTCCATGTCCAGAGTAAAGGCCTTCTTTCTTTTCTTTGTTGGTTCTTTTCTGCCCCGGAAACCTAACAATAACCACTATTTTAAATATGCATGCATATGTGCATACATCCATGTGCACATTCAAGTCTGTATTCATATATGTATTTTTATTCACAGAAATTTTATTTTCCCTACTTTTTTTTCTCATAATCTTGATCTTATGTGTATTACATCATTGTTAGCTACTGGTACTACCAGAAATAGCAGCTACCACTAGTTCGTTTTCATATTTGCCTAAGTCATATTTTAAAAGCCCCCAGCTGGATGTGTGCTGCAGCCCTGTGCATTTTGACTTTTTCAATATCCCTGTTAGACAGAGCAGGTGTTCCAACTTGGCACTGACTTCTCTTTCTATGTTTCTTGCCTGACTCTTCAGGTATTTGACTTTTTGCAAACTAAGCTTAATAAAATATTACTGGGAAGTAAATTTATTGACTAAATCCCAAAATACTGACCAGAGAAAAATATCAAAGACAGAGGAGAGGGAGGAGAAAAAGAAAAAGTCATCAGTTGAGAAAAAAATTTTAATTTGGTTGTTCAGAATTTTACCATGGAAAAAATTTTATCATTTTAACCAACATAACTTATAAATAATATACAAAGAGCAAATTACTTTCTGTCCTTGGCAAAGGCAAATTTTTTAGAAGCACTTTTTCTACCAGTTTATCTGAAAAGCTATAATCATCTTAGAAACTTCAGTTAAAATAGTATGTTCTCTTTTTTTTTTGCAATGAGCCCAAAATTTTCAACTACTTTTTATTTTGAAATAGACGCTATGTGCAGCTCTGATCACTGTAATACTTTAATAATTTTCAGATTCCCTTGAATCTTCTCTTTCTGAAGGTTTTTTTAAATTAATCTGCTTTTCTACTATCAATCTGGGAATGAAGGAAAATGAAGGAGAAAATGAAGAATGAAGAGAAAGAAAGAAGAAAGCAAAAACAGACAAGAAGACAGGGAAGGAAAAGAGAAGGGAAGGAAGGTCAGGGAGCTAATAGACCTATTGCTTTAAGAACTGTTTACTCAACTCCACTGTGTGCCATGTCCTCTCCAAGGACCTAAGGATTCCTCAGGAACCAAAGTCGCAGACCACACGCATTTATATTCTGCAGTAGCGAGGGAGAAAAACAAATACATTTTATGTTCCCAGCCCCCAAAACAACAGCGAAGATAAGGAGGCAGGTGGGAAAGAGAAGACAGGGACTGCCCATCAGGGTAGGTGGGACAGATGGGCCGAGAAGCCCTAGCGTTCCATCCAGAGAGCAGGGAGTGCAGGGCCAAGGGGCGGAAAGCGTGCTTCACGGGATGAAGAAGGAGCAGGGAAGCCTGCACGGCTGCGGAGAGGCAGCCAGGAATGCGTTCTTGGGCTTACACTGATTGAGAAAATAAGCTAGCGGGAGCTTCCAGTTACCTGCTCCGTGTGCTGGCGGAGGGCGGGGACGCAGGGAACTTCCCTGGGAGATGATGAGCGACTCCAGTCCAGGCACAGGTGGCCACAGCCTGTACCAGATCGGTACTGGAGGAGATGGTCGTACGGGGCAGAACTGGGACGTATTTGAAAAGTAGGGCAAACAGACTTTACTGAGGTTCCGCGTATGAGGTGCGAGACGCAGGGACAGATGATCGAGGTGAACGCCAAAAGTCTGGTCTACCTTACCGCGTGCTGATTCCCCCTGATATAACCTCGCACCCCTCCCTCCGCTCACGAGGCGTCACACGCTGTTTCTATGAGGCTGTCCTCATCCCTTTGACAAACCAAGGTCTCCCTTGCCTGACGACTCCCCAGCGATTGTGATTCCTTTATCTAGAACATTCTTGTACCCTGCTGGCTTCTTCTCATTGTGTCTCAGGATAAAAATCACATCCTCGGGCCACACCTCAGCGCCACAGGGCTCCCTCCCTCTTGTCCCACGGCGCTATTTACAATTATTTTGCCTACTTATTTATCTCTTCAACAGGAGTGATATATCTTGTTGTTTATTTTGCTCACTTCTGTGTTCCCCGGTACCTTTCTCTTCTCTCCCCATTACTGGGGATTGAACCCACGATTTTCCTCCCGAGCTACATCCTGAGCTCTTTTTTATATTTAATGCTGAGACAAAGTCTTGCTAAGTGGCTAAGTGGTCCAGGCTGGGCTTGAACTTGCAATCCCCCTGCCTCCACCTCCCATGGCTGAGCACTACCGCACCGCGCTTCCCCAGCACGTTAAATAGCGCCTTTGCCAAAGAGAGGTCATCATAATATCTACTCCATGAGCAAACATGTGAGAGAAGCAAGTGGAATAGCTTGGCTGTGGACTCGCCCGAGCGGTACAAAGTCCTGACAACAGGAAACGCCAGTTAGACAGTAACTGAGCGAGCAGGGAGGGAGCGCAGCCGCTGAGAGGCTGAAGAGATACACATTTACCCGGGAGAATCCCAATCTGCCATTCATAACTCAGCTCTGGGAGGAAAGCCCGGGCCACTAAACCGGATCCAGGCTCAGAATGGAAACAGCACGTTACTGAGCCACGATCACCAGCACTCGGGTGTGACAGGGAGCAGATGGACAGAATCTTGCCCTGGTGTAACACCCTGTCCCCGTGCTATCCACAGTCCTGGTTGGGAAGACCCAGCAACGCCCTCCTGAAGCTTGTCATGACGTCTTCAGGGCTCTGCTCGGGGTCACAGGATGAAGCCAACCCTCCAGTGTCACAGGACACACAGGAACTTCAAAGCAGACCCACCGGGGCGCAAGCAATCCTATACGCCTTCGCTGCCGTATGTTGTTCGCATTCAGTCCTAACCGGGCAAACATAACATGAACACATGATTGGCAACGGAACTCACAGCAGCCTCGCCCCAAATATGAATTTACAATCTTCTGACACACCACAGACAGGCAGTTTTGATCCTTAAAGACAAATCCAGGAAGTGTCACTATTATGCCCACTGCATGTTGCTGGAACTCTGCAGCTAGATGTTAGGTTTACCCTACACAGGGCGTGAGAACCACTCTCTCCCCGCAGGAATCACTCTCCTCTCGCATAGATCTCAGCATGGTGCTGGACTGTTACATACATGCTTCATGTGTTAGGCACAAAAAATCAATTCCCATTTCAAAGGGAAGCAATTTTCCCTCTCTCTGATAAAAGGTATGAGCTCCTGTTTTGGAAACTGTTGTCAGAGCAGATATGAGTTCCTCATCGTATTTGGGAGTCAAGATGATTAATAACTAATCGTTTTTAATAAGAAGATGGCTTCTTTGGCACATTCATGGGTCATGGTATAGAACAGCTTCGGTTCGTCCAACTTGAAACACAGGTGTTGCAGTGGAGATCAAGAATCGCTTCACCGGGCTGGGGATACAGCTCAGCAGCACACTGCCTGCCTGTCAAGTGTGAGGTCCTGAGTTCCATTCCTGGTACGGGGGGAAAAAAAAAAAAAAGAATACCAAGAATCACTTCATTTATGCTTTGGACACTGGACACAAACACAGGATGATGGTTAAAGGAAATAAGAAATATGTCAATGATCACGTCCTGAGAAAAGGTTTACAATGTTTGTTGTAGCATCTCTATTTTCTTTCTCTTATTACATGATGTAGGTTGTAACCACTTATCTGGAAGAACATTTCTAAGAATCTTATCTCAAGACCATTGCGCATACCCTGAAGAGGACATCCTGGGTGATCTTTTGAGTTTCAGAGTTGGAACTGTCCCATCAAAATCCTCCTGATATTCACGGGGGTGGAGGTCGGGGGGTAACGTAAGAAAGCTCATCACATTTCCAGTGAAAGATTAGGACTGCTGATAGATTGAGTCTCAAAGAACAGGAGAGGTGGTGAGCAGGAGGGAAAGAAGAGAAGAGAGGACAATGACAAAGGAGCAGAGAAAGAGAGAGCAGTGAAGATTAGGACGGAAGCTGGGCAGGGGATGCCCAGCAGAGGCAAAAAGAAGCTCCTACGCTGACTGGGGATAGCGGGTCCTTGGCTGTGTCAGGCCCACGCCACCTCATTGGAAGTAAAGACGCTTGAGAAAGGATCCATTCAGACTCTGTTCCTAAGATGCTGACCCCACAGGCCGCCTCCCCAGGCCACTGCTCCCTTGCCGGGGACTCTGTGTGTTTTCCCGGTGGGAGCCACATCTGCATGTTGCATCTCCGAGGATGTGCCAGCTGCACGTCCAGCACCAGCTCCATCTCTGTGGGCAGTGGCTCCTCCCTCCCCGCCTCGACTCTCACTGGACACCTGTGCAGGGAATTTCCTCCTCTTCCTCCCTCCACTGAGAGGTTCCTCACAGCTCCCCATCGTCGTTACTCCTGGGGGCCTCACCCTCCCTGCTCCACAACCGAACCGGCCTCCCGACAGAGCAACTTCAGGAAGGTGTCTGTGCTTAAGCATCGCAGAGAATTCTGCTTCATCCAGTGTCCTGATGGACGAGGCAGAAGAGACCCATCTGGAGCTCGAGCTCAGAGTGAGCGCAAGAGACTGGAAGAGCCCACTCCCACCGGCATCCCCGCTCCCTGCCAGTGGTAGAAACGAACACCATGTGTGTGTGTGTGTGTGTGTGTGTGTATGTGTGTGTGTGTATACATGCATGTGTCTCACTTCTAAGGAGGTTTGTGCTGCTTTTCACTTTACACGGTCCCTTCTCTCTCTGAACAGCCTTGACCTCCTTGCAAGAAGAAAATGGGGAGGATTTTTTTCCTTCTGGAAAAAATAAATACACAACAAAATATGTACCCTGCTCCTTTCGGAACACACAGCCCACACTTCATTTCAGCTGTCAGGTTTGCTGTGTGCAGCTGGCCCCGTCTACATTCTTGGATTCGCATCTGGATTCGAACCTTGGCCCCCGCGTGGGCATCCCACTCCTTGGGGCTCAGAGAGGCGTGTGATTTAGTTCTGGTGAACAAGTTATGAGGGAGTATTCTTTGGGCTCCTGGATCCTTGTAGTTTTTCAAAAGAAGACCCAAAGTGCGCTTTGGCCACTGAGGATCGTGGCAAAGATATGCTAGGAGCTACTGCAGTTGTAAAGTCACTGCTGTACAAGCCACGGGAGCAAACCTGAGCATCACCAGCAAAATACTGGATACATCAGCATAGAAAAAGAGGGCAGAACTTCAGACCTCCTTGGTGGTATTGTTTTGCTTTGCTGCTAACTCAGCCATCTGTGGATGTAGAAGTCTTCTGCATTTCTAATTCTTCAGGCTGACCCTCTCCTTTTCATGTAGGCTTCCATGAGACCATTCTTTGCTTCCTGGTGTCCCGATCCACCCTGAACCCTGGGCTCTCAGTAGACATTGAGTGGAGACCCATGTTTACCAGTCACAGCCCTGTGTGTGCTCTGACAATAAAGGCACAACGTAGGCCTAACGTGGCACATGGGATGTTGTGGTTTAGATCTGGGACTTTCCCAAAGCCTGTGTTCAAGGCGGTGCTTTGGAAGGTGGCTGCACCTTGGGGTGCTAATCTCATAGCCTTGGGGCGAGAGTGACTCGGAAGTGTTTCTCCCCTCCCCACCTCTTCCTTTTCCTCTTTGCTTCCTGGCTGCCCTGACAGGAAAAGATTTCCTCAGCACCAGGCCCCTCTGCCCTGCCAGTTGTCCCTTGAAGCCAGCCAACTACAGTCAGCAGTATGCTTTCAGTTCACCGCCCTCTTAAAAGCACTTTTTCCTTGCATTTCTCCTCAGGTGTTGTGTTTCAGACATACACTGGCAGCAGCAGGAATACACACACCCGGATTTTCAGGGGCGTAGGAAATAGAAGGCCTCAATGAAGTCTTTCTCCCTTCTTCACTCTATCCTGAGCTGTCAAAGACATCACCAAGATACATTTTTAATGCTTTTAGAAACAAAATATAACTTGTTTCCTCAAATTAAAGATGTGCAGGCCACAAATAAAGTGTGACCTGATACAGCCTACTAGCAATTAAAAAAAATACACACACACACACACACACACACACACACACACACACACATTCCCCTTTCCCTTGATCCAAATTTCTGGGCTACTGAGGTATTAAGAAGAAAATAGCCAAAATCATCCCACTTTAACTCTAAAAATACAGAGTATAGTGGATTGGAAATAATTAAAAGCATCAAACCAGCCTGCACTGAAACAGAAATATATAGTCAAAAAACTGGTGCAAAGGAAATGCAGCCACTCGATGAAGGAAGTCCTTTCATTGTTCCCATTTTACAGATATGGAAACCAAAACACAGGCAGAAGAAAGCTACCCCAAGACACACAGCAGATAAGTGATAGAGAAGGAACTCAGACCTGGCAGCCGGAATCCAAAGCCACACACGTAACAACTACCTTAGAGTGCCTTAGTCCAGAAAAGTAGTAAACCAGAGGGTTTATTAAGCACCAGCTGTGTGCCTAGCAATGTGCTTGGTGCAGGGTGCAGTATGAGACATGAAAGCAGACACAGTGCCTGTCCCCATGAAGCTCCTCTGCTGGTTGGAGAAGACAGTGGTCCAGTGTTAGCCTGGGAGGGGCTCTGAGTGCCTGTAGCTGGGCTCTGTTCTGATGAGAGGTGAAAGGCATTGATCACAATCAGCTACTCGTACCCAGACCAGGAGCGCAGGATGCCTTCTTTTGAGGATGACACACTCTTCTCAAGCCCAAATTTCCCTTTCAGGATCTCAGTGTGTGCGCTGTGTCACCTGTCAATCTTTTTGTTTAAGTCCTTGGAGACTACATCCCTCCCCTCAGAAGCCAAAGACATCCTAACCTCCAGATACCCAGGTGCGAAATGGAGCCACCTGAATTTATCAAGTGTATGAAGTCAAGCAGATCACCATGGGAAATTGTCCAGCCACAGGAGAACCTCAGAAATGAATTCAGGTGTTGATGGAGCCATAAATCATATTCTGTCTTAAGAGTTACTCATTGGAGCCACGTTAGAACTGTTTGAATTAGGATCAAGCTTTCACATGGTCTATAAAAGTAATTGAGACTTAGAAAAAATGTTTCTAATATAGAAAAAAGCCAAAATCCCACATAATAGATGTTAAATTAAATATTTACAAACAGAAAACTACATGAGTAGTCAACAGTTAAGCAAATTAGCACTTAAATATGTGTGTTTGTATATTTGTGTGTAGATACAACTCATTGTGGGATGTGGGTGAACGTAAATTTGTAATAGTATGTGGTAGAAGATTCTCGATCTAAGAAGAATTTGACTTTAAAAGAAAGAAACTTGTGAAAAATAGTGAGAGTCTAAGATTTAACTCTGCATTAGATTAGGCTTCTGAAGAGCTACCCAAAGCCATCATTTTATCTTTGCTGTTCATCAGATTCTTTTCATATTTCTTGTAATTAATTCATGTTAATTACCTGAACTAATTTATTTTAACTCATTGTTTGAATTAGTGGTGTATTGCCTGGAATTCACACCCCACGTATTTACTCAGCACCTATACTGTTGAATGACGGTCACATTCTTCTCCAAGGCTGAACCCTAATCAGCATTTTCAAAGCCATTGTGTGTTTTCTCTGGCATCGAGAGACACAGACAAAATCAACAGCATCTCCTTACCTGTCTTTGGCAAGAGACAACATGATTTCGCCTTCCCAGGGAGGAATGTTGCCTGCTTGGAGCCCAAACCAGCCTTAATGAACCTGGTCACCTCCACCCTTTCCAGAGTGACTCAGAAGGAGGCCACCATGTTGGTTCTCCTCACCAGGCCTGGCAAGCAGGATGAACAGGTAGCTTGCCCTTCCCTGTGTACAGACTCAGAAATGACACAGAAGACCTTTACCAAAGCAATATACCAGGAGCACTGAAAATCTCAGGAGACTGAAAGTTGACTCCACACTACCCAAGGACAAATGTTCTCACAACTCTTTCCATTTCTTTCTATGAAGGAAAGAAATAATGAGTCACCAGCATGAAAGATGCTTTTTCAAAAACAAAAAAACTTTCAGCCATGTTTAGAAAGGAACCAAGCCTAGTTTTCTCTAACGATACTTCTTTATCTTGCCAAGGGTCAGAGAAGACTTAAGATACCCTGACCTGGACTAAAGTGGATGTCCTGTGTAAACACACTTCTCTGCTTCTGTTTTAGAATTTCTGGAACAGAGAAAGTGTAGGGGGTCTGAGGAGAAGGGAAGATCTGTAAGTCCCTGACAGACCTTCAAAATGTGTGTGTGCATTTTGAGCCCAGATTCTACAGACGAAAGCTAGAAGGCTTGGAATCTGCAGAGCTCATTTGTCTTGAATTGGTCCTCTGCACCACTCATTTATTTACTCCTGCCAACCAAATTAGAAGTTAACAGCACTATTTCCATGGTCTTTGTCTCATCAACTGTGATGTAACTAGAAATCCAACCCAGCCTCTCTGGTTTTAGCATTCATGTACTGAACCACTGTATTATACAGTCTGGCTGAAATGAAGCAGGTAAAACAATGGTGTTCTCTCTAGTTAGCTACACCCAGTGTAAGTGAGAAACTACAAAGAAAAAATGGACCCAACAAGGAAGAAATGCTGCCATTACCTGAGTTCTCTGTTGAAGATCTTTGGCCAACTGATCCATGCTTTCTGTGGGCATGGCTTCTATGGAAACTCAAGGACAACAGCTGCCTGCAAGACTGCCCTAGACACAGTTCTGGGGAAACTGTTCCTTCCCTTGATACTCTGATGACCCCAAGCAGAAATGCTTTATCTCCCCACCAAAGCATTTCACAGAGAGTATGTACTTTACATGAACTCACAAAGCAGCACCGTGGGTCTTTGTGGTACAAGCAGTCACATTCATGAAACAACATCCAACATTCACTGCTTTTCACAATGTGGGGCAAAAAATAGACTCTGGTTGTGAATTTTGTCTGCTTATCCTCCTCATGGGCTGTGATGGGAAAACAGCGAGCCCTGGAATTAGCACTTCTCGCTGTCTCATTGAACAGCTGGAAGCAAGATAGCTACAATGCATTAATAGAGCAAATTTGTTGGCACTACTAACCGCTTAACAGAACTTCTGTTTATGTGTGAGATACTGCACTCCAAGTATTACATGTTGCATATCATTTCATTTGCACAACAACCTTCTAAGGGAGGGTATCTTATTGCCAGGTGTTCCAGATAAGGGACAGAGACAAAAGGATGTCACATGAAATAACCAGAGCCCCCCTGTCAACGAAAGCCCAGAGGTACAAAATCAATGATCAGTGTGGTTGTATTCACTAAACACTTGCCCGTTGTTGTTGTGTGTGTGTGTGTGTGTGTGTGTGTGTGTGTATGGAGAAGGGGTAACATTGGGGCGTTAAAGATTTACCAATCATGTTTTTTAATTCTGTCTCTGCCCTTGTCTGCGTGTGTGTAATATTTTTTGTGTAATGTATAACCTAAATTTTAGTGAATGAAAAGATCAGGCTTCTGTCCCCACTCCCTATGTTACAAGGTATTCCCCTATTCTAAGTGGTTTGAAGCATAAAAACTTCCCCAGGATTTCCCCAAAAGGTGACGTCTGTTTAACAACATTATAAGTAGTAATTTAAAGCAAATACCTTTGCTCACTAAGCAGATTTTTAAAAACCTAGCCTGGAGAAATTGCCTTGCCTACATGGTGGTCTTCACCCAAAACTGAAGTTCACAGGTTTACTGTTTATCTCTCACTCATCCTCTGGGTTTTGAGGAAATGCAGGAGAAAGAGCTATAATCCAGCTGGGTACTGTGCCACTGTTTTCTTCTTGCATTAAAAATGCTCAAAAACATTCAAGAAATAGAATCACCAGTACATAAAAATGTGGAATTAGCCTTCCAGGCAACACTATGCCTGAACTTCTGAAACAGAAAAGGTTCCAGTGGCTGCCTTTGTCAGGGGAAGGAGTAGTGCTGGGGCATTAAAGATTCCCCAAATTATGTTTTTTAACTCTGTTTTTGTGCTCTGCTGAGCAAAATCCCCTGAGCCTTGTGAACCTGGACTCTAAACATCCTCTCTCTAGTTTACTATAAAAAGGAAATTATTTAATAAAAAATAGTGCTGGCATGAGAGCTTAAAAATGTTCTTTAGTTCTTAACAGTTCCTCAACTTCTGGCTGAACAAGCACAAACTGGTGAATGGTAGTGGGAAAACAGAAGTAAAATATTATCTTTCTTTAAGTTCTCTCTCAGCATGAAGAGAGAAGGAAATAACCACGCCAGGTGCCTGACTTAGTAAACACTAGACAAGAAGTGAGGTGAGAGCCTCACACCTTGCCGAGAAACGTATGGGGTCCTGGAAGAGTCTTCAGCACAAATCACAGACCGGAAGTTTCCTAGCCAAATGTGAACCTCCAACATTCTTGCTTTGGTTGGCGTGGTGTGTGTTCAAGTTCTGAATTCGTCAACAACTTTTTTAAAAAATCAGGAGATTTCACCTTCAAAAATGAGATCTTCATTTCTCTGCAGAGTTAGATCTCTTTATTGTGGACCCAATTCTGGTCCTGTTTCCTGCTTCCTGCTTAGCACAGCCGGCTACAGCTGGGTAACAAAAGCCCCCTTTGGCAGGCATGCCTTCGGTAATTGGCCGTGTCTCCATGGTCCCCTCTGTCCTCCCACTGCATCTGTCCATCTGGTCATTTACCTTTTATGCATGGGGGGTGTCAACAGGGGCCATGAGTAACTTACTTTTTAATATACTCCCCATTTATTTACCTCTGAAATGAAAAAAAAAAAATAAAGGCTCTGTAGTTCTCTTCCACTGTAAAATTCTATGAAAGACGTACCCTCTACCGCTGTGGAAATTCTCACTGGGAAAGGCAGGAAGAGAGGCCCACTGGTGTTGTCCTTGAGAGGTAGGAATTCCTCTGGAGCGCTGATTTTTCCCTGCCTGAATTCTGTGTTCTCTCATTTTACCCTTTCCTGTTCATTCCCCTGAAGGCAAAATCAGTCTATTCCCTGGACACTGCTTACCACTCACACACGGGGAAACCCTTTCCCTACTGCCAACATCTTCCAGTCTCTAGACTGACATCTCCAGTCTCACTGTCAGGGACTGGACTAGCTGAAAAATTCCTGTTTTGTTGCCATGTACTTCAACACAACATGAATCTCCCTACACAATCGCTAAGAGCAAGCCCCTTCCAGACCCAAGCTCTGAGCAAGACCTGGGCACAGCAAAGCAGGCAGACGCAGTCTCAACCTCTGCCTCCCATGCACAGCAGGCCACTACAGGTGACCGTGGAGCCCTGGCCATCTTACGGGTGCACATCATTTGTCCTGTTGTGTATTTAAAAATTTGCACTCTGTTTCTAACATAAAAAATAGTGAAGACTTCAATAAAATCCAGACTGCTGGCCATTAAAATAGAAAGGGAGAAAGGAAATGAAATCAGAATATCTGATATATCTGCATGTCATATTGATTTCAGGGCTGGCTATAATAGCTAAGTCATAGAATCAACCTCAACGCCCACTGACTGGATAAAGACAATGTGGAATAGAGGCACCATAGAATATATTAGTCAGCCCCAAAGAATGCAATTATCTTGCTCACAGCAAAATGAATGGAACTGGAGGATATTATAAAATGTCAGTCACAGAAAAACAAATTCATTGTGCTCTCTCCCAGACACGAAACCTGAAAAATGTCTATCTGAATGTAGAGCAGTGATTCCTAGAGCCTAGGAGTGGGAAAGGAGCACGGAGAGAAGAAGGATGGGACCTGGGTACCAAAGGACAGCGAGAAGCGATCCCTACCGCTGTCCCCACGCAATGGGGTGACAATGGAGAGGTGCTCAAGGCAGGAAACGCTACTCACTCTGACTTTACCACTGCACCCCAGATGCCTGTGATAGGATAACACACTGTACCTCATCGACGTTTACTATTATGACATGCCAATAAAATGATGCTTAAAAATAAAATAAATAAGGCAGAAGGTGTGTCCAATGTCAGTGCACCGCCAGCGTGGCAGGAGCGGCCATGCTGAACAGCATCCGTCCCTCAAGGGGGCTCTCAGCTCCCAAGTTGGGCTCACGTCCCAGGACCCACCTGGCCTGACCACCCACAAATGCCACTTTTCAAGCTGCAGAAACAATGGAACTGGTCAACAAATTCTTGCTCGGGTATGAAAAGCTATTATTTTTGTTCCCCCATTAATTAAAAAAAAAATGAGGATCTTTTAAAACCTGGCCTCAAAGTGGGACTAAACTTTAATCTCAGGAACTCAGCCCAAGGTCACAGCTCCCAAGCAGGGACACAGGGGTGTCTGCCAATGATTGACAAGCAAGCCTCCTCCTCTCATGAATCACGCAGGGGTTACTCGGTTCACGTATTGCAAAACTGAATCAGAGACATTTCCTTCTCTGTGTCTTAGGCCAACAAACAGTGAAGAAGTTGCTTTCTCATTAAACTCCAAGAGGGACACCTTCATCCCTTTGAAAATTCTTCCATATGCTGTGGTAGACACAACTGGTACAGGGGTACTAAGACCTTGACAGTCACCTTGGAAAATTTACCTTGCAAATTCAATGTTTTTAGCATTAGAAGAGGACAAACTCGAGAAGTTGCGAGGTTAATGAGTACTTAGATTTGGTGCTTACGCTCAGGGTTTGCTCAGGGGAGCAGCAATGAGGAGAATGGAATATAGGGAGTTAAAATGAGATTTGATGCAGGCTGGAGAGGAGCATCTGGCTCCTGGAGCCATCAGGACTAGTGTGGAGAAGGTGGACAACAGGCAGAGGGGATAAGTGACAACCTGCAATTGCCAGGATGTGCTGGAACAGTGTCTGTCCCTGTCCTGTCTGATCCCATGTGTCACCTGCATGACCAGCTGACCTTTCATCATGCAGTTATACATCTTCCTCAAGCAGAATTCGGGGACCAGCAGGGTTAATCTTCAGGGCCTGCAGGAGCCATGGACAGAACCCCAGGCCAATGAGATGAGCCTGCAGGGATGGCATGCATGAGCACCACAAATACCTTTTTACCCTTCATCTAGACTCTCCAGAATGCTAAAATTTTGGCAAAAACCGTGTAAGTTTCGACTCACTGTACTTGGTGGAAGTTTTGACTCTATGCTGACCTCACGGTGCTTAGGATAAGCTCACTCTTCAGCTTCCCTCTTCTAAATCATGTGCAAATTCCTCCTGTGAGTAAACTTAGTCGGGAAATACGGAAGAAAGCAAATTCAGGGAAAAGTGGTCTCCCCTTAGTGAAACTGACACAGTGCAAATCTGCTGGTAATGAGACAGATTTCTGCACCTCCCACTTCAACTTCGCTTCAAAGTTCCCCAAGGGCTACTTTCCAAACATGGGATCGTGTCACTCCCTGCTCCCAAGCCCCCAACAGCTTCCTGTTCTCCTAAGGAGAGAGCATCCGCTGCCCTCCCCTGGCCTGAGAGCCACCAGGTTCCATCCCCAGCACTACCTTAGTCCTCGTTTCCTCCAGTCCCCTCAGGCCCCCTCCACTCCAGCTTGCACCCCACCCTGGGCTCCTTGCTTTTCCTCCAGTGCATGAAGCAGCCCCTTCTCCCACTCTCACAGTCCCCTCTGCCCAGACCCCTCCTTGCCAAGCTCACACCACCCATCCTCCATTCACTTCTGTCTGTCCACATGTCACCTCCTGAACAAAGGCCTCTCTGTCCCCTTCCATGGAACCCACCTGACCAGCTTCAGTCTTCTTTGTGACGTGTAGTCTACATGTCTACTCACCTGTGTGAGCTCCTTGCAATGGGTACTCCAGGTGGGCAGGGACTTCTTGGATGTGACTGTCTCTCGCTGAATTCTGCCCCATGCCATTGTTTTAGTCCCATCACAGCATTTGTCACAAGCTAGAACTGACTTAGTCAGATCAGTCACTTGCTTATTTCTTGCCTTTCTTCACCAATGTACAGGCCCTGAATTACGAGGAGGCAGCTGACTGCTGACTACATGTCTGCTGGCCACAGTCCCTATAGCTCCACTCTTATGCAAGAATAAAAATGAGCTTTTCTAGGGGAGACCTGTTCTAAAGCAGCCTTTATGCTCAAAAAAGCAGTCAGGGAAATAAATGTATTCTAGTGCATTGCATCTGCAGCTTTCCAAAGCTCTTCCACACCAAACATTCTAAATGCATGACAGACTGATATCATGAACCTTGTAACATGATGCTTTAGGGACATCACTCCTGTAATTTTTCTGTCCAAATGTTTAACCTGGATCTACTCAGGAGAAAAGGGACCAGAAAGCAAAGCCAAGTCAAGAGTCATTCTACAAAGCAATTGGCCTGTGCTCTTCCAAACTGTCAATATCAGAAGACAGAAAAGGGCTACAGAACTATTCTAGAATAGAATAAAGGGAGATTACAACCTATGACCCTAGATCCTGGATAAGAAAATTAACTGCCTTACTTAGCATTTTAATGGAGCAGCTGGGGAGATTTGAATAATGATATAATAACACAATGCTGTATCCAATAGTGTACTAGATAATATTGTACAATATAAGAATATTGTATCGATGTTAAATTACTTGAACTTGACAATTGCATGTGTTGGGTAACGGGGAGCCCTTACCCTTAGGAGCTATGTGGTGGAGTTTTTAGGAATGAAGAGGCATCTTTACAATTTACTCTCATATGACTTAGCAGAAAAATAATGTCTGTGTTATACACTATATGTGTTGCACAATTTATAGTATCTATTTAAAAAAGAGAATCAATTGGAAGTATGTTAGCCATCTGAGGAATCTAGGTGAAGAGTATAAAGGTATTAGAATGGTGCTATCCTCCCAACCTTTCTACAGTTTGAAATTTTCCAAGGGAGAAGTTGAAGTGTTTTTGCAAAGCACTACAGTACCTGAAAAACACATATGGAATTCATTCTAAAATGCACTGCGTTAGGTCAGCGTCCCAGGAAGGAGGACCAGCCAGCTAACAGCAGGAATGGATGGGCAGCTGGGGTGACAGACACTGAGGAGTGGAGCATGCTCAGTTCCCCCTGGCAAGGACTGCCAAGCCCCGGCTCAGAATGAAGGGCACATCCCGAGAGACATCTTTGAAGGAAACCTGCAAACCACTGGATAAAAAGCAAAACATTCAGACAAACAAACTCTCTCTGCTTCTGCTTTGGAAATATGCTGCCGGTAACAGGGAACCCCAAATTCACAAGAGAGTTATTAACAAATTCTACCCGGAGAAGCTGGTGCCTGGAATTATCAATTTAAATCCACTCAGTAGGTTTCCACAGTCACTCAGAGGACTTGTAAATTTCTCACTCAGGTAGTAAACTGTCCCCTCCCTTCCCAGGCTTGCCTCTGGGTGTGTGCGTTCTCTCACCTTCGGCTCCACCACAATGAACTTCCTTCAATTTCTGAAAGCAGCTGTCCTCACACCTCTGTATAGAACACTATTTCCAAAGTACCATTAGAGACAGACCAGTTTGGGGGATTTTATTTGGCTTAACTTCCAATCCACCCTGCACATCTAGGCAACCCTGATGCATGACTACTACATAGCATGTGTGTTCAGTACAATGCCCCTGGAAGTTTAAGAACACCCAGCCTGGTCTACGCCAGGATCAGAAGGTGTGGACAAGTCTGCTGAGAAATGATTACACATTGGGATGCCGGCACGATGGCAGATTGCTACACGAGATTCCAACTCTGAACTTCTGCGCTTCTGCCTATGAACCGACTGCACGCAGACAGCAGTCTGTGGGCTACACTTGGAGAACTACAGATCTAGAGAGCCTCATCTATCTCCCCAGCATAGCAAACTCATGCTTGCTATTCGATCCCAGCTCAGCCTTGTCCTCCTCCAGGAAGCTCCCCTTCACCTACCTCTAGATCAGAACTTCTCAAAGTGTGGTCTGCAGAAAAGTCTGTGCCAAAATCCCCTGTGATGCTCTTTCAAAAATATTATTTCTGAGCCCCAGCACAGACATACATTAGCTGCATCTCTGAGGAGCAGGGGACAGGCATCTACAGCTTAATAAATGTTCAAGGGGATGGCAAAGTACATTTAAAATGCGCCAGTCCCCGCTGTGTATGCAGTGTGCCTGGAGACAGCAGCAGGGGGACGCACACTGAGAACTCTCCGGAGGAGAGATCCCATGGTAAGTGCTCTTACTGAAATAAAATAAGCCACCTCAAACCCATCTCGGGACAGAATGTCCCTGAGTTTCACCTGGCTTCCCTGGAATGGCAGTCACCTAAGGGACCTTTGATGAGGCGCTGGTTGCACTGTTGGAGTGCCACTATCAGGCTCATGACCTGCTGAGTTGGGAACTTAGAAGTCATTACATTCAGTGCTGTTTGCTTTGGACTTCATGGGATTTAGATCGAAGGGGCTATCCCAGATCCTCAGGCCCGTGCCTGCTCACATCCCAGGTCACCCGGGTGCACCAGCTTCCACTCACTCTGAGCACTTCTGTGAACTCAATGCGCAGGTTTCCACCTCGGTTGAAGTCACACTTTAACCGGAAAGGCACGAAGTTCTCTGGCCTCTCTGAACCCTGCTTCCTTCAGTAGGTCAGTGAGCATTCTGCACACACCCGACTTCTTCCGAAGCCCTGTCAGGCTGTTGAGTAGTTGGGAAGAGTAGCAAATAGCCAGGAAGGGGCAGGAGGGACCCCGCGGGCTGAGTCCTCGTCCTTAGCAATGGTCTCCTACCCCAGCCATCCCTTGCAGGCCGTGGTATGACTGAGCTGGCTGGCAGAGAGTCACAGACGGAGGAGAAGCCCTGTGAAATCATTCCCACCAGCAGACCCCAGCTTGCCCTGCACTCCTGGCACCAGAACCCAGAGAAATCAATCCCTAGTGCTCCCAACCAGAATCCGTAAGCCCCAAACCTCTATAACTGGCCTGAAGAGTGCACCTCTACGCAGAAGGTGCTGACGGTGGTAAAATAATAAAACAAAGCCAAAGTGAGGAGAGAGAAGACAAAACAAGTAATAAACATTTTTTTTTAATTATAAAAGATTTTCAGCACACAGAAAAGTACCCATCCCCTGTCTTTGTCAAATCTTGTCATTGACCATTCCTGTGCTAACACTCATGAAAAGTAAAGTATCCCCGGGGTGGGTGAATGGCACTGCTTTGTTCTCAGGGGGTGCATCCCCATTCTTTCATGCACAGAGACGGCATCCGTCCTGAGTTCCAGGCTGGGGTATTCTCTGCACCGAGCCCATTTTATACTATTGCTCTAGGTTGGGGATTTAGCTCAGTGGCACAGCGCCTGCCTGGCAAGTACAAGGTCGTGAGTTCGATTCCCGGTACCAGAAAAAAAAAACAAAAAACCCTAATATACTATTGCTCTACATGCACATGTTCATGGTTAATAGAGGGTATTCTTTGCAGGCTTCATTCTACATATTTGCTTTTTTGTGGGACTAGGCTTTTTGGTTTGTTTGCTTGTTTGCTTGTTTGGAGGTAGGGCCTCTCTATGTTGCCTGAGCTGGGCTCTATAATTTGCTTTTTTTCTTTCTTTCTTTTTGGTACCAGGAATCAAACTCAGGACCTCGCACTTGCCAGGCAGATGCTGTGTCACTGAGCTATAACCCCGGCCCTTATAATTTGCTTTTAATTCAGTATTGTCCCTTGATGGTACTACCTGGCTGGTATTTAGAGCTCCAACGCATTTATTTTAACGTTGGCATTATCTCCCATTGAATGGCTTTAATCTCAACTCGACCAGTACTCTGTTCCCAGTCCTTCCAATGACTTCCTGCTTTTACTGTCTCAAATCATCCTGCCCCAACATTCTGATCCTGAGCCGTGCCTGAGGGCAGAGCTCCTCCTGCCCATAGGGAACCGCAGGTCGCATGCGCAGCCGTCTTTTACGTCTTTTACGTCCCTTCCTGCTGGGTTGCTCGCCCGCGGTGGGCTCAGCCCTTGCTCTTCTATCCAGCGGTCTACGGCAGTTCCCAGTGCTATACCGTTGTATGTGATTTTACTCCACAATTTTGGCTCATATAGAACTCTAAAGAGGAATTTTACTTTATGAGGAAAAAGTAAAACTATGTAAACTGATGACTAACAATAGTTACTTTTATCCCAAATCACATAGTCGCATAAGATATTTTCATTTTATATAAAAACACTTGAGATAGAAGTCTAGCCTTCTAAAGAATATGTCAACATAGTATTACTAACGATGATTTTTAAAAAACAGTAGGAACTACACTGAGGATAGTATAGTGTGTCAGCAATACTCCGTATCAGATGCATGCAATACCTCATTTAATCCTCTCAATCAGCCTATTATTCAGACATGATTATTATAATAGTACTCTAGAAAAGCAAAGAACTTTCCTATTGCTTATTAGTTACCCTGCCAGGTGAAGGAACCACCCTCTCCATGTATGACAGCATTAAGTACCCATCCAGAGAAGGTAAATTAATTCCAAGGTTTCAGAAAAGCTAAAAGGAACAATCTAGCTCTTACTCCGAAATACTATTTTTCCAGCGCAATACCTAAGCCATAGTATGACCATGTTCCAGTTCAATACTTAGCATCACACAGTAAAAGCAACTTGAGTTTGCTGGTTGGCCGCATATCCTGGCACCACCGTGTCCTACTGGATGCCATGCAGGGAGCTGTGGAGCCTCTGAGACTCAGTTTCCTCTTCTGCCATAGGTCCCCTGGTGCACTGCGTGACACATCACTGACCTTTCATAACTGGCACTCGTTCCTTCTCTTGTGCACCCAGTGATCCCTGCCTCCTGGTACCACCCCACCTGGTTTTGCTCTCAGTGACCTGCCAGCTGGCGCTGACAATTGTGTTCTTCCCCTCACTATCATCCTAGGCCCGTTACAGGATGGAAAGCTCTGCCACTCACACCTCAGTGACCACAGTGATCTGGAGAAAATGATTGCCCAAAAGCACTCACTGACCCTGCTCAGGATGCACCAGGCTCCCGGCTGGAGCAAATCCCTTATCAGGAATCCCAGTTGGCCTCTGGCCATGCACCTGCAGAGGAAAAACACACTATCACTGCCATCCAAAGGTCACCGGAAAGCTCAGGGTGTCAGGTGCTGATCCTGTTTCTTCGCAAGTCCCCTGCTGGAATGTCCACAAAATCTGCTCACTCTCATGTTATGAGTGTATCCAAGCGATGAATGTCACCACGCAGGAGGGCTGGGCTTGTTTGTTCTGGATTCGCTCCTCTGGAACTCAGTACAGATATGGTCACATTCAACGCAGATCTGGGCCCAGCTTCACTCACCTTGGGTCTTTTACTCTCATGAACTGTACCATCCCTAAGGTTTGTGTTGGGGCTTTGCTGTTAGTGTAACAAAAGGGAAATGGGTAAGGGAAACCGGGTAACATTTATGGAGTGGCACAAATGGGTCTCTCTGCCAGAATGGTTAATCCTCCCATTAACTCACTAAGGTCAGTATTATTATCCTCACTTTGCAGGCATCTCAGTGGGAGTCAATTGTGGACGGGGGGTCTCATAATCCAAAAAGAGGAGGAGAAGAAAGAGGAGGAGGAGGAGGAGCAGAAGGAAGAGGAGAAGCAGAAGGAGGAGGAGGAGGAGCAGAAGGAGGAGGAGGAACAGGAGGAGGATGAGGAAGAGGAGGAGGGGGGGAGAGAGAGGATGAAGAGGAAGAGAAGGAGCAGAAGGAGGAGGAGAAAGAGGATGAAGAGGAGGAGGAGCAGGAGGAGGAGGAGCAGAAGGAGAAAGAGGAGCAGAAGGAGGAGGAGGAAGAGGAGGAGGAGGAAGAGGAGGACGAGAGATCCAATACAACATAACCCTATGATATCATGACCCGTGAGGTTCAGACCAAGACAGCAAGCACAGCACAAGAAGCAAAATCTATCATTAAAATATTTTTCTTTATAAATCAAGATTTATATATAAAATTTCCACCACAATAAAGTGCTATATAATCACACTACTTTAAAATGCTTTTTTACCTCTGCTTCAATATTCTCACAAAACTCAGCTGCTTCTAGACCTCTTTCCAGAACATTTCTACTCCAACTTCTTCCTGTTCCTAAATCCTGCTTCCTCTATCTCTTCCCTTCTTTCCCTTGGTGATTCATTCTGAAGTTCAGTCTCAGTCCTTCTATTGTTTTGGGTTATTTGCCCCCATTAGCTATCCAATCCAGTTCCTCTTAGTGGTTTCTTTCATCTTGCATCACAAGAGGCTAAGATTACCTCTAAATTCACTCATGTATTCAATCAACACTGCACATTTTGCATACTTCCTGTGAGCCAAGCACTGTCAGAACTGCTGAGACCAGCTCTGGGGTCCTCAGACCCAACACTAACTAACTAACACAGGACAGAGGATAGGAGAGGGTGGGGGAAGGTGGGTGCATGAGTGGGACAGGCGGTCAGCGCAGAGGTGACATTTGAGCAGGCACCTGAGTGAAGCCTAGGCAAGAAGCATCTGAGTATCCAGGGTTAGGATGAAAACTGATCTCCCCAGCCGAAACAAGCAGGTAAGAAAACAGTAGGATAAGATAACAGAGACGGGAAATCTAAGCTAGGAATGAAAGGTTTGCATTGGATAAGCTGCAGTTTGGGAAAGAATTTGTGAATAATCTCTCCTCTGTAAATTGGTCTTTTTACAATAAAAAATAATCATGCTTGGTCCAGATTGTGTGGGGTCCAGAAAGAACTTCCTGTCACTTTCTTTTTTCCACATAAATCTTCCATTTCTTTACTCTTTCATTCTCTGCATTTCTCCCTTTAGCCCCACCCTTAAGAAGCTGCCGATCTTGGACTTGAACCCACCTCTATCTTAACCAAGGTCCTTGACTTTGATCACTTTGACCATTTTTCATGTCTAGATTTTTCAGATGGGCGCCCAATATATATTAGGAAATAACAAAGAAATAAGACCTGCACAAGTTCTTAAACATATAACACGGACGAGGTAGATATATTCATAGATGTTTTATAGGTATTTCAATCAACTACAAAACTAAAACATATGTTTCTCCCATCTTTTATAAGGTTTTTATCTCCAAAACCTGACCAATATACTCTTTGGTTCATACCTAAGTATGTGTGAATCAGTTTATTTTCTTAAAAACTAATAAAGCATTTCCAACTTTGTAAAGTTGCATTAGATTCAGGCTGTCATAAATTCTAAGAATGCCCTAAAGGTTTCCACCCCTAGTGTACACACCACATATAAGACCCTCCACTTCAGTGTGGGCAGGATGTGCAATAGGATAGTCAGTCCCTCAAATAGATTCTATTATATGCTTATTGCATTGCATCACGTAAGACTTCATCATAGCCAACTACGCTGGATGCAGAAGGCAAAGACACAGTCCTGCTGGCCAGGAGGGAAGGAGATATCTGAGCTGTGTCTCCTAAGTGGTGCCCTGAAGGGAACCATGGCGCCCCCTAGAGGCAGGGTCAGCTGCTGGGAACAGCCAGAAAAAAAGGACCTCAATCCTCCACTCAGAAATTTACAGACACTACAAAGCAGAAGGAGAAAACAACTGAGCATCCATCTGAAAACCCTAGAGATGAAGGTGAGCAAAGTGGCCTTAAAGATACACTAAGCCTGTACATCGGCCCGGCCTGTGCTGTTCACCAGTGAGCTGTGCTTCCTCCCAAAGACCTCCGTCCTCAAGCAAGTAACAGTACTGCTGGGCAGCAGACCTCAACCTCAAACACACAAAGGTTCGTGTTCTAATGCAGCCACCGGGTGGGTCACCCAAGAGACAGTAGGAAGACACATCCTATTCTATAGCATCACATGCACGGCAGCTGCTCCCGTCACATCTACACGTCCCGGCTGCTGGCCGTAGGCCCTCCAAGCCTCTGTCTTCCTCTGGGAAATTGTCACTGGCTCAGCCTTGGTCAGAAGCCCGAATCTAATCAAGTAGTCTAATTTAAAGCCAGCAGAGCAAAGCCAGAAAAGCCCTGTAGGTACAATCAGCCAAGCTTGGCCTGGGGCGGAAAGGGGTGAATCCTTCTTGGTGGTAGGGGACGGGGTGAGGGGCAGCACTTTTCAAAACACAAAAGCAAAATGAAAAACCTTGATTTTTAAAGGTGCATTTTAAAAACCCCTCAGTTAGAAAATGGGTCGAGGGGTATGGCTTGCGGATTAAGTGGAACAAGTCAGGTGACAAGGACCGGGGGTCGGGGGATAAGGACCGCTGTGCCGAAAGCCGTCACTGGGTTCACTTCCGCTGCTCTCTTGTGCGCCCGCTCCTGCCCCTTCTGAAGTGAAATGACCCGACCGCAGGGTGAGAGGAGTCCTGTGCCACAGGCGCTCTTCCTCAGAGAGGAGGCGAGCAGACAGAGGGCAGGAAAAGCACGGGCTCCGCCGGCCAGCGTGGGGGCCGGCACTGCGCCGCTCAGCCCGATGCAGCCTGGCCCTCGGTTCATCTCGGAGCCCCACAGGATGGAGCCAGGGAGCTGCTGGAAAGGGAGAGACCCAGCTAAACCACCTGGGCTTAGGCCTGGCTGCCCGTGCGTGGGGACAGGGAGGGGGCGGCGCTGACACACAGGCAAGAGGAGGAGGCAGGGTCAGGGCCCAGCTGGCTCTGTGGGCCCGGGATGGATGGGGCCGATGCATGGGGCCGTGCACAGCCGTATGGGGGCGGGGGGGCTTGTCCTCTGCGCTCGCAGGAATCTGCACCTCACCTGGCCTGAGGCGCCTCCTCTTTATCGCAGGTGCAGTACGCAGGCGCAGTACGCAGGCGCAGTACGCAGGAATGAGGCACTCTCGGGGGTGGCAGTGCGAACCAAGTATTCCCGCGGCGCACCACTCCTTCTGGGACCATGTGGCTCTTGTAGCACCTGCCCATTGGCAACAAAAGGGCAAAAGGGTTAGAAGCCTTTCCAGCGGAAGTCCCTCGATGTAGGTGATCACAAAATAGCCACAGTGATGGGCAGAAAGCTCTCGGTGTAGGGCCCGTCCGTTCCTCCCAGCGAGTCCCCATCCGTCTCGTCTAAAAGGCAGTGTGCATAGGCCTCCTTACCTGAGCTAAGAGGCTTTCCGTAAGCCAGCGGAACAGGTCTTGTGAAAATTACAGCAGTAAACGCATAACTTTGAACTCTCGGCAGCTGCTCCTGGAAGACCTACCAGATGCTGGCTGATCCAGGAATCACATCTGCTACCAAACCCCCTTTCCACCTGCTCGAACTCTGAGAAAAACCCCAGTCTCGCCCCACTACCCCTCTTAGAAGCTCCATCCTTGTCCCGTCATCCCCTTGTCCCGTCGTCCCCTTGTCCCGTGAAAAAAAGGCACAGAAAGGTAAGTGGCTTACCCAAGGTCACACAGCAGGTGGGTGACAGGTCGGACAGGGCACCTGGCCTCCTTCGGCCTCACCAACTTTCAGCAGCCTTGTCCCATGACAGTATATACTCTGATTTGAATAACTCTTGTCTTCACCATGTCCCGATCCTCTCCGGGCAGCTCTCACTGGCTAAGGCTCCACCTTGCTCGTACCCGCAGCCCTTCCCAGTCACCTGGAGAGGCCCCGCAGCATCCTGCGCTCTTCCCTTCCAGAACCCCAGCTCTCTACTCAAAGAGAAAGAGACCTCCAGTCCCCGAATCCAAGGCCATCGGCCAAGTGGACTTCACCTTTGACTCCTGGCCCATGTGTTACCCATTATCTTTCCTAAGGAGACCCGCACGGGATTCCTCATCACAGACACTATCAGCAAGGTCGACAAATACTCACCCCTCGGAAGCGGAAACGATGGGGGCGTCTATTGCTTAATACGAAGTCTGGAGTTGCCACACGCACACACAGAGGACACCACCAGATACAAACGGGCAGAACTTTTAGGAGCAGGACACTACCCAGCACAACCTTTTCTTTGATATTCTATAGCATCACGTGGCAAGAATAACCACTCTTTATTCCGTATGCTAATAATTCTGGGTGTGGATAAAGAAAAAGAAATGATTTCTGTTGTTTCACAAAACCCAAAGCTGGAGGAGTGTCAGACCCTGCCCACCTAAATTATAGTCCAACTCCACCACCTGCTGGCGACTTCAGGAAGTACATGTGGTAGCTGAACGTCTGGTCTGAGATCAACCGAAGGCAAATTAACCTAGGCAAAGACAAGCCGGTGACAGACGCCGTTTTCTTCACCTTGCATTTGGAATGTGCCAGGCGTCTGCAGTCGTGCAGTTTGTGTATGCATGCCATTACTCCGGACTTCCAGTTGGAACTGGGTGCGAGGGATTTAAACAATTCGCTTCAAGTCATACGCCAAAAAGTGATAGACAGGACTCGGACCAGTCTCTGTCCTGCCCCCAGTCCCTCCTCTAAATCTGCACACTACACTGACTCGCAAATTGGAAAACTAGCCAGAGCAGGTGCCCCCCCAATTACGTTTTCCTTAATTAACTCACTCCTCCCAGAAGCATACCTCTAGAATGTGCCTTACATACAACTCTTCCATTGTGTTTATAAAGAAAAAACAGCACAGAGAGGTAAGTGGCTTACCCAAGGTCACACAGCAGGTGGGTGACGGGTCGGAGAGGGCACCTGGCCTCCTTCGACCTCACCAACTTTCAGCAGCATTTCCTGAGGGACCACCAGGTCTCAGGCAGCAGGGTGGGCACTCTGGGAAAAGCAGAATGGTGAGTGTCCCTCCAAACCAGGAGTCCCCAGTCTCCAGGCCACAGACCATTACTGGACCAGCAGCGGGTGAGTGAGAGACGCTCCATCAGTATCCACAACCATCCCTGTCGCTGGCATCCCTGCCTGAGCTCCGCCTGCCGTCAGATCAGCAGTAGCGTCAGCTCCTCATAGGAGCACAAACCCGACTTTGAGCTGTGTGCAGGAGAAATCTAATTCCTTGCTTAGGAGAATCTAACCCCAAAACCATGCTCCGCTCCCCCTGCCACCAGCCCCTGGAAAAATTGTCTTCTTGAAAACCATTCCCTGGTGTCAAAACATTGGGGTCCACTGCCCTAGACAGCCAGGGGCTTTGAGTACATTTGAGGATTATGATTCTAGAAATAATGCATTAACTCATTTTTTTAAATAGCATCAAGGACTCACCTTTTTTCTATTTCATCACTTCAAAAACTATTTTCCAATCATTTACATAACCTAAGATTTTTGACACATACTGCCTGTATTGTCATTTATTCAGTATTTGCCTTACAACCTATTTATTTTGTTTTTATTAGACTTTGTCCCAGGTAGTATTTGTCAAATCATGTGTATGACATTCCTTGAGAAATTTGTTATTAGATTTACTCACTTAGAATACATGGAATTTATTTGTATAATCTAGAAGCATTGTCTTTTCCTCCAGGGACATCTTGAGTGGTGACAGGATCCCCAAGGTCCTGAACCTTCATCCGTCTCTTGGTAACCGTATTTATAGTTATGTACTAGGGGGGAAAGGATATTAACCTCACCAAACCCGTTTTGACATCTGAAAATGGGGTTAATAGAGTTTCCTATCCCATATGGTTATTATTGGAATAAAATGAGCCAATGCAATGACAGTGGAATGTTGCAATGTATCTTTTCAAAATGAAGATCCAGGAATCTCAAGCTTAGCTGTAAAATTGGCCCTGGCTGTTTTCTTTGAAAATGTTGACCTTCCACTGGGAAAGGTGCTTGGCTACCCACTTCACAACAGGACACACAGAGGTTTGCTAAGAAATCATAATAAACTCCCTAGAGCCTTTGCACAAAAGAATGGCGTTCTGGAAACCAGGAGAAGGTGTTCATTCTTATTTGAGGCCTAAATATGTGCAGTGGAAATTGAGGCCATTTAGTAAGTGAATATTTTCCTTCGTATCAGAAAACAAACCAAGCATGAATTCTTAATGCTGCTCCTTAAGAAGGAAATGGACTCCGCTTAATTGAGGATGGTCTTCTTCACCATTCATGGAGGGCAGTTCTCTTGCTCCAAGAATAAATTGTTCATGTGGAGAAACCACTTACTATTCATATATTCTTCAATCTATTCAAGGGAGGAAATTCAATTTGACTATATTCTTTGGGCTTTTCATATCATAGGTAGGAGAATAAGGCAGCCTTCCAATTTCAAGGAAGACCTCATGACCCGGGGCATTTAAATAATTACAGACAAACAGAAAGCAGGAATTATGAAAGCAAATTCAGATTCTGGCTACAAAGCCCGCCCAGCGGGAGTATGGTTCTTCTGCCCTTGAGGGAGCATTAGTGAAAGTGGATGACAGCTCCAGAGCAGATCAGAAGAGCACACTCCATTCCTTCTCCCCCCAGCGCGTTACACAGTAGAATTACATATTTGAGAGTCAAATGGGGGGAAAGGAAAGCATAAATGAAGGAACAAAATGAAAGAACAAAATGAAAGAACACAGTGTTTTGCACACAGGCCTGCTGTAATAATATGCCTAGTGTTTCAGCTCGTACGTTTCACTTAATCTTGATAATAAATGACCCAGCTAATTAGCTAGTGTGTTCTGCAATCTCAACTCCCAAAAGTGGAAGAAGTGAGAGCCTGCCGAGGCATTTCCCTTCAGGAGTCTCAGCCCACTGGAATGTGCAGACTTAAAAATAAGTCTAAGTAAATCTGCCCAGACCCAGCTCAGATCTTTGTAAACGTAATCCCTAGGCGGGCAGCTCGGAGGTCTCCCCCAGGCGGCCAGCACGGAGAACCACTGAGTTAAAGACGGGTGGGTGAGACCTGACAGCGGCCCATTGAAAGCAAGCTGGGCTCCAGCTGCGCAGGACTCTGAGCCCCGCCCCGCTTCAAAGAGGTGCATTGTGGGAGACAAGAGGGCACCATGGTCAGTGCTCAGGCACCAGAGAAGTCCCGGGTCCAATTCCAGTTCTGAACCTGATTGGTTGGGTTTCTTCAGGGCTGTGTGTAAACCCCCTGAACTAAGAATAAGAACAAGATCCAATTACCATTCTTGAAGTCAAGATTGTGGCTTGCAATAAATGTTTTTAGTCGATCACAATCCAGCAAAGTAGAAGTGAAGCAAAGTGTCACGTGCAGTTATATGAACATTTCTCAGTTCTGTGAATTGGTGCATTGTTATGAACAGGTCTTCATAGAGAGAAATGTATGTCCTAGGTTTATCAAAAATTCTAAAGGCCTCTGTTCTTTGAACAGGGTTTTTGTGATGATATGTGAGATGATACTATGCATATGGGTGTGACAGCTGAGAAACAGAGAGAAAGAAAAGGAGAGAGAGACTATCTAGAGCACAGTATATCTAATTCAGGGTGCAGGTGGCAGTAATACCTGGATGCAAGTGCGACTACCCCAGTCGTGGGACCGTTATGTGCAGGACTCGAAGGGCTGCACTCTGAGAGGACTTGGTGGTTCCTTAAGGGAATAGATAGGGTTTATCCACAACACCGAGATTCAAAAAATGTTGCATCTCTTCCTTTTTAAAAATTAATTATGTTCCAAGACTCCACCAACTAGATAGCTAAAAAACTCAACTTCCATCTTGTGTATGGGGGTTGTGCTCTATGATCATGAGGTATTAAAAAATAACGATAATATCATAATGGCCATTTTTATTAATTTCATTATGTACCAGGCACCATACTGAGCACTTTTAACGTGTTACTCTGTTTACTTCTATCAGGAGACAGAAACCATATCGATTCTCATTTTACAGATGAGGAAACTGAGGCTCATGACTCGAAGGAGTCACAAGATCATCCTCGCTTTTTTGCTAATTCACTCTGCTCCACACGGGCCCCTTGCACTATCTACAGAACCTCGATGCTGTGCTTGGGCTCAGGGTTGCTTCTCATGGCAGAGATTTTTTGTGACCCCAGGTCCAGGATTGAGACTCTTACTGCAATCCCACATGGTGGCGCATGCCAGTAATCTCAGCACTGGGAGGCTGGGTCAGGAGGAGCAAAACATTGAGCCTGGGCAATTTAGTAATATAACAATACTCTGTCTGAAAGTAAAAATATTAAAAGGCTCGGAGTGTAGCTCAGTGCCACAGCCCTGGGTTCAATCCCCAGTACCAGAAAGAAAGGAGGGGAAGGGAGAAGGCAGAGAGGGAAGGAGGGACCCGTTGCTATTTCCAGATCCTTTGCATTCAGAAGCTGGATCCCACTGGCACTCCACAGCCACCGTCCTTTAGGGACACCAAGGGCAAGGGGGTGCTAGTCTCTGGCACCCCCAGAGACAGCCACTCCCCAAAAGAAAGGTGGCCCCTTTCTTAGTTTTGGACACCACCCTCTGTCCACCAGGGTGTAAAGAATCCCTTCACCCTCCTCGGCTCTTACTCTAGCCCCTCTCCTCTGACCTTTTGTATCTGTCCATCCCCAAGAAAAACCTAGATGTTGTCTTTGGAATGTTTGAAAATCTCTCTGCCACCCCCACTGACCTGGAAGTGCAAAGATTCAGCTCAGATATGTATACACCCTGGACCTAATTTCTGGAAGTACTTCTCCTTGTTTCAGAACTCCTACAAAAAGGCAGACATCTCGATACACATCCTCACCATGGTAACAAGTAGATCACAACACACAATGTTGTTGCCATCTTTGGAAGCAGCACCCTGTGTATTTGTGCGGGCGGTGACACATTTGGCCCCAGGGCATGCACCAGCTGCTTCAAGCTCATCCTAGCATGAGACTGTGGCACACTGCAGTTTCCCTACCAGTTGTCTGCAGCTGGCAGGTGAATCCAATGACTCAGGTGTGACCTATGAAGGAGGAAAGCACAGTTAGGGTTCTTAGAAATTTCTTCTCCCTACATCAGAGGGAGCCACACAGGAGATCCTCCTGCTTTTTAGCCCCTGCCATGCCACTCTGTGACTCGAAGCTCAATAGCCACTGGGGAATAATAAGCCCAAGACCGAGGCCAGTGATCTAAACACAGCTGTGCGGAAGTCTGCACAGGTGTTCCTCCCTCTCCATGAGCAAGCCGCTGCACAACCCTGGGGCTGCTGGTCTGTGGATTCTTGGGAAATAAATAAGTAGATACATGGTTTAATCCACTCTTTGTTGGGGATGCCCCTACTGACAGCCAAGACTATTCTCTACAAGTAGGGAAAGTTTTCAGACAAAAGGGAGAAATAAATTATTAGAAAGCAAGAATCAAACAAACTTTACGGTACCATGTCCTTGACCCCACAGGGTGATTTGTTCTTTGATTATTTGCTTGTTCAAAGCTGACCCTCACAAGCTCAGCCCCCAAACCTCCTCCAAAGTAAAAGCGTTTGAATACTGTGGTATTACCCATAGATGCAAAGTGATAAGTGTCTCTGACAATCACATTCTACAGCATTTATTGACTGCTTGGCATGTAGCACAGGAGGTTGGACAATGAGCAGACTGAGACACATGACATGTGTGCCTGGTCCTCATGGGCTCGTCAACTGGCAGGGAAAGAAACCATCTCAGATATAACACAGCAGGCTGGCACTCTCAGCTGCTGAAAGCAATGCTGGCATACAGCAGAAATGGTAAGAAGGAAAGGGCCTGTCGCACCCTTGGCAACAGTAGAAGACCAATGAGGAAACTCTCCCAGATGTCCCTGAGGTGTCGGGGGCGGAACCCATCTGCAAATGAAAGGAAAGGGATGTGAAAGTTCCTTGGATTTCTTGAGGCAGAGTCTCACTATGTAGTCCAAGCTGACTTTGAATTTACTGCATATCCCAGGCTTGTCTCCACGATCCACTTGCCTCGCTCAGCCTCCCTGAAGTGGGACCAGAGGCGTGGCCTTGAAGTCCAGTTTCTACTCTGCTTTAACAGTTGCCATCTGCATAGCAGCCACCGCCTCTCTTGACAAAATCCCCCAAGGCAGGAACATTCAAAGCCTGGTCCCTGGCTGGAGCAGGGGCCACACAGGAAATACGTTCTCCAGCCTCGGATGCCAGTTCCCACCCTTTACGTGTGCCTTGTTCACAAGTAATTTGAAATAGTTTTTAATGGTTGGCTTTGGCTGAGTCCCCTCCCCAACCCTGCAAGGAACTTAATGAACTTTCACAGATGGAACAACTCCCCTTATTTTGATCCTCTCAGTCCACTAAATTGTTCACTATTTATTGCATTGATAACTAACGGGTGTCAAGGTGGAAGCAAACATGGAAGTAAACACAGTGATACAAAATGCAACTGATATAAAATACAACAGAATTCATCAGGTAAGCTGGGTGTGGTGGCACAAGCTTATAAATTCCAGCACACTGGGAGGCTGAGGCAGGAGGACTGTAAGTTCAGGCCAACTTGGGTAATTTAATGATCATTCTCAGTGGGGAAAGGGTCAAGACATGAGGGTAGGGATAAGGGTTAAGAAAAGGAATAAGGGATGTGGTGTGTGCATGTGTGTGTGTGTGTGTGTGTGTGTGTGTGTGTGTGTGTGTACAGACTCCACACAAGACCCTCCAGAAGATGCTACTTGGCACCTTTGTCACTAGTACTTGAGTTACCTTGGACAGGTCACCAGATACTCAGGCTATAACCACTGTGTCACAGGACTGTACAGATCCCCGTCCAGAAGTCAGAATTCCTGGTGTGGGGAGGTGCACTTTTGCTTCTGCATATCTGACTTTGTAATTCTTTATCTTGGCCAATTCTGCTGGGACATAAATGGAAGAGAAATAATAACAGTGATCAAAGCAACCACCATTGACTGTATGCCAGCCCAGTGCTGAGTGTCTCTTTGGATCCTACAGAACCCAAAGGGATGAGCCGTTGTGATCCCCACCCTAGCAGAGACTAAAGTAGACACAAGACCAGAGACACTGAGTGACTTACCCAGGGCTATACAGCCAAAAGATGGTGGAGGTCACCGTAAACCTTAAATCTGCCTGGCTTCCCCATTTTGCTTTTAAATTCTGGCCTCAACATTAAAAGACTTCTCTGCTTTGTTGTGTTTAACAAATACTTCATGCTTATTCTATACCAAAACCCGTTCTGAGCATTTCACATATGAGCTTGTAGAATCTTCATAAAGATTCACAGAGTTGGCTAGTGTTTTCTGGCCCAGTGTTACGGGTGGAGAATTCAGAGGCCCAGAGATGTGAAATAACTCGCCTAAGATCACACAGCCTCTCTGGTCCCAAACTGCCAGGCTTTTTCCTTATGTTTACAAACAAAACTGATATCAGGGACTACGGCACTTGCAGGGTGACAGAATTAAGAACAGTTCTGTTGAAGCCAGCAATGGGGATCCTCATGCTATCAGGTGGAGGCCTTTAAAGCTAAAGAAACAGATAACTGGTTTTCAAGCTTTGGCCTCACAGTAAGAAGGATGCCAGGACAGGACAGCTCAGCGTGGTGCCCAGAAGGTGTGAAAAAGCAAACCCTGCCCTGGTTGCACCTCAGGCTTCTGCTACAGCCTCCACCCTATTTGTCTGCGGGGAGGAAAAATAACTCTGCACTGAAAGTTTACCTGCAGCAGCTGCAGGCCAAGAGCAGTGAGCTGGAGGAGAGCCCGTCCGTCCGCAGGGCTTTGGTGAGAGGGCTGGGCACAGCATTAAAGATTAATTGCTCTGAGTAAGACTGTGGCATCTAACCCTGGTGCCAAACAAACTGGGACAATATTGACCAAGATCCAGCCAACATCAGAACGCAAACACAAAGCTACATCTAACTCCTCAGGCAGGGAGAGCCCAAGCAAGGGTCTGAATGTGCAAAGGTATGGTCAAGAGTGAGGTAATCCCCTCAGAACCTAACGGTGGAGTCTCCGGGCCTGCACCACGTCACCAAAAGCACTGTTTGCACCAGGCCTTTTGCACAGGCATCTTTACCAGTTCGAAATAACTCTCTCTGCCTTGCCAGACCTTGACTTTCACCTGATCAATGCCTCTTTTTAAGTTCAACTCTCAGTTTATGGGACACTTCCTTCAGCAAGATGTTCTCCCTGTCATAGGCTGTGGGGAGGCCTCTCCTCAGCCTCCGGGTTCCCTGTGGTTTATTGCTACTTGGACTTTTCCCAGTTTAGACTCATACCTTTCTTCCTGTTGCTTTGTGAGCCAGGCAGGAATCATACTCTTTTTATCTTTGTTTTCTTTTGTAATCTTAGCAGTCAGCTCCTGACATGTGGTAAACACCTAATAAATTAGAAGAAAAGGATGGATGACTGGATGGTTGGAGGTGTAGGTGGATGGGTAGATAGAAAAGTGGATGTATGGACGTATAGGTGCATGGATGGTTGGATGGATGGATGGATGAATGGATGGATGGACGGATGGACAGATAGGCGGATGGATAGTTGGACAGATGGACGGGTGGATGGGTGGATGGATGGATGGATGGACGGACGGACGGACGGACGGACGGACGGACGGATGGATGGATGGATGGATGGATGGATGGATGGATCTGTGGTTGGGTGACTGGATGGCTAGATGCCCGAACAGATGTGTTGATAGCTGAATGACTGGAAAGTTGAATGAGTGTTCTAATGGACTGATAGACGGATGGGTGCTTTTAGTAGGCAGTTTATGAAAGAATGACAGGCACTTCCACATTCCTTTTAAATTTATTTTTTTAATTTTTGTTTTCTTTTTAGTTTTTCTTTTGTTTTTTGAGGGTTGTTTGTTTGTAATTTTTTTTCTGAGACAGAGTTTTGTTGTGTAGCTCAGCCTGGCTTTGGATGGACTGCGTAACCAAGGCTGGCTATGGACTCATGGTGATCCTCCTGCCTCACTTCCTGAGTGATGGGATTACCAGTGTGCACCCCATGCCTGGCTGGAGCTTCCTCCTTCTTTTTTTTAATCTAAAGGAATATTTTATTTTTAACTTTATATTTTTTATTTGTACATATTTATCATACATATTGATCACATTCATCCCAGGGAATTTGTACCTATACATAATATATCTTGATTCTTCTTTTCTTTCCCATCCCCCACCTTCCTTCAACCCTTCTTCCCCTCCTCATTTAAAGAAGATATTTCTATTTCTTCCTCCCATTCTCTTTTTTATCCTTTCCTTTCCTTCCCTCCTGTCTCCCCCTCCCTTCTTCCTCTTCCCAATTGAACATGATCTTCCTGCTTCCCACTACCTGTCAATTTTATTTAATCTTTCAAAGAACCAACTCTTCGATTCACTCTTTGTATTGTTTTCTTAATCTCAAGTGCAGTAATTTCTACTTGATCTTTACAATTTCTTCCCTCCTATGTACTTTGTGTTTAACTTGCCCTTTTTTTCCAGAACTTTAGGGTTCAACATTCAGTTATTTACTTGAGCTCACTCTGTTTTTCTAATGTGGGAATTAACTGCTCTTAATTTCCTTCATAGCACTGTTTTCATTGCCTTCCATAGGTTCTGGTATGTTGTACTGGCATTATCATTTAATTGCAGAAATTAATTTCTTCTTTATTTCATCTGTCACACATTTGTTGTTCAGGAGTTTGTTATTTAATTTCCATTTATATGTTTTTGTGGTTTCTTTTGCTATTAATTTCTAATTTTATTACTCTATGATCTGATAATATGCATGGGATAATTTCAATTCCTTTGCATTTACTTAAGCATGTTCTATAAGCTAGTATGTGGTCTATTCTGGAGATAGTCCCATGTGCAGCTGAGAAAAATGTGTATTCCTTTGTTGGGTGGAACACTCTGTAGATATCTACTAAATCAGTTTGTTCAATGGTTGGTTTCAGCTCTGATATTTCTTTTTTTTTTTTTTTGCTCTGATATTTCTTTGGGTTTTTTTTGTCTACTTGATCTGTGTATTTGTGAAAGTGGGGTATTTAAGTCCCCCATGACCATTGCATTAGTGCTTATCTGACTTTTTATATCCATTACTGTTTGTTTTATATAGTTGGTTGTGTAGGTACAGTGGTACCTTGGGTCATGAATGTTTTTGTTTAAGAACAATTTGAGGGGCTGGGGATTTAGCTCAGCGGCAAAAGCGCCTACCTGGCAAGCGCAAGGTCATGAGTTCAGTTCCTGGTACCAGAGGGGGGGAAAAAAAAAATTTGGTTCTCAAACAAAAGCACTCGGCAAAATTTTGTTTTTGTTCATGAAATCTACATCAGGTGATGAACAAAATGATGGCTATCTTTTTACATGAACATGGCCATTTTCCCCAGAATCATGAAACAAATTAAGTTTGTGAACCAAGGTACCACTGTATTTGGTGCATATATCTATGATTTTTAGCTCTTAATCTTAGTTTTTTCCTTTAAATGTATGTAATGACCTTCTTTGTCTCTTTCAACCAGTCTTGGCTTAAAATCCATTTTGTCTGCAATAAGAATAGCTACCTCTGCTTTTTTCTGGGTTCCTGTTGCATGGAGTATTATTTTCCATCCTTTGATTTTCAGTTCATGAATTTCTTTTTGAGTTAAATGTGTTTCTTTATGCAGCATATTGTTGGATCTTGTTACTTATTTGATCAATCTGTTTCTTTTTACTGGTGAATTAAGACCATTCACATTGATGGTTATGATTGATATGTATTGAATTATTCTTTTCAAATTATTGTCTTGTTGTTGGTTCCCTTTCTTTCCCCTCTGTTTAATTGCTTACCTTGCCTAGTGGATTCATTTTATTGGGATTCTTGGAATTATTGTCTTATCTTTTTCTAGAATATCCTTCAGAAGTTTTTGGAGTCTTGGTTTGGTGGTCATGAATTTCTTTGGGTGTTCTTTATCATGTATGTATTAATTTTGGAAGGTACACCAATCTGGCTTGCAGGTTGTTTTCTTTTAGGACTTCTTTTAGAGCTCACCCCAAGCTCTCCTTGACTTAAGGGTTTGAGTTGAGAAGTCTGCTGTGATGCTGATGGATTTTCCTTCATATGTGATTTGTTTCTTGTCTCTAACAGCTTTTAGTATTCTGTTCTTATGTTGAATTCCTGGAATCCTGACTACTATATGCCAGGATGTAGTTTTTTTCTGACCATAATTATTTGGAGTTCTATATGCTGTA
>NW_004955445.1:4942595-4989368 GCF_000276665.1 Chinchilla lanigera
TGTCCTCTCCCCAACTGTCAGCACAGGCAGCAGGAATCTCAGTGCAGAACATTACTCTTTATCTATGGAAAACAATATCAATCTTCCAAATATGGTAGCCACATTCAATTTCTTTTTTAAATATGAGCCAAATTACAGAAAACATGTGAGTAATAGTTTAGATGACAGGAAGACATGGTTAAAAAAAATCTATGTAAGAGAGTTGCTGAAGTTTAGGAAATCACAATAGGAAGAAGATATAGTTTTGTTTGTTTGTTAAACTGGGGATCGAACGCAGGACCTCTGCACTGAGCTGCATCCCTCCTTTTTATTTTTTATTTTGAGAAAAATTCTAAGTCATTAATTTACCCAGGCTGGGGTTGAACTTGTGATCCTCTTTCCTCAGCCTCCCAGGTGCTAGGATTACAGGCGTGCACAACCACAGCCTGCTCAGATAGAGCTATACTGATAATGTTTAAATCTACCTGTGGAAAACCTGCCATCCATTCTTCCAAGGGGCTGCTTCAGCCCATCAGCACAGTGTGCACTACTGCTCCACAGAAGCAGCATCTCGGTGAGCATGGTGGTGCACACCTACCTGTTATCCCAACACTCAGGAGGCTGCAGCAGGAGGATCACCATGAGTTAAGGCCAGCCTGGGCTACATAGCAAGTTCAAGGCCAGCCTGCATTACATAGCCAGACCCTGTCTCAAAAAAAAAAAAAACGAAAAAAACATCATACCACAGCAATATATGAGCACTCATGTTAATGGCAGTACAATTTGTCATAGCTAAATCCTGAAAACAACCCAAATGCCCATCAGCTGAGGAATGGATATAGATGTGGGGTTTTTATACAATGGAGTACTGCTGACTTCCAGGAAGATGGCACAATGGTAAGCAGCAGAGAAAGAGCCTCTCTGAGATTTGGTGTTCAGACCCTGGAATATAGCAACTCAAGAAAGAGAAGAAAGAGGGAAGTGGATCTCCTGGACCCGGGGAGCATCTTAAACTAGAACTGAAGTCCACAGGGAGAGCAAAGAGAGAAACTTCAAGAAAAAAGGAGGTGGCAGGCAGTACCTTCTCCAAGTCGGGCCTCACTGCATGGGAGGAGCAGATCAAACCTTCAGACACAGTGACTACTGACAGCCTGAGGCTTCCATGGAGAGATGCAGCAATGCTACAGAGTAGTGCATGCCATGAGGATCACCATGAGTTCAAGGCCAGCCTGGGCTACATACCAAGTTCAAGGCCAGCCTGCGTTACATAGCCAGACTCTGCCTCAAAAAAAAGAAAAAAACATACCACAGCAATATATGAGCACTCATGTTAACGGCAGCTCAATTTGTCATAGCTAAATCCTGAAAACTAAACCCTGCACTGCTAAATCCTGCACTGACTGGTGAGTAGAGCGGATTGGGACATCCTGCGAGAGAGAGCAGTTGGCCGGGAGCCATCTTGGAGAGGGGCCAACTGAGCTTAGAAGTCAGAACAACTGCTGGCTCCATCCAGCGGCTCCCAGCTGCGTTCAAGCCCACAGAAAGTGCGCTGAATGCTACAGGCTGAATGGGTCTGGTTCTGGCCTAAGAGCCAGAAACCAGCCTGAACTTCAGGGGAAATAAAGGTGCAGACTCACTGAGATTATCCACTGCCCTGCCATAAAGCTACTTCTGGTTTGCTGGGATAAATCAACATGGCTCTGGATGTCCACCAGTGACAGTAGAGATAAACCTTGAAGTGGACATTTCTCGCTCTCTCTCTGAAGTACTACTCAACCCTAAAGAAGGATAAACTTGAAACATTTCTAGGTAAATGGATGCACCTTGAGAACATACTCTTAAATGAGATAAATCAGACACACATACATAAATATTGCATTGTCTCCCTGCTATAAGAAATGGAAAGAGTAAATAAGGACCAAAATGTACAATAGGTATTCTGAAATAGGAAGAAATTGTTCAAAAGGAAAGAGGAGCTAGAAAGGGGGAAATGTGAAAGGAAGGAAGGGAAAAGGGAAAAATGACGAGAAAAGAACAAAAAAGTAGAAACAAAGCTTTCATAAATAAGGAAGGGAAGAGGGGTGTAAGGGAGGGGAGGGGATTTGGGAAAAAAAAGAATCAAGGTACATCATATCAGGTACAAGCTCGCTATGATGAATGTGATCATTATGTATATCTAAATTGTAACAATTTTTAAAAAAAAGAGTCTCCTTTAAACGTCCAGTCAATCCCAAGTTCTAGGCAACTGTGATCCGAGGCTTTTGCCAAACTCTTTTATTTTTTAATGAGAAGCTAGGACTCTGAATTTTTACATCAGGGTCCCTAATTGCTAAGTGTTGGCAATTAGTCCCTGCTTTGAAAAAACACTCGTCCTTCTGGCAACATGATGTAAGATTAATCAGAGAGATCTGTCCTCTCACGTCCCCGATTTTTATCTCTGTCTGGGTACAGCAATGAAATCTGCTCAGTAAAGAGGCCAAGGGCTGGAAGACGAAAGGAGCTGTGTGTCCAGCGTCTATCACTTTGGCAGTTGACAAGGGGTAAAGACAAGTTTCCAATAAACAAGTGACAATACTTTTAACCTCGTGGTCACCAACAAAATAAAAATTACAGCAGGAATCCTAATGACAGGCCCTTTTAAAATTAAGCAAAGAAAGATAAGCTCTTTTGTGTTTTTGCTAGAACCCTTGCTATGCACTGTTAGAAATTATTAAGGACCCTTCAAAGAGCTTTTGTTTTTGTAGGTTAGCGGTATCAATAGGCACCATATCAGAAATTAAAACTAAAAAATTTTAAAGTACGTGTTTATAAGCTCATTCTAAAAGAATACAAAACACAGTCCATGATAACAAAATATTTTATGAAACAACCATTTTCTAATAATGTTTCAACAAAGCTGTTTTGCCCCAAGTGGACGGGGGAGGCAAAAATAATGGTACAATTTTGCCTCTTTACAAAACTCGACTACAGTCACCTTCGCCGCAGGACCTGCTAGTCCCGCAGGGGCGGTAGATCTAGTTGGCCCTTCAGAGTTTTCCTGGCTGACACCAAGTGTCCGGGGCTTTCTATCTCTGTGTCAAGCAGGCACTGGATGCAGGGAAGGAACGTTTACTGGGGCGAGGCCTAGGCAGCTCCGGGGCTAAGGGTGAATTCCAGGGAGAGAGGCGCCATCCACGGCCAAACCTTCCTGAAGCTGGGAACTCAGCGCCCAGGCCCAGAGGGGCAGCTGGAGACAACTGCCGTCCAACGGCCCAGGCCCCTGGGTGCTTCCCTCGGGCTGCACAGGGCCAGGTTCCGGCAAGTGAAAGGCTTTTCCTTGCGTTTTCTCCATGGTGCTGAGACCAAGCTAAGGCACCAGGATGGGGGACAGAAACTGCAGACTCTGAGGCTAATCTGAATGAAATCAAATGTGTGGCCTGGAAACCCCCCACCCGCCTTATAAGATGGGCATCGCTGGGGAGCAACTGCCTCTCACACCCGCAGAGACGCGGTGAAGACAGGAACTGCTTTTCTCTCCGGCACAGTAATCTCTGCTGTGTTCCGGAAGCTGCCGCCAAAACCTCCGGGCGGCCCTGTCCAGCCGCGCACATGTCCTCACGTTCGAGGAAAGAACTGAAGCTGTTTTCCGTCCTCGCTGCTCAGGGGACTTTTGCATCTTCCTGAGCGCATGAAAAGAAAACGAAACACGTTCCCGAGGGCCCTCGAGTCCATATTTCTGCCAGGAGAATCTGCGCAATGAGGGACGCTGGTTAGTCCCGTATTTCCATCCCCATTTGAAGAAGTACTGACAGCTGCTTCTAATTCAACACAGCTTTCTGGGCTAACATCTCCCAGGAGCCGCTACACGAATTCCAGTATTTATATGGCTTATTTGACCCTTTCACTTCAAAAGGATATCTTGAAATGAGCTGGGAAAAATGGCAGAAAAGCAGGTTCCTTTTCTCATCCCGTGTTCCTCTGCAGGATCAGAAACTCCAGCAGGGAGGCCTGTGCTGTCTCCTCTGGACGCTTCCCTCCTGCTGAGTCCAAGGAAGCACAGGGTGGGTGACATCTGTGCACGGGTGGAACCGCAGCTGTTCTTTCAAAATCAAGTCTGTTTGACTGGGTGGCTTCCTTTACCCTGTCCATCTCCAGATCATGCTGGGCACATGTGAGCGAGCCACCCCTAAGGCAAACACCACGGTTTATGAGACAGCTCTATGTGTTTTACAGGCATAAACTATTTTAGCCATCACCATGGTGATGTGGGGCAGATGCTATGCTGTTTCCGTTTTATAGACAGATTGTGTCCACTGCATTTTGACCTGGCCCTCCAAACTAGAAATCTCAAAGGCTGCTCCTGGTCTCCTGGGAGTGCACCTTCTCAGTTCAACTTCCAAATCGTCTCCTCTCTGTCACTTCCTCCCCAATCTCTCCACCTTACAGTGTAGTTTCCCTTCCTCTCTTGCCTGGACCATGCTGCATTGCAGTTGCCTTGGTAACCTGTCCATACCTCTCCCCTGGAAGACATGAACTGCACCCAGGGACTCGCTCAGCCCTCCGTGCCCCGCGCCTGGCTGGCAAGAGGCAGGTGCTCCGTGAACATCTATGGATCGAGTGAACGGGCTCCTAAATCCACTGCCCGTAAGGCAAACGCTGTTGAGGCCACCAGCCCTTCCCCACCCTCTCTTTCCCTGCTAAGAGATCCTTGGTTTGTTTCTTCGGCAATGTGTCCACCGAGAGAAGAACTGGGCCCAGACTTATACTTAGAATCACCTACATTATTACAACTCCAAGCCCAAAATAGTGCACGGGACAATTCATGCTAAATCCTTATGCAGAATCTGTGACTTCTAAAAAGAAAGTATTCATTGTTTTATCTGAAATTCAAACTTAATGGGGCTTCTTCTATATTGCATTGTGATAAAATATGCATAGCGCAACATTTACCATTTCAACTACTTTGAAGTGTGCATTGAGCAAGCAGCACATTTTGAATGCGGTGCTGCCGTCACCACTGTCCAGCTGCGGAGCACAGATGTACCAGCAGAACTCTGGCTCCAGGGCGCTGCCCCGACCACTCCGAGAAGGCTGCCCTCCTGCATAGCGGCTGAGGGCAGATGAGGCCTCTGCGGGGGACAGAATTCATCCCCGCTCTGTCTCCTGCAAGGGCTGGCAGAGAATGGGAAAGTGCTCTGAACTGAGCGTGTGTCCTGATGACCTGCACTTTCCAAGGTATTCTCATAACCAGGGGGAGCTGCAGGACTGGACCATCCCCCTCCTGACATATTGCTTATGTCAAAAAGTACGACCCAAAGAATCAGAGATTTGAAACAAATAAGCATAGTCAAGTGGGCAACATTTAATGCAATCTCTGTGCAGAGTTTAGATTGTGAGTTTTGTTTCTACTTTTATTCTTTTTCTTTGCATATATATATATATATACACATATATATATTATAGTTTTAGATATAGATGCTAAAAACTTAGTTGTTAAGAATGCCAGCTTTAGCTGGAGATATAGCTCAGGGGCACAAGAGCCTGCCTGGCAAGCACAAGGTCCTGAGTTTGATTCCCACTAGCCACAAAAAAGAAGAGTGCCAGGTTTAAATTCAATGCTACATGTTTAAGTCCCACCTCTACTACTTCAAGGGTGTGACATTATTCAGTTTGCTATGTGCCTGGCACCATGTTAAGCATTTTCTGTAAATTACTTTATTTGATTCCCAAATGCAACTTTATGTCTGGGAACTGCTGGAATAGCCATCTTATATATGATAATCCCAAAGCACAGAAAAGGCAAGCAATCTACCCAAGATCATGCAGCCAGCTAAGCAGCTGCTGAAGCTAGGGTTCTTTCCTGGGCCGAGTAAGTCTAAACCCCTAACCAAGACTGAGTCCTGGGTTTGGCCTTGAGAGATCTGTACCCAGCATTAGTCGAGGGGCCAAGCGATGAAAGGACACGAAAAGCTGAAGGGGCCCCCAGATTTCCGGTCTCAGCCAGACCAGGGAGAGGACGAGGCGGGAGCCCAACTGTCACTTACAGACCATGTGTGCGTGACTGCACGCGATGTCTGGGCTGTGTCCGCCCGTGGCTCACTGATCAGAGCTCAGCTGACATCAGCTCAGTGAGCAGAGGCGGAGGTCTCGGGGGACGGGCTGGAATACATGCAGGGCTGGTCTGGAAAAGGTACCAGGAAGATCCTAGATTTCCAATGACTTTCCACTTGGCAGCCAGCCCAGGCAGATTCCCAGGAAAGCAGCTTGATAACAGGACTGACAACTTCCCACGTTTGTCAATATTTGCAGAGAGGGGTGGAGATCGTAAGACAAGATAAATACGCGAAGCAAGTCCAGGGCCTGACGGCGAACACCTCCCGTGTGTGTGCGGAGGGCTGCTGCTCCCCGTGATCTGCTGCCACCAGGAGGCGAGTTCTTGCACCACGAGTTCTGCTCTTTTGAAGACCAGCTGTTACCTCCACCCCGGGCCCTGGCATGGTTTACCATTCTGCAATCACCACCCTGAAATTCTTAACAGTGTTATTTTTGAACTTAGGTTGAGTAATTAAATCTGATGGGATAATGGGGCATGCGTGTAAGATGCACGCAATAGAGGTGCCCACACACATGCTGCCCCCCAGCAGACAATCCCAGTGACTCCCCACTCAGAGGTGTCCGGCAAGCCTGCACGCAAGTGACAAGTGCGCGTGCTGCGTCCACACCCGAGTGCACGGCGCCGGTGGCCCTGACCGTCCACGCTTCCCATTCAAGCCAGAAGTGATCTCAGAAAGGGAAAGACGGCGATGCCTTCTAAAACTGCAAATGGCAAAGGGAGCCTGTCCCTCCCTTCTTCCCCTGGCTGCCCCCAGTAAGGACCTACTCCTTGTGCTGACAGTGATAGCTCAGAACAAAAGGGAAGGACGGACACCCAGAGGACCCCTTTCCTCCCATCCGTCCTGCTCATCAGTAACCAGAAGGTGCAGCGTGCTGGCGGGATGTGTAAGTGTCTAAGAGCTGACCCGGGCCCGGGCAGCACCTCCAGCATCTCAGTAAGAGCAAGGTTCAATTGCACGAAGCAGCTGCAATGCAGGAGCCGCACTGCAGTGTCCCGCACACAAGCGCACAACAGTTCAAACGGGCACAGCCTGACATAAACAGTGCAGTTCACACTGACAGTTTACATCTTTAGTTTTTCTTTACTTAGAGTGACTTTGAAAAACAAAGCGGGCAGCGAGAACATGAAAGTGGGGTGCTGCTAATGCCTGTAACAATACTTTCCCCTGCTTTGGGAGCAAGGTCTCATCATCTTTGTTTCGCTTTGGGTCCCGTCACCGCCCTGTCCTTCAGCATGGACTCCACCCGTGAGCCCTGGGTGCCGAACCTGCCAGACCTCTGCCTGAGGGATTTTTTTAACTGTCTAAACCATTCATTTCCCTAAGGCTCATATTCATCTATAAGATGGGTATAAAGAGATGTACCTAATATAATGTAGACCCAAGCGAGACAGATGGATACCAAAGTCTTTGCAGAGTAAAATGCCATCTAAGCAGGAGTTCCCCCCCGGGAGAATTTGAGATTTCACAAGCCAGATCGGCCAGGAGCAGCGGAGATGCCTCTGTGTCAGACAGAAGGCCACCCTGGCTTCTGGTGAGGTGGGAATATAGGAACGGATGTGACGTAAACACACAGCAGAGCTCCCAGCCTTGGGAGTCAGTGGAATTGCAGGGAGCTCATGTGACTTGGTCGTCATCCGTCCCACAGCTGGTCACGCTCTGAATGAGCCCAGGGCCACAGCCTGGGCTCCTGACCGTCAGGGGCAGACGGCCTGCACGGCTCTGTGGGCGCTGTGTGTGATGCGGCAGCTGCTTAATAATCAGGTTTATCACATTCCAGCTTTAACTGGACAGCGCTGAGCTGGAGTTGCATTTACAGCCCTAATTACGGGCGCCGAATGATGAATTCAGCATTCGCTTAGTGTTTGTGTTCTTTAACATTGGCTCCTGAAAGAGGCCTTCCCTGCTCCTTTGTTTCCATGTCCCGGCTGCTACGGCTCTGCTTTCATAATAAAGACGGTGCTTGGTGGCCCTACATTTGTGCTGTGGGATTTTGTGTTCTGTGCGGATGATCCAGAGAGGGTGGGGACCCAGCTCCCTCACTCATCTCGTCCCAGGTCTCTTTCTATCCTGGAGCTCCATGAGCGTTCGTGATGAGCACCTGGCTGAGCGTACGACTGAATGAAGCCACGGTAATTACTAGTTTACATTCCACTCGAGTGTGTTCTCCTGCACACTGAGTCGTGTGAGCGAGGCTTCCCTTCTGCACTGGCTGTTCGGGAGCTCAGAGCTTCGCACCCTCAGAAGCTGTGACGCCTTCAGCAACTCCGTAGATCGACATGCACATTTATCTTTGATCCTGTTCCCGCTGGTTTGCTATCCTGTTCCCACTGGTTTCCCCTTGCTTTGCTATCTTCTGTTATCTTTCCCCTTAGCCTCTCCTACTGTATTGCCTAGGTCTCTGTCAGACACTGTAATAAAATCTTTGCTGGAATTAAGTAAACTAAATGGGGGCTGGGGATTTAGCTCAGCGGCAAAAGCGCCTGCCTGGCAAGCGCAAGGTCGTGAGTTCGGTTCCCGGTACCGGAGAAAAAACCAAAAAAAAAAAAAAAAAAAAAAAAAAAAAAAAAAAAAAAAGTAAACTAAATGGTCTTGAACTTGTGGCCTCCAGAGAAAGAGAATGCCCCTGCTAATGTCATGTTCTGTCATCAGAGCAATGAGCCACCCGAGGTTACCCACTCTCCGGGCTCCAAAGCCTGTGGGAATCAGGACTAGGCGGTGCAGAGGCTGAGATCTTATCTCCCCCCAGTGAGATACTTGGGTCCTGGTGGAGGTAACACTCTGGAATAAATGAGGGTGAAGGGCAGTCAGAACTGCAAAATCTCACGGAATGTGTTTCCCTGCTCTGACCATGACCCCTGGTCACTGGGGAAGAGAGTCACAACCCAGTTCCACCTGGGAAGGATTGGAGGGGGGGGCGGGGGCAGGACGCCTGGAAGCCAGTGAGGCGTTCAGGCAGGAGCACGCAGGTGCTGGATTTTTATTGGCGAGGCAAGGGCAGCCCGAATGCGGGAAGAGAACCTGTTTCTAGAAGACCAGCAGGGGCGAGGTCTCCTCCCAGCTTGTGTTTACCCTGTTCTGTGTATTCAGCCAGCAGGCTCCGGACAAGGAAGCATAAGCCGAGGAGCCAGGCTCAGCAGATAACCTGGTACTGGGCAGCACCGGCAGGAGACGCAGGACCCTGGGCAGCTCCAGGCGACACCAGGAGGCTAAAGAGACTCCCACAAGGAATTCAACAGGTAAGCGCTTTCAGATCCTCAAAGCCTGGCTCCAGGGTCTGCTGTTTGTGGCAGGTGGTAGAAGGCAGTGGCCGGGGCTCAGAAGGCTGAGTCTGACCTGAGCTCTGTCACGTATTCACTGTGTGCCTTGGGTCTGTCTGGGTGGGCCTCAGTCTCACCATCTGTGAGATGGATTCAAAGGTAACACTTCTAATAGGTTTTAGTTTTACAAAGATTCAGTGAGAAGGTGGGCAGTGTTGGGTCTGTAGCAATGTAAATGGCTTCTGTCTGCACTGGACCACTGAGAGTCCTTGTGGGGGTCAGGCATGGGGAGAAGTCAGAAAGTGGAGGGGTACAGTGGGCAGCTGGGGACGGCTGTCGGTGAGAATCTCTCACAGCCAAGCAGACTTAGAGCCTGCACCTTGGGGAAAGACTTGTTGAGTAATTCTGTACATCTGTCTCCTTCCACAAAGCACACCCAAGACGACCCTGCAAGGCAGGTGCCGGGTTCAAATCCAGATGCCTGGTGCAGGATATATATGTCACCCTCAGAGCCACTTTCCTGCCTAGCAAAGCCATGAGATTAAAGGGTAGGATGCTGGAGCCAGACCTCCAGATACCGGACTCAGCCCCACCCCAGGCTGGCTGGGAGCCGGGCAGCTTCCTTCAGGCCCCAGGGCCTCTGTTTCCCCTTCTGTAAAATGGGCACAAAAGACAGAGAACGACCGCAATGCCCGAAGACATCTAGGCACCCTGGGCTGTCGTTTTGCTGCTTGCTGCTTCTGACGTCTCTATCTTACACCTCAGAAAATGTGGCTGAGCTGGCAGGGGATGGAAAGTGGTGTCCAGGTCCCCTAGGAAAGGCGGTTGGAACCGGGTCCCCCCAGGATGGCAGGCGGGAGGGAGGCACATGCAGGAAGCGAGGGAAGCCCCGCAGCAGGCCTGAGACAGAACAGAACAACTGCAGTGTCGTCATCCACGGTATGCAAAGTAGTCTCCGTGCAGTCAGTAAAGGTAACATCAGGAGCAGCATTTACTTGGTTTTTATTTGTTTTGTTTTTTTTTCCGGTACCAGGAATCGAACTCATGACCCTACGCTTGCCAGGCAGGCGCTGTGCCGCTGAGCTAAATCCCAGCCCTCTCGTTTGGTTTTTTAAAAATGGGTTGAGCCGGGTGTGGTGGATCACGCCTGTAATCCCAGCTCTCGGGAGGCTGAGGCAGAGGGATCGTTGTGAGTTCGAGACCAGCCTGGGCTACAAAGTGGGCTCAAAGCCAGCCTGAACTGCATAGCGAGACCCTGTCTCAAAAAGACAAAAAAATAAAAAATAAAAATAAAAAATGGGTTGAACAATTCATCTTGATGACCCAGGCCTGTGCCTCCCCTTAAGTATCTCACCTGAGGCCGGTGCCTCACCCGCCTGACCCAGCCCTAGCCCTGCTGAGAGCGGGGTGACTTTGAACCTTGGCTTTCTCCCTAAGTAAAAGACGTGGAAAGTTGTTTCGCCTTGCAGAGGAGCGGGCAAAGCGAAGCCCAAATCACAGGGATTCTTTTCCCTGCAGTTCTAAGACTCCTGGAGTGTTTTCTTTTTAGGAAAAGGGCCTGTGCTTTGAGAAAACAATGAGTCCACTGAGGCGCCTCTGTCCGGGCGGGGATGGCGGTGAGAGATGCTCAGGGAGGGGCCGGACGGCTGTGCGGGGCTGGCTCCCCGCTGGAGGATGCTCAGCTGTCCTGCGAGCGCTCAGCACATCACCGTCGCGGTGTCACAGCCAAGCGCTGCTGCGCTGCGAAGCGCTTCCGGCTGTTTTTTGCATGTTCGCTATTTATTTGGTTCGGTTGTTTGGTTTCGCGGGTTGCGGTACTGGGCGTTGAACCCAGGGCCGTCACGTTGAACTACACCCACAGTCCTCCTTCATTCTGAGAATGGGTCTTGCTAAGCCTGCGTTGCCCAGGCTGGGCTCCAACTGCTGAGCCTCTGCCTCAGCCTCCCAGAGTGCTGGGTTTGTGCCTGAGGTCCGGAACGTGGGTTCAAACCCCAGCTCCGCCCGTCCGTAGCTTTTTCTGACCATTAGTCCTACTTATCCATGTGAGGATGGGATGGCAGGCCAGGACTCCGCCTCACAGGCAAGGCCAGCCGGGTGCTGCCTCGTGGAGCTCTCCTAGCGAGGCACTGGGGTTGGGTGACAGCCTCGCTCTCTCCATCTGTGGAATGGGGTAACCATGTCAGAAGGGGAAAGAGGGCAACAAATGCGGTGGGGAGCTGGCACCTGAGCCAGTGCAAGAGGGAAGCAAGTGGACTCCGGGGCGAACTCCAGGCAGGCTCTCACACCCTCCCATCCCTGAGCGCAGGGCCTCCTTGCACCCTGGGCCCTGCTGCGCCACTCCGGGTCGCCCCGTGCACAGCGAGTCTGGCTAATACACTCCTTGCCCTCCTTACCAGTTTAAAGACAGGATATCATAATGAGGTCGTGGTTTCTAGGATCATCCATCATTTATGCCATCACAGTCAAGGGGTCCGATAGCAAACATCCATCACCAAGTGTCCCTAAAACACCTGGCAAGATTTTGACAATCGCCCCCGCCCCTGGACTCGGGGCCTCCCATCCCAGGGCCCAGGGCTGGGTTAAGAAGAAGGGCTGGATTCAGTCCCCTGTGACCCCCGGTGTACGAAGCAGCCTACACCACCGTCCTCGCCACAGGACGGAGTGGGTCTGCTCCCATTGTTTGGGCTGGTTCTACGGGGTGCGCCAAGCTGGCCGTGGGGGCATCGCCTTTCCCTGGGCGGGCGGAGGGCCCGTGGTTTGCCTGCATTCCATTGCATTGATCGAAGGTGTTTCCTGTTTACCCGGTGACTAATTCTGCCACCGATCCACCCTTCCATACCCTCCCCTTGCACTCCACAGTCCTTTAGCTGCCTCCTGGTGAGGAACTTTCAAAAAAAGCTCTTTCTCCATTGTTAATCGGTAACCAGAGCAAGGAGGCAAGGGCATCACGCAGGGGAGCCGAAGGGAAAATTTCCAGGGCAGCGTCGAGGGTGACAAATGTATTCATAGACCAGAACAGAGCTAAAGAGATCGCAGCATTACTAAGAGAAGTAAATACTATTAGTAATAAGTAATACCACCTCTACTGTGCTAAATACTTACATCTATCAGTGCCCACTCCGTCTTGCACTCCTCACTTTGTGCCACACCGTACTCCTTGATTAGTTATAATTTTAATTTCCAGGAGCTGGGGATCTAGCTCAGGGGTAGCGCTCTTGCCTAGCATGCATGAGGCCCTGGGTTTAATCCCTGGGGGGGAAAAAATTGCATTGCAAAAACAGATATGCAATAAATATTTATTTTATATTCCACCTTTTTTTACATGTAAGTAATAAAAGTATAGCAAATTTTACAAGATAGAAGAGTCAGTAGAAAGTACAAAAGTAGGGGCTGGGGATTTAGCTCAGTGGCACAGCACCTGCCCGGCAAGCGCAAGGTCATGAGTTCGATTCCCAGGACTGGAAAAAAAAACAACCAAAAAAAAAAAAAAAGAAAGAAAGTGCAAAAGTTAAAAATATGGGCACTAATCCCATTAGCCAGGGCCCCACCCTTACAATCTCATCTCACCTTCATTGGTTCCTTACTGGCCCTACCTACAAACACAGTAGCCTATCAGGGGTCAGGGCTTCACCATAAGAATTTGAAGGCGGTGGCATCACCTTAGGTAGGACCCTAAGCTTCCCGGATGCAGGTTCTACACCTAAGGACACAGATGGGGACAATAAGAACGTCTGCTCCCATGTTCTGGTGAGGATCTGGCAAATTAACACAGGGAAGTACAGAGCAAGGCGCAGTGCAGCCACTACAGAGACCCCAGGAGTTGTCTGACAGTCAGCCCTCTACATTGGAGGGCTTTGCCCGGTAGATTCAACCCACTGTAGGTAGACAACACTGTTTAAAATTGAAGCCCTTTGGTTGAAAATGTTGTATTAAAATATAGCCTTTTCCCTGCCCTCCTTCCCTAAGCAACACAGTGTCACATCCATTTGCACGGCACACATATTCCAGTTAGTATTAAAGGTAATCTAGAGATTTAAAGTAGGCAGGAGGATGTGGATAGAATGTATGCAATACTACTCCACTTTATATGAGGGCCGTGAGCATCCCCTGACGCTGGCGTCCACAGGAGTCCTGAGACCACCTCCCTGCCCCCTACCACATGCCGGAGGACAACGTACTCACAGTAACAGCTGAGCTCTGCCCCCCAGCCTCTGTGCCCCTGCCAGGCGACTGAGTCCTTTAGCCCTCCCTGGAGCCCTGTGATGATGGTGATGCACTGTGAGCGCCCGCGCCTTCACGGATGAGGAGTCGAGGCTTCTGCCCGAGCAATGGGCCAGAGCCCCCGCAGGTCCCCTACGACACTGCTCTTAGATGCTTTGCTATCCAGCTTTCCAGAAATGCAAAGCCCAGTGTCCCCCTGGGCCATACATATGATATGGGGAGGAAAATAAATCCAGTCCCTTGAGCAGGTGCCTCAAACTCAACAGTAGTGACACCTAGGGACAAGTCACTCTTTGTTATGGGGGAGGGTGTGTCCTGGGCGCTGTAGGGTGTTTGGCAACATCCCCAGCTTCCACTCACTGGATGGCAATGGTGACCCTGCAACTCTCAGATGTGACCATCAAAGACGTCGCCAAGCATTTCCAAACCTCCCCTGGGTGCCTGACTCACCCCCAGTTCAAGAAAATTGCCCTGAAGTTACTGAAAGAGAAAAACAAAGCTAACATGTTTCCAAACAGAAGTTCAGTGTAATGTTACTCAACAAGGGATAGGACAAGGGCGAAACAAAAGAAATACAGTCCTAGCCTGGCCTGGTGGCTCACGTCTGTAATCTCAACATTCAGGGAGGGTTGCGGGGGGGGGCATTGGATGAGGCAGGAGGATCGTTGAGAGTCGGAGACCAACCTGGGCTACCAAGTGAGCTCAAGGCCAGCCTGAACTGCATGGTGAGACTCTCTCTCAAAAAGTCTGAAAAAAAGAAAAAAAAAAAGAAATACAGTCCTGAAAACGTGATGCCCAAAAAAACCATTCCAGATTGTAAATACATATACAGAATAACTTTTATATGGTAGCTCACACACACACAGTGTCTGTCTGTCTGTCTGTCTGTCTGTCTCTAACACTCACCTGATAAGCAGCTCAGTCCAGGCACATGCCTAATTCATTCAGCCTTCCCCACAATACCATAATGTTATGAGGACGTTAGGTAAAGCTATCCCTGCCGCAATTTCCCAGCAGAAAGTCAAGAAAATAACACTGCCTAACCCAGATAGTGCTTGGGAGGACCAAGAGAAGAAAATTCCTACGAATCAGAATTGCAGGCCACGTAATTCCAGGCATGCTTGTCACTGTCTCCTTTATGAATACGTCACTGTGCATATTTTCCTTAAGAGGGATCAAGCGCCCTGCCCAAGGCTCAGAACTTGTAAGGCTTTGCAGCGGCCCGCCTAACTCCAGGGTGCATTCTCTCTAGGGAATAGGGGCGCCAGCGAAACGGGGTGGTGGGAGGACCACAGCAGTGAGGGCCACCTCGTCCTCCCTCGGAGCCTGCGCCCCTCGCCTCTGAACAGCAAGCCAGAAACGGGGGGAGTCTAGGAAACCCCTGGCCCTGCACATCCACACTTGGAGAAGGGGAGCCAGAGGCCCAGGACTGGCTGGTTTCTGTTGATTTGCAGGCTGTGAAAAACAGTAGCCAGGGGCTGGGGATTTAGCTCAGCGGCAAAAGCGCCTGCCTGGCAAGCGCAAGGTCGTGAGTTCGGTTCCTGGTACCAGAGAAAAACCCAAAAAAAAAAAAAACAGTAGCCAGCAAAACAACACCTAGAAGTGAATGTCAAATGCCTGGGCTGACCCTGCTTTGCTGTCCCTGGAGGCCACGGCCACTCCTCCAGTCTGGGGTCCCTGAGCCCAGCTCTCTGTATCAGGGTGGGCAGCATCCAGGGGAGACTCTGTCTTGGGCGGACGCTCACCTGCCCACCCCTTAAATCTCCAGAGCAGGAGGAATCAACCACAGGAGTCAGCTAGGGACTTTGCAAATGCGGTACTGTCCAAGCCCAGCCTGGAGCATCTCCTTCTCCTGAAATCAGTCTGGCCAGAGCCAGACCTGGGATTTGAACACCCCATGTGCAGGTGATTCTGACACACTACGGTGCAAGCAGCGGCCCAGGACCACAAGCAGGAGACGAGACACAGGGACCCTCTGCTCTGCATGGGCCAGCAGCCTTGGCCACCTCCCACAGTTTGAGGCAATCATGAGCCTGATTTCAGGCTCAAACATGAGCCTGATTTCAAAAACAATATCCCCTGCTCTACGGTAGCTTCAGGTCCAATAATCACAAGAACAGACCAATTAATACCCTTGGTTTAGGGGGAAAAAAGGGCATTTTAACATCAGATTCAAACTTTGTTTTTCAAAATGAAAGTTGGCTCTCTCAATTGAAGAGGTTTATCATGGAAAAACTCCCTATCTTATTTACTTTTCCCATTTGGGAGGCTCTGATGAAAACGTCACCACAGACAGAAATCATTGTCTGAACTGCCACGTGCCTCAGTTTCCCCAGTTTTAAGACAGCGTAAGAAGAGTCCTCTGAGTCCTCGAGTGGCTTATCAAGCACCAACCACTCGGGTTTGCCCAGGACTTTGTGGTTTTAACATGAGAGTCCCAGATCCCAGAGCTCTCTCACCCCTGGGACAACCTGGGAGATGATCCCCCATGCTGACCGTGAGCATCATTTGGTGAAAATACAGATTCCAGGGCCCCAACCTGACTTTCTGGTGAGAGGATGGTGGGAATCAGACTGCTAGATTCTTCAGTGGATTCTCCCGACCAAACTACGTTGGAGGAAATTGACTGAGAATAGCAATGATCGGGGCTGGGGATTTAGCTCAGCGGCAAAGCGCCTGCCTGGCAAGCGCAAGGTCATGAGTTCGGTTCCCGGTACCGGAGAGAAACCAAAAAAAAAAAAAAAAAAATGAGAATAGCAATGATCATAAATGATAATCCTAGTCACGCCAGCACCTGCATGGATCTTAGCGTAGGCCAGGGCCTGTTTGGAGCACCTTAGATACATGAACTCATTTAATACGTGAACTCAACTACAACCCTTGAGATGGAGCCTGCTGTGATCCCCACTTTACAGATGAGGAAACTGAGGCTCCGGGAGGCTCAGAAACTCATGCAGGGCCACACTTTTCAATAGGTGGCGAGCAGAAGTCCCCAACTCCAGAGTCTACGTTCTCATCCCTGCGCTGCTGCGCACTCCGTTCAGACAGCTGGCACTGGCTGGCTAGTGGTGCGCTCGCCACACCTGTCGGCTAAGCTTATCTTATTGCTGTCTTAGTGGCAGCACTGCTTGGGCGCGGGAGGACTCGCTGTGCTCTTGCCAGCTGTTAGGAGGTTTCCTTGACAACCATCAGCGGCTCCCCTTTACCTTTCCCGTGTTATACTTACACCTGCCGATAGGTGGCAGTAACCTTTCGCTTTTGTCCCGTGTAAATCTGGTCTTTAAAACAATTCGAAGAATGGCAGGGACAGCATCAGAAGTACGTTATAATTGGTTGTGAAAAGCAGTATTACAGGATTCGAGGTGGCTGCTGCAAAGGACTTACGGCTGGATTTTCCCTTTTTCAGCCCTTTGGCCCTGAGTTTGTTGAGAGGCCACTTAAAACGTGCACTGATTAGCAGCCTGTAACCCCTAATTTGTGGGATAGAAAAGTTTATCTCCTGCTGCACACGGAGCACAGCCCCAAGATATTTCACAACCTCATGCATTCATTGGCTGTGTCCCCCAAATAGAATCCAATTAAAATTGAGTAATGGGATTGCAACAGCAAGCAGAAACACCAAAATGACATCCAGGATTTAGAGGCAGATTTATTTATGTCGACAGACACTGATCGAGATTGTTCCCAGAGCATCAGACCCCGATCTCCGGTTGTCTAGGGCTTTTATATGATGCACAAGCAGGAGGTACAAAGGCAAGACAGAACAGCCTGGCAGTTCTTCTGATTAGCTAGCAGACTGAGATCATCGGTTACAAGGGTACATTAATGATCATCAATTTGTGAAGCTTGGTACAATGGTACAATCAGGCATTCTGCATGTTTGGTTATGCTTTTGTGGTGACAGGGGTCAAGAAAGTAATTACAAAGCCATGAAGCAGTTACAAAGCTAGGTAGTTTCAAAAGAACAAAGTTTTAGAAAAAACAATTTCTCTTGTACTCAATTGTCTCTCTCTTTCTCTAAGTTTTTCCCTTTCAGGAACTTCAAATATTTTAACCTGTTAGGAGCTAAATTTAGATAGAAACATCATCCCTGTGCATGTGTAAACATTACTGTTTTATGTCAACATACACACTCATGTTTATATATGACCTTGGCCAAGCCATCTGACCTGCCTGACTCAGTTTCCTCACCTGAAAATTTGGGGTGATAGCACTGCCTTGCTGATTTGTTACAAGAAGTACATTAATTATACTCAGGTGATGCTCAGCACATAGTAAGCACTCAGCAAATGTTACTATTATTACTTTACAACTGTGCTTATTAAAATTGTTGTCAGTATTCTTATACACAGTAGGTTCAAATCCTGGTCAGTCATGCTAGCAGCAGCCCTTAATCCCTCAAATGGCTCAACCCTCTTATTTGTGAAATGGGTACATGTTACCCAGGGTTATCCTGAGCAGGGTCAATAACTCCTGTAGAGTCTCAGGTAGAAAATATCTCAGGTTTTACAAACCTCCCATTCTGCAAGCACGCTGTCACAGAGGCTTCACTCTGTCAGGACTGTAGGACAGCATCTATAGACCAAAAAAATACATAAGCCCATTGGCATTGGCAGCAGGTATGGTGGCACATGCCTGTTGTCCCTGATACTCCAGAGGCCGAGGCAGGAGGATCACAAGTTCAAGGCCAGCCTGGGCAACTTAACAAGCTGTGTCACAACATTCAAAAAATAATAACAATAAGGGGCCAGGGATTTAGCTCAGCGGCGAGGCGCCTGCTTAGTAAGGGTGAAATCTTGAGTGTGATTTCCAGTGCCAAAAGAAAAAGAAAAAATAATAAATAAATTTAAAATGTTGGGTATATAGCTTAGGGTTCCCTGGGTCCAACACCAATACCACATAGATAGATAGATGATAGATAGATAGATAGATAGACACATAGATAGACACATAGATACACAGATAGATAGATAGATAGATAGATAGATAGACACATAGATAGACTCATAGATAGATAGATAGACAGATAGATAGATGAGCAAGCACAGCTGTCTTCCAGTACTTTATTTATGAATGTTGAAATCTGACTTCCATACAATTTTCATGTGTCATGTTTTATGATTTTTCTTCTGATTTCTTTGGACCATTTGTGAATGTGAAGCCCCTCCTTAGCTCACTGGTGATCCTGGATCCAAGAGCAAGCTGAACTTGGCCACTGCTTTTATTTACTGCCCTTGGTCTCAAAGACACAGCCGTATATTCAGAATGCCCCACGCGTAGATGGAAAGTGAAAACCTACTGTAAGAATGCAGATCATGGATTTTATAAATAGAAGACCTTGCAAAATAACAAGCTTCGCATAGGTTTTAGCGGCGCTCAGCTGTATCACGGGTTATGATTAGAAAATACGTAAAGCCCCCAGATTCGGTTATGTGCCAAATTCCCCTGAGGGTAGGTGGTAGGACTCACGGCCTTTCTTGGCCTCTCTAATTCCCAGTTACTCACAGCTATTACAGGGGAACAGAAATGTATACCCAGGGTGCAAGGCGACAGGAATCCTCACACACACATCAGCTTTCAGGCATAGACCCACGGTCCTGGTTTTTGTTCTGAAGCCCACAGAAGCACACCGGCTGGCAGGTGGGGGTTCAGAGAAGGTGGTGGCGCATCCCGTAATCCCAGTGCCTGGGAGGCTGAGGTAGGAGGATCTTTGTGAGTTCGAGGCCAGCCTGGGCTACAAAGTGAGCTCAAGGCCAGCCTGCACTACATAGCAAGACCCTGTCTCAAAAAGACAAAAAAAAGAAGAAAAGGACCACACTGGAAACTACTGCACGTGTGAGAAGGAGCCTTAGGCACCAAGATGGCGGCCTGTGGAGTGGGGAAAGGGCGGCGGTTCTGGACTCAGACAAACGCAGGCCGAGTCCTCACTGGGCCACGCTGCGGATACGTGCCTCCGGGTGACCTGCGGAGGCTCGGTTCCCGCCTTCGGGGGAGCTGATGCTCAAGCACCCGGGGAAGGCCACACAGCGCTTCATCTCCAAGGTCACTGAAGCTCCTGAGCCTCAGCCTCCCTTTGGGGCGAAGGAGAAGCTGAGAATATGCTGCTCAGCGGGACCAAGCCGGCAGCCGATGCAGGCGAAGCGCTCGGAATTACAAAGGCACTGCCTGTCCCCGCGGTCATCACCGTCACAAGGCTCTTGAGAGCTTTATCGAGAGGGTAGCGGCTCTTCCCTTCCTGCAACTCGAACACAACCCCCGAGCTCCTAACGCTCTGCTAACGAAACAGCACATGCAAAGTTGGCATTGACCTGGCGGCGCTCACGGTGTTCTGAGCAAGGAGACATAACCATTCTGTTTATCCCTCTGGGGCAGGGACCACACCAGGGGCCACCCTGAGCCATACGACTCAACGCTGCCCCTGCCCCATAGCAGGAAGCTATCGATTCACATTTACCCAGAGCCCGGAGATTCACATTTACCCAGAGCCCGGAATCCTATGTAGTTTGGCTTCATAAGCACACGCACTGTTTGTGAAGAGGCAGGCGCCGTTCTGACCTCACGAGAAGCCTGATTCATTGATCCCTGTTGCCATCTTGTGAAGCGTGGAGATGCCAATCACCTCTCACAAAGACAGCTATGAAGGGAATAAACGCCGGTACAGGAGGATTTGGGGCAGGAATTAATTCAGCTTGAGGGTCAGAGGCAGCTAAAAAGTATAAGTATCATTTCAATGACTTTCATGCTTAGGTCTTTGACACGATAGCTGTGACTCCAGCTAAAAGGGAAGAAAACTTCATTATCCTCAGTGTACCTCTCAGGACAATAACTGCCTGTCCGTCCCCAGCAATGAAATGCAATTGAAATTAAGGCTGCATTTGACTTTCGTCCCGTCGCATACAAGGGTTCAAACTCTCCTCTCTTTTGCCAAAACACACGTAAGCAAGTTGTGCTGGCCTGGGCTGGTAACAGTAACACCCGCGAGAGCCTTGCCAGGTCTCTCTGTACCTTAGCTTCGCGTGTGGGTGTAAGACTTCCGGTTCGGTCTTAGTTCTGATTCCTTTCTCTCCCCCTCACTTTCTTTCTCCATCGCAGGAACAATGGGTAACCAGCTGAGCGTTCCGCAGAGAGCTGAAGAGGAAGAGCGCGAGTGGGACGCAGGCACCTACAAGGTAGTGCAGTGGGCGTCCCCGGGGCATTGCTACTGGCAGTGAGACCAGGAAGAGCACGAGAGGGCCGCCCAGTGCCTGTCCCGCGGGTGGGCTTGGGGGTGGTGCTGGTGCTGCCCTCACCGCTGTTCCACTGTGGTTGGATCTCTGGTGTCCACCGTGACACGGGCTAAAAGGCAGGTTCTGAGGTGCCACTTAAGAACTTAAGGGTGAAGCGGGAATTGCAGAGCAGGATTCCTAGAGAGCCTGTGTCTGAGAACCTCCACAGGCAATGCCTAGGAAGCCAGTCTGGTACCTGCTCCCAGGTGTGTCCTGACCCCACCCCCCAGTGCTCAACTGCTCCCCCTAGAGGCGAACGCAGGGCCACGGCTGGATATATTTTTGCAAGTCCCAACTTCCGGCACCTAGGACAAAGGGGCCAGGGCTGCTGTTGTACACTCAACAATGCACAGGTCGGTGCCCCCATGCCCAAGAATGATCTAGCCCAGAATGTCCATTGCTGGATGAGAACCCCAGGATGAAAACCTCGGGTCGAGATCAGGAGTTTGAGATCTTGGCTGCACATTAGGAAACTTTCAAAACTTCAAATGCCTGAGCTGCCCTCCAGACCAAACAAACCGAGACTTCACGGGACGGAGGCGGGCTGAGCTCGCCAAAGCTTCTCGCCGTGAGGAGGGGCAGCCAAGGTCAAGGACAGTGCTTAGGGAGCACCTGAGAAGCCTGCTCTCAAGAACGGAGGCCCAAAAACCCGCACGCTTCTTTTTGGATCTTCTACATCTGAAAAGCAGAAAGCCTGAATCTTTACCATCAGGGCTTTTTTTTTTTTTTTTTTTTTTTTCTCCGATACCGGGAACCGAACTCACGACCTTGCGCTTGCCAGGCAGGCGCTTTTGCCGCTGAGCTAAATCCCCAGCCCCCATAAGGGCTTTTTATATCAATTCAGCTTAAGTCTTGGAGCATTGCTCAATATGGAAATCCCTACAGGAGAGATAGCTATGAGCCAGTATTGATCACACATCAAAGGGAATTTCTGTGCAGAACAGAACGATGCATTTGAAGAAATGGCTTAGAAACATAGATGCTGACTGTACAGACCTGAGCCCAAAATGCACATTGGCATCACCTGGGATGCTTTGGAACCTGGGGCTGGGCCCCGCCGGGAGCAGCTGCAGTCACAAATCTCGGGTTGTGGGTGGGCATGAGTCATGTCTCGAGCTCCCTGAATGATCCCAAGTCCAGCTCAGTTGGTTACATTGGGCCTCCGGGAGTCAGCCAATAGGAAAAGGAGAATAGCAGGAAGGTGTAACTGTGGGGAACAGGAAACCAAGGGCACTGCTGAAGGGCTCAAGGGTTTATGAGGAACAGCCTTTAGGTTTGTTGTGGGGTTGCCTGGTACCTTCTTCCTTGAGTTCTCTTGTTGCCCAAAGACTTGGCCAACAATGGCACCTGTTGTGTTGCAGGTGACGGTCGACAGTGAGTGTGCTCAGAACGGGACGCCGGTGATCATATCGACCCGCACCATTCAGCACTATGACGAAGGTCAGTGTGGCGTAGGGTGACACCCCTCTGGGGTTTGGGCCCTTTGATTCCATTTATGGCACACAAAATAGAGCAAGAAGCCACAGGCTCCCTTTGGACACCTGCTTGCATTTGTTTCCAGGGTCCACTGTACCAAAAGCGTCATGAATTGGGGCAGCTTAAATATCAGGGAAGTATTGTCTTACGGTGCTGAGGGTCAGCGGGCCAGAGTCAAGGTGTGGGTAGGGCTGGACCGGTTCCCCCACCACTCTCCTGGCTTGTGGGTGTCTCCTGCCCGTGTCTTCACAGTATCTTCACATGATGTGTGTCTGTCTCGGTGCCCAAATTCCCCCTTTGTACACGGAGACAGTTATATGGAGCTAAGGCCCATCCTCATGATCTCACTTTAACTTGATCATCAGCAACATGGACCAACTCCACACAAGGAATGTAAACAGTATGTACTGCGAACATGCGTTCATAAAAGTACATACATAAATAAATAATTCTTAAAAATCCCTATTTCCCAAGAAGGCCACATTTGCAGGATTTAGGACTTCAGCATCTTACCAGGATACAATACAACCCACCCCAGGGTTGGTCTTTTCTGAGTGTGTAGGACAGCTGCCAGAGACTGAGAATTTGCAGCTGATGCGATAACAGCAGTAGAGTAAAAAGCACTAACAGGCTGGCTGTTGGAGTCAGACGGACTTGGGTCAGGGTCCCTGCGTGGCAGCTGCTCGGTCATATGCCCTTTGTGAACCTGTTGCATATCTGGGACTCAGACCATCTTGGAGCTCATCGCCCCTGCTGCTGAGTGCAGGGCGCCCCGTGCATTCTGTCCACGCGCAGACTTTGGCAAATTGCAAAGGAGAAGTAGAATCTCTGATGATCCAGAGGTTGGAAGACACAGAAAACGCAACCTAGCCACCCACCTCCAGGTCAGACCCCAGTAGTCATCCTAGGAAGAGACAGTGGCCCTCCAGTCAGAAAGACGTCAGCCAGGCGGGTGCCGCACCCCTGCAGACCCCCCAGTCACCTCCCACCGGACAGGCGGGGCGATGCCAGGCCCAGCTTACCTTGTTCACCTGCGAGCTAACAGGAGGAGAAAAAGCCTAAGCCTCAGATTCAGGGAAGAAACACCCAAAAGGCTTCCCGCCGCCTCGGGAGAGAGTTCTTTCCGGGTTCACTTTCTTACAAGAGTCTTGCACATTCTCCCCCAGGAGACAGAGGGCAAAGGATCAGCCTAAAGCCACGCTCTGTGGCAGTGCAGATAACGCCACTGTCATTTCATGAGCGTTCTGTTCTTCAGCAGCAAAAGTAGGGGTTAGGCAGGTGCGCGTGCACGGCGAGGGACCTCGAGTCACTCAGCAGAACCGAGGTGCGGCAGGGCCAGTTGCGGGCAGCCAGGGCCCGGAAGGGACAGCGGGGAGGTTCCCAGGGCTCGGTCGGGTGATGCCCAGCGCAGAGCCTCCTGCTGTGAATATCTGTGTCTGTGCTCTACACACAGAGGGCGTTTTCCTCATCTCTCTCCAGAACCAATTTTTGCCTCCTTCTGTCAAAAGCATCCCCACCAGGAAGAGTTCAGGTACTGCTGGACGCATTTCTCTAGGAAACCACAGGACGTCACAGTGGAGAGTCTGTAACGATATCCCTCCGCCCTCCGGATGGCGATGTGCTAATCCCCAGAACTCGCGCCTGTGTCGCCTTCCACGGCAAAAGCAGGCTGTGCAGGGGGATTAAGTCTTGAGACAGGGAGATAATCCCGGATTGTCCAAGTGGATTCAGTGTAACCACAAGCATCTTTCCAAATGCTGCAGCAGGAGGGGCGGACTAGGAAAAGATGTGCTAGGAGCAGGTGTCACCGAGTGAGAGAGACTTGAAGATGCTACACTCCAACCCTGACAGTGGAGGAGGGAAGGGGCCACGAGCCAAGGGTCATAGGCAGCTTCCAGGTGCTGGCAAATGAAAGGAAGCTGATTCTCCCCAGAGCCTTTAGAAGGTGGCCTGTGTTTGACACATGACCTTCAGAACTGTAAGAGAATGTATTTGTGTTGTGTGAGGGCACACATTTCTTCACTTGCTACAGCAGTGCCTTAACACCGGGGTCTAACTCTCCTTGACATATGTCCTGGCTCTACCGCCCTCTAGCTGTGTGACCTTGGCAAGGAATTTGCATTTCCTGATATTCATGCATGAAAGACAATGACTTTAACTTCATGAGGGAGGTGGAGGACAGCGGCCACACGGGGGAGCTGCATTCAAGGCAAGAACTCAGGGAAACTACAGAAGTTCACTGTGACCCATGCCCTGCCTCCCTGGCTCTTCCTGACCTAGTGCCTGCCCGGATTTTACCGCGGTGCATTTACGCCTAACACGCCACAGACCTTTGGGGAAATAGAAACCCTCATTTTTCTCCCGCTTTGACTCTTTCCTAGCAAATTTATCACGTTGGTCCCTTCTTTAAAAAAAAAAAAAAATTGCTTCATCCTCACGGCGTAATGCATGGCAGAGACCAAGGCATGATTTATCTGCCAGGAGACATCGTTTTTCAAAAACAGAAGAATGTCTCTGTTTCACCTGATAAGTTTCTAAAATTAATCTTCCTCTTGTTCCTCAAAAGAAAAATTACCTAGTTTTACTTTCTTAAAAAAAAAAAAATATATATATATATATATATAATAATTTTATTAAATTGAAAAGTGCTCCTTAAGCAAAGAGCTTCTGCCAGCACTGTCGTGGGTGAAAGTAGAAGTATTTTCCCTTGACCCCTGGCGAAGTGCCTCAGGAGACCAGCGCAGACAGTCACAGCCGCCGTCATGGCGGTAGCGCACACCTACGATCCCAGGGCTCTGGGAGTCTGAGCAGCAGGATCACAAGTTCAGGCCCAGCCTGAGCAACTTAGCAAGACCCTGTCTCAAAAATAAAACAATCAAGGGCGGGGGGTACAGCCTGTGTGAAGGGCTTGAGTTGCTCTCCAGTGTGGGAGCGGAAGGGGAGGGCAGGACACGGGAGGCGTCCTGCGGCCTGGACAGGATAAATATATGTATTCCTTAAATCCACAGCGACCCTCGGTTGGTCCGCTCTCTTCTCCTTCTTCTTGTTGAGGCAGAGTGTTGCTAAGTTCCCCAGGCGGGTCTCAAACTCGTGATCCTCCTACTCAGTCTCCCAAGTGGCTGGGATTAGTCGTGGGCCACCGTGCCCACGGCTAGTGGGTTTTTTGATACTATTTCCACAACTCCAGTATAAACAGATAAGTCCCGGGAAGCATAGCGGTCATCACCTTGGTTGTAATAGACCAGGGCGAAGCACAGGACCAGAATTCAGCACGATGACAGTGCGAATGGGGTCTGCACTACTCTCTGGAGGCCCCAGAAGAGTCTGATGTCGCCTGAGGCTTGGGACCCTGGGACCCTGGGGGCTGCGGGGACTGGAACCACTCCTGGCTCCACGCAGCTCCACGTGACTCCTCGTGGGAATCCCTCGGCAGACAGCAAGGTGCTCCCATGCAGCCTGACTTCAGGGCTTACGTTTTAAATTTCCCTCTCAACAACAACAACAACAAAAAATCGTCATGCTGTGCTGGCCAAACACAATGCTCCTACACCAGCAGGCCTTAGCTGGCCACTGCTGAAATCATACTTCTCCCCTACTTCACAGCTCTCCCCAAAGATGGCTTTTTTAAAAAGCTCATCAACATCCTCAGCACCAAGCCATCCCAGCTGGGAGCAGTTAAGCATTGCACTGCTAATGGAACTGCAGGCAGGCCTGCACAGGGCATGCGGTCCACTGTAAGATGGGCCCCCGTCTCCCAGAGAGGGACGGTGGTGGAAACTTGCCAGCCACCTGTCCCTTCATAGCTGGGTGTGGGGTCAGTTCACTAGTCCTTCAATTGACCTCTGAGAAGTGCCTCTCTTCAGGCATGGTGGCACACACCTGTAATCCCAGCATTCATGAGGCTGAGGCAGGAAGATCCCCACAACTTCTGGGCCAGCCTGGGCTACAAAGTGAGTTCAAGGCCCCCCTAAAATACATAGTGAGAGCCTGACTTAGTCAATCCATCAATAAGAGAAACTAAAGTTCAAATTTCTGAAATTGCCAAGCATAGCATCAGACTCTAGAATATATGTCCACAGGGGCACCTTCACTCAGAGCTATGTGCTCCTTTGTTACAGTTGCAGAGGTGCTGGGTGTCCCCTAGCAAGACAGGAAGTGAGTCTTAGGTTCCTTCCTTTTTCTGTTTGAATCCTTTTTGTTTTTCACAAGGACCTGTTTGCAGTGTGTAATGATAGCGCTCTTTGTGGGGAGTGGGGCCGTGTGTGTAACGCATCTTTATTCTTTGCTCATCCTCTTCCCACCTCCTGCCCCCTCCCTCCCTCTCTTGCTCTCCTTCCCATTTGAGAAATATCTCTCTCCCTACTTCCTGTTATCTATCTTTTATTTTGCTCCTCATTTCTATTTTGGGCTTCTCATGTGAGAGAAACCATGTGATATCTGAGCTTGTGCATCTGATTTATTTGGCTTAACATTATAGTCTCAAGGTGCATCCACTTCCCTATATGTGACTCAGTTCTGTCTCTCTTTATGGCAGCATAGTGCTCCACTGTGTGCTAACACCACATTTCCTTCACCCACTCACCTGCTGATGCACATAGAGGCTGCGTCCAAGATTTAGCTATTATGGGCTGTGCTGCTATAAACATACCTACACGGATCACTGCAATGTGATGTCTTTAAGGTTGCTTTGAATCCCACCTCTCTTTTCTAGAACGTTCCTTTGTTTTACTTTTCCTTGTGTTGTTCTGGCACACTTTAAAGGCATGGGTTGGGGGTGGAGGTAGCATGCAGACAGAGCAGACATTCTGAACAATACACAATAAGCATAGGAAGCGGGTGCAAATCCCCACTCTGACAGCCCCTCAATCCCACCCCAAGTCTCTTCCCTTAGTGTGTCTGTCTTCTTTTCTTAACATGATGTGCTAACGAATAATCCTATCCACTGTACCTAGGCCACTTTCCGTTTACTCATTCCTCGGTGGAGGGGCATTTGGGTGGTCTTTACTTTTAAGCTACATTGAGTGAGTCTACTTTGGACTTTGTGTATGAGTTTTTGTGAGAAGTTACACTTTCATTCCTTTAGACAAGGAATGGACTTGTGGAATCACATGGAGACCCTGTGTTTACCTTTTTGAGGACCCACTCCACTGCTTTCCAAAACGAAGTAGCATTTTACATCCCCATCAGCACTGGGTGAAGGCTCCCATCTCTCCACACCCTCCCCACCTTGACTGTTGCCTGCCTTCTGGCTACGGCCATCCCAGCAGGTGGGAAGTGCTATGGTGTTGAAGTTCTGACTCTATTTCTCCAGCGACCCATGATGCTAAGCATCTTTTATGTGTCCGTTGACTGTTTGTATGCCTGTTCTTCAGAGAGTAATGTCATCCCGTATCCTTCTCCCCAGATGTCTTGGCTCAGAGCCCCCAACTGATAACAGTCACTTTTTGGCAGTTTTCTATGTGCTTCCTTACTCTCTCCAAAGCATACCCTATTTTTTTAACAGTGAGGGCCTGCATAGAATGAGGTACCACCCTCCCTGGCAAGCTCTTCCTTGAAGAGCTGTTTAATATTGCATTTCTGATCACTGCTCTTAAGGGCAAGGAGAAAGATCTTTTATCCCATTGCTGCTGGAAGTGTACATTTCTAGGGCCTTTTTTGGAAAGTAATCTGGATGGCAGTGTCTAGTCTTTAAAAATTAAATGAATATTGATTTGAGCATAGTAATTCTATGTTTGTGCCTCTATTCTGTAGGAGGAAAAAAGCAATGGTTTAGGATTTTTGAACATGGAAATTTATCACAGCATTATTTGTCGTGGAAATGCAGGAAGTCACCAGAACATTCATGGATTAAGCAATGTTTAAATATCTTTGGATATATCTATGAAATATTACACAGCCCTTAAAAGACAACTTTGGATAAAGTGGCTATGAAAGATAATTATCATGTGTAAAAGCAGACAAAAAATATTCCTAGCACGATCCAACTTTTATAAAACACTGACAAATTCAACCACCATATAGGGATATCTGGAATTACATTTCTTTGTCTGTGCAAAGTTGGGTAAGCCAGGATGGCAAACCTGGGTTTTCTTGCAGTAAAGGAGGAGAGTGGAGGGAGAAAAAGAAAAGGGGTAAGAGATTATTTTGGTCGTAAGCCCAGGTGAAATGTGGCTGATTATCCAACTTAGGAAAGAAAAAACATAAGGCCAAATCAAGTGGGGGCAGTATTTGCTCACGTTGGCCCGGATGCTGGCTTTGCGTCTATGTCAGCTCTGTACGTCCCACACACACAGGCAGATGAGTGACAGGAAGGAAGGAGTGGGGATGAGAGTGTGTCACTGCCACAGCCTTGCTGCACAGTCGCTGACAACCTCTGTGGCCTTCAGGGGACATCTAGTGGGCAGCATGGGGTCACCATTGCCTCACATTCACATTCCGTGGGGAGCCAACACTTTTGTCACTAAATGTCCAGAGATGACGTATCAAGCTGATAGTCAAGAATTCTACACACCCCCGTGATCACACAAAACCCACTCTTTTCTTTTGTTTACGCTAGAATTTCTGTGCAAAGACATCCTCATATTGGGATGAAACGCATGAAATGTGATCCCCCAGCGAAACTGTCAAATCTAATGCCTTCCTCCAAGCCAGCCATGAGTGTCTGGCCCGTGGATCCTGACTTCAAGACCCTTGGGCGGCCAATGCATTTGCACAATGTGAAAAGCTACAGTTGTTTATGTGGGATTCGATTCTAGCAACACACCCCCAGTAGGGTCATTTTCGCAAAGCGTTTGAAACCCTTCACCAGTTTTCTCAAGGTCCGACCATAACCCTTTGTATTCATATGGAAGTCTCTCTTGAAGAATTCACCTTCCATTTTCCCTACATCGTCTGGTACCATTTTAACATTGCCAGATCCATGTCCCACAAGGACTGTGTGAGACAAGCCGGTCACCCACAGTAACTCACCGACTCTACAAACTCCTGTAGGCTTTGCGAGGTGGGAAATCCCTCTGTGTAAGCAGCGTTTATTCTATGCCCACTTTCTGCTTCCTCCCGACAGACCAGCTTATTGGTGCATAGAACAGTATGCCATAAGAAGGGATGTTCAAGTGGGGAATGCTTTTCACAAGTGGGTTCTGCCTTAGTTACTTGTCTCTCATTGCTGAGACAAAATACTCGACTCCCAAAATTAAGGAAGAAAAGGTTTATTTAGCTTGCAGTTTGTGGAGGTTTCAGTCCGTAATCAGCTGGCTCCAAAGAAGGATGGCATGGCAGAGGGGCAATAGCCCAAGGTGGCAGAAAACAGCAAAAGCAGCAAGAGCAAAAGGCAGGGGGAAGCCTCTTTTCCTCCCTTAGACTGTAATCAAGCTCTCCACCCCTGGGTGAGTCCTTTACACCCACATGGTCTCCCTGCCCTCCTCCTGCACAGGCTGAGGATGTTTACAAAGTGAGGACCCTGGCCCCCTGCTGAGTCACTTAGTTGAACTTCTAAACTTCTCAGGTTGACCATGTATCAACCATTACAGACGCTGTGTTTGTGAATAAGATTATGATGAGAAATTTCTGCTTCCCTCTTTTACTATCAGAACTAGCAGGATTTGGAGCTGTAGCCCGGAACACATCCAATCCATGTCCCCTTAGACTGGGTTTACATCCTGGGGACGAGGAAACAAGTAAGCAATAAGCAGCTGCAGTGGCCCGTCCATGGGGACCCCTCCCACCGCAGACCTCCAGGAGCTGCCCCAGACTCCAGGAGGGCTGACCTGATAGATGCAGTTATTTCCTCTACACAGATACCCAGGATAAAGTTTAACTTATAAAGTGGGCACCATAAAAGGTTAAGTAAAGACAAAACCTCGGTGAATTTTCTTTCCCATCTAATTCCTTACTTACAGCTCACTTTTCTGTATTTTATCCCCTCTGTTCCTCCTCCAACTTCTTCCTGACTGCCTGCAAGGGTTACAAGCCCAGAGGCAGATTCCCAGGAAGAAGGGGGTGATTCCCACTGAAAAACAGTGAAACAGGTACTAACCATTTCCCCAGAGTTCTTTGCAAGTCACTGAATCTACGTTCGATTTAAACTAGCGCCGTTATCGGCTTGTATGGTACTACAGTCCGACCTCAGGCACAGCTAGACCCGGATGTCCAAGTGCTATCGTTGGGCATCTGCTTCCTGGATCTCTGGGGCTTTGCTCAACATCTGAATTGGTTCTTCACGTGAGACTCCACCCCCAGTGTGATAGCCACGTCTCCCACCACTTCCAGAGAGACCCCCAGGGGTATGCCAAACACAAACGGTGCAATTCCGTTCTGATAAATGTAGCAAAAGCCCCAGGATGAATCTTAATCTGTCCAGCTTCAGTCACGTGTCCACGTGGGAAGCAAGCATCGCAGCAGGAGAAGTAGAAACCTAGTGACTGTCTTGGGTAAGCACCCGCCCAAGTTTGGGGGGCAGAGCTTCACTTGTCGTGGGCTGTGCCATCGGAGAAGTCCAAATCCTGATACGTTAGGAAAACCGTTTCATCTGTGCTCTGAAAGCTGGGACCACTATTTCTGTTTGCGATCGTCTCTAAGCGTGTTGAAATCTTCTCCACTGAAAGCGATACAGTGGCACTTTTTAAAAAGTCTCCATGGGAAGGAGTGTGTGTGCGTGTGTGTATGTTTTCCAGAGACTTCTTCTCGGACTGTAACACTCTTACTCACCAGTGACTCATTTCATTTCCAGCCGGGAGATGAGGAGGAAAGAAAAACAAGAGAAAGATCAGGCAACGCTCTTGGCACTTTGAAAAACCCTCCTCAACCTCTCTGTCCTGTGGGCTGTGTCCTCTGCTCCCAGTGGCACCAGGCTTGGGGTTCACCTGGATTCACCCTCAGGCTTGCGCCACCACGCTGGCCCACCTGCCTGCCTCAGCCTCAGTTCAGCACTTTTTACTCTCCGTCTCTCTCTCTCCCTCCCTCCCTGAGTGTGTTTGTCCAGAGTCTGAGTCCCCAGGCCATAAACCCAGGGGATGAAGAGCTGAGAATGCAGCGGTGTGCTGGCGGGCGCCTTCTGAGGCATCCGCTTTCTGAAGGGCCCCTCCCCGGGCTCTGGCCCTGTCCCAGCAGGTGGCTGCTCCTCCAGGGCTCATGAGGACCCTGCCGTCCTGCACCAGAACCCAGCGAGTGCTCACTGCCTGTTTATTTGTTCTTCACTCAGTGCCTGGTGTGAGGCTGGAGTCTGGCAGAAAAGCGATTGCTAACAAACGCAGGCTTGCGTTTATCGCCACATATTAACGTGCAATCTAAGCAGAACAAAGAACTTTCAGTTCCTCCTTTCTCTTTCCTTCCTGCCTGCCGGGGTGAAGCGGCATCTGGCTATAGGGCCGCAAGTATAATGTCGTGTTGTCAGAGGCAGGGAGAAAATCTTCTAAAAATATCTTCGCAGTAGCTGCCAGGGGTCAAGCACTTTCTTAGCAAAGCAAAGGAAAAGGCGCTGTGCAGATTGTCTGTGTGAGGTCCCTTCCGCGTCTGAATAGCCCCACGAGGGAGCTACAGATATTTCCCCTTCACAAATGAGGAAATTCAAGGGCTTTTAGGGACTTTCCCAAGATCACATAGCCTATCGATAGAGGATCTCGGTCTTTAATTGGGATTCCAAAGTTCTAGGTATTTTCCCCCTAAATATTGTACTGCTTTATTTTTTAAAAAATGATCTAGAGAAGAAGACAGCTCAATTAAATAAAGGCAGAAGTTAAAGCAGAAGCAGGCAGATGTTGGCATAGCGCTCCCCTGGGGGGAGGCGGAGTCCCTCAGTCCCCACACAGCTAACTTCGCATCTCTAATTCCAGCGGGCCTGAGGGCCAGCTTGCTTGCTTAGATCAACACCTGCTCTTCCAGACTTCAAAGGACAACGTTTCTGAGTAGTGCTTTTTACAATCTTCAGTTCTTGTAACGATCTATGCAATAAAATGTTCTGGTACAATAAAGGAATCACTTTCTGCCTAAACCAGGATCACAGGGCTGGGGATATAGCTCAGCGGCATAGTGTCTGCCTGGCAAGTGTGAGGTCATGAGTTCGATTCCAGGTACCATCAAAAAAAAAAAAAACCAGGATCAGCTATTTATCAGTTTACTGGGAAGATGGACCGACAGGTCTGTTTTCTCACTCGTGAAGAACGATGCTAGCTGCCACTTGTGATATTTATTGAGCACTTACTAAACTCCAGGCACTGTTCTATGGACTTTAAAAATATTGACCCACGTCATCTTTGTAACAAAATAATGAGATAGATTGTATCATTTTTCCAGAAAGTTAAAGCAGGGTAAAGTTAAATAACTTGGATTCAAATCAATATTCTAATCCAACAGTTCGCAATCATGAATGACTTTTTCTTTTACTTTCAATCATTTATTGATATACCACAACTGTAGAATGTGCTTTAGAAAAAATTGTAGTAATTGTGAGCAAAGTGGTTTTTTATTTTATATTGGAAAATGTTCACTTATCTTTAAATTTTTTTTAATTTTAAAGAGAAAAAGAACAAAATTTCAAAACGAGATAACTGTCCCCCAGGGAAGATCCGGCGATGCCCGTACAGGTGCTTCACTGTCATAAGGAGGAGTGCTGGTCCTCACCCTCTGCTGAGCGTTCTTTAATTCGCAGGACAGGTCCCCATAGTAAAGAATAGTCCAGGGGCTGGAGATTTAGCTCAGCGGCACAGCACCTGCCTGGCAAGTGCAAGGTCGTGAGTTCAATTCCTGATACCAGAAAAAAAACAAAAGAACCAAAAAAAAAAAAAAAAAAAGAATAGTCTGGCCCTGAATGTCAATGGCACCAAGGGCGACCTTGTTCCAGCTCCTGAGCCCAGCCTCTCAGCCACTGCACTGTCTCCCCGCCGGAACGGTGACAATGTGCTCCCCGCCGGTCCCTGAGAAGATGAAGCAGCTAGTTATGCCTGCGTGTGCCGCGTACGGGACCTGGTAGCTAGTGGCTCCCCAGGAGTCGGCTCTTCCTCCTGGCCAACCTCCCCTTCCCTCCTCCAGAAGATAGCGGTAGAAAGCGCCCACGGGGCTGGCCTCTGCTTGGGAAGAGCCCGGCCCCAGCTTGCGTCCTGGCCTGCGAGCATCAAGTGTTTGGAGTCCATTATTCCTCCGGAGCTTCCCAGCTCATTGAATAACCTCTGTTTATGTTTGTGTTTACAGTCGATCTGGGGATAGGCGTCCAGAAGGATAATGCGGCCGCCTCTTCCCCGAAGACAATGGAGATCAGCACTGCGGCCGACGCCAGCGGAACGAATCTTGGGAAAGAGGCCAAGCCCGAGGCACCAGCTGCTAAATCTCGTTTTTTCTTGACACTCTCTCGGCCTGTACCAGGACGTACCGGAGACCAAGGCACGGATTCATCCGCTGGAGCAGCGAAGCTTGATGTCAGCTCCAACTCAGCTCCAGCGAACAAAGACCCGAGTGACAGCCCAGCCCTTGGCCGAGCAGCTGCACCGGGCCCGGCCACGGATAAAATCCCCGAGCTGAGCGCGGCCGCGGACCAGGCCCTCCCGGCCACCTGGGTACAGGCGCCTCTCCCACCTGCGTCCGAGGGTGCGGCCCCCTCCAAGCCCAAGGACTCCAGCTTTTTTGAGAAGTTTTTCAAACTGGACAAGGGACGGGAAAAAGCCGCAGCTGAAGACCAGCAGGAAGCCAAGGAGGCCGGGCACCAGGACGAGGCTGAGGAGGTCCTAGGGCCGCCCGGGAAGTCCCAGGGTGTCCCCGCAGCGGAGGTAAGTGTGCAGAGCTGCTCTCCGTTTTGTCCCAAGTGCGTTTTCGGGGCACTGGCGGGTGAGACCACACACAGAGCCCTGCGCTCACCCAGGGTCCCGGACAAGGTGTCAAGCTCCTGACCCCCCTAGAACGAATGGCAGCCAGTTAGTGTCTCCCTGCGTGCAGAAACATCTGTGTGAAGAACGGTAACAGCTGTGGCGTGTGTTTTATGTCAAAGGAAATCAGAGGCGAGCTACATACCGATGAATCCATCCTTCCATTTATCAAAGGCGGAGATGGGCTGTGTTTATGATCAATGCAGGCTGGGCAGAAAGGTATTAGTGGAATAAAAATGGTTCCAAAAGACTTAAGTCTCCAGCCCGATCTCAGCAGATTGTTTAACATCCCGAGTGTCTGGAGTTTTAGTGGAAACACATTTATTCCTTGCTCCTTACAGCCTGGGTGATCTCTTCTTTTGTATCAACATGCAGGTTTACGGGCCTAGGCACACTACTTATATATTAATTATTTCCCAACAAGCTAGAACAGTACTTTTGTAAAAACTGGATTTTTTTTTTTCAAGGAGGTATCTTGAATCAGTTGTTTTCTTTCTTGAGCAAAGAGAAAGGTAAGCCTTTTTGATATTAAAAAATTTAACCTTGAGAGAGCTTCTATGTATCCCTGAATGTAAAAAGAGATAAAAAATTGGTACACTATATTTGTAAGGCACTTGCTTTGGTAACAGACTTTTAAATGACAATATTTTTCAAAATTTAGGAATAAAGTTGAGTGCGTCTAGTTAATTTAAAGGGAGGAAAAATTATATTGGGCTGAGGTTTTCACAAGGTGGCTGCTGATTACTGTGGACAATATATTTGTCTGAAGAATATAGCTGTATACTGCCGAGATGCTAATGAGAACACTGGCTATCACTTGTGGAGTGCTTATCATAGGCCGGGTTTTCTTCTGAGCACTGAATACACGTTATTTTACTTAATGAAAATGAGTGTCACCTTAACCTGTGATTGTAATGCACCCAGGGTAGCATCAAGAATTATATTGTGTGCCAGACACAGTGGCACACGCCTGTAATCCTAGCACTCAGGAGGCTGAGGCAGGAGGATTGCCACAAGTTCGAGGCCAGGCTGAGCTATATAGTTAGTTCAGAGGCAGCCTGAACTGTACAAAAAAAATTATATTGTAATTATCAGACACCAGCTGAAAACTATGGACAGTTGCAACTGAGGAAAGATAGTCTTATGTGTTGCTACTGTCAGCATTCTTGCTTTTCTATCAATTTTGACTCAAAAGGTTTATTTTCAAAATTTCTCTCAGAAAGTTAAAAAGTTTCCTCCCTGCAAATGCCACGTCCCAAATTGTACCAATTCAAGGAACCAATGAAAGAGTTTTATATAATTGAAAAGTAGGTCTTCAAACCGGGTGTGGTAGTGCATGCCTGTAATCCTAGCTCTAAGGAAGCTGAGGCAGGAGGATCATTGCGAGTTTGAGACAAGCCTGGGCAACAAAGTGAGCTCAAGGCCAGCCTAAACTGCACAGTGAGACCCTGTCTCAAAAAGACAAAAAAAAAAGTAGGTCTTCAAATGCGTCCATGCCTCAGTTCTTTCTGAGCACAACACCGGGCCAGGCACAAGTAACGGATGGCACATGGAGTGTGCTGTCCAGGGCAGGACAATGAATTCACACGACTGCGCCTGCGATTCAGGGTGCCGTGTGCTCCGTGCGGGAGGTAGAGTGCTGGGAGAGTGCCTGGGCGGGTAATCTTACTGATCACATCCATCACATGGAAAAACCAGGACTCTGAGAACCTCCTGTCTGGAGACCATCACTGGTCATCAGTGTTCATGAGTATGGGAGAAAATGATTCTACCAATTCTTTATTCTACCAATAAAGAAACTGTTGAATTTTAATTACAGCTCATGGGCTCCTAACACTATCCAGAGGTAGTGATTTTTTAAATAGCCCTTCTGTGGCATGGCCATCCAAAGCCAATCCACGGCCTGAGCTAGGGAAGGATGGAGCTCTTTACAGGAAGAGAATGGAGGACTGTGCTTCACCCATCTTCGTACGATCATCCAGGTCTCATCCAAACCCCTACCCGAATCGAGCAAACCAGTTCAGCACTCTAGAGCCCACCCTGGACCCTGTTTTACCCTAAAGCCCAGCATACTCCGTCCATTTCTAGTCTAAGAAAAGGGAAGGAAACATTTAGAGTCATGGTTTATTAACTCCGCTTCCTTTCCTGGGGCTGCGGGGGATCTCTTAGGGGTAGCACCTCAGTTTACATGGAATAGGCTCCAAGACAAGAGGTGAGTCAGAAGGTAGTGTTTGTGTGGGAAACAGGACAGGCATCTAATGTAGTCAAGGCTGGAGTGACTGATATTTTGAAGTTATAATAATCTCTCAGAGTACCCAAAAATTCTACCTGTCCTCCTTTTTGCATAAGCAGGCTCGATCCCTCAGACTGACTAATGAAATCTGCGTCTGATTTTGCTACACTGCAAATGTCCATTTTTAGTTGGTGGTATCAGTGGAATTCGAACTGCTGAATGCCCACCCTCTACAGTGAACCTATAAAACACTAAAAAGGTATGAAATAGCCACTTCTTCAGCCTGTGAACTTGTGACTATTCACATCCATACATTTGCTAGGATTTTTAATATAAAAAATAGACCTCCGGTTTCTTTAAGCTTTCTCATCAGAGCCCTGGCTGTGCCGTTCTGTATTTGGAGATAAATCCAATTGTTCTGTGAGTGCAGTGGGACAATGCAGTGCTCAGAAAGTCGCATGAATAAAACTTCTCAATCAATGGCTTTCTTCGTGGGAGGACCACATTATGCATAGATGGATGTCAAATGTATTGATTCAGAATTCTTAGGGTAAATTATGCCTTGGGCCGAGCCGGTCAGCTGTCCGTCCTCTCCTACCCACTTTCAGCGCTGGCCCCTCTCTGGATTGGAATTCCAACCGCAAAACCACAGAGCCGTGAATTAGGAGAGAGATGCCACCATTTCATTCTGGGATAAACACACAAATCTTCTGTGTTTTCAGAATGACAATCTTATTTTTGTGCCTCATAAAACTACATTCAGAGCATAGCATAATTAAAACAAGGCAAGAATTCATGAACAAATGAAGCATTTACTACATAAGCCAAAGAAAAGATAAATTATATGCCTGAAAGGTTTCACTGAGCTGCGATTCACACAAACCGACATGCTGGCAGGGACTCTCTCCCAACTGAACCAGAATTCTAAAATGTGCATTTAAAAGATGCACCATGCACACTCACACAAGCGGTCATATAGGGGGAATCTGACCTTTATTGCTTAAGAAAAAGAAAAAGGGAAAAGCACGCCAAGTTTCTGTGATCTCTGCGTTTTTTCCAGGGGAGTCCTGTCGGAGGTGGGACGGGAATAATGTGTTGTGGTGTTGGTTCGCAGAACAATGCTTCTTTTCTCTTCAAAATGTAGTGCAGCGCTTCATTTGCTAAACGCCAACCTTGTGCAAGGCGTGGAAGGTCAATCACGTTCCCAGCCCTTTGAAGAGAATGTGATCTAGTAGGAGACATCATAGTTAAGGGGTGTTGTGATAGGCGCATTGCCCTCAAGTTCACTCAGGCTACATTAGAAGGGTTAAGTGTCATCCTCAATGAATTTCCTGCCCGCTCTTTTTTCTCCCTGAATACATTCACTTCAGGCTTTGCTCAAAGCCACCATGATGCTGCCCCTCCCTCTGCCCCTCATCCCCGCTGCCAAATCCCCTAAATCTCACACAGAGCCAAGTAGGTCTGGTTTCAGTTGACTCTGCTGCAGTGGGGCCCGCTTTCCTTATTGAAGCATTGTCCTCCCTGGGTTTCGGGACCCCCTTGCTATGTGGCCACTCTCCCTTGATTTCTCTGGTGGATCTTATCATCCCAGTGTTGGAGCTCCGGAGGCTCATTCTTAGATGCTTTCCTTGACTACACGTACTTCCTGGAAACGCTCCCTGCTCCGCAGTTCCTAGGTTTGAGCATAGCTCTGTTGAAGAGTCCCAAATGGACTCATCGCTTTTGCCTGGATTTACCCCACTGCCTCTTCCACAGGTCTGCTTGAATTTCCACGCCCCCGCATGCATACTCACTGAGCACCTCAACATCAGTGAATCCAAAACTCTTCATGGATCACCCAGCAACTGCTTGCCCACTGGCCTAGCCCCGGGCTTCCTCAGCTCAGTGAATGGCAAAGCTGTGTCCTCTACTGCTGTGTAGCAGTTGAATTGCAGTCAAACAATCATGGTCTCCAGAGCGCTTCTCTGTGTGGTGTTAAGTGGTGAATTAAAAGCTAAGCCCTGCAGTCGAGTAGTCTGGGTTTATACTCTGCCTCTGGCACCTACTGGCTGTAGAACCTTGGGCAAGCTACTTAACCTGTCTGAGCCTCATCTTCTTCACTGGCAATGCGATCGTTTAGATCTAAACCCGCCCCCGGAAGTCTCATGTGTTTGGAAAGTGACTGAATCATGGGGGTGCTGTACTCATTGGTGGATCCATCCATCTACGAGTTCAGTAGCTAGGGGCTGGGGATTCAGCTCAGCGGCACAGCACCAGCCTGACAAGTACAAGGTCATGAGTTCAATTCCAAGTACCAGAAAAACAACAACAACAAAAAAACGAGTTCAGTAGCTAAGTGGCTGTTGGAGGGGGGCAGTCAGACAAGACAGGTCCCTAGGGGTGTGGCCTGGGAGGGTGTATTTCTATCCATGGCCCCACTGTCTCTCTCTGCTTCCTGGTGGCCATGATGTGAGCGACTTTCGTCTGCCAGGCCCTTCTGCCATGATATTTCTGCCTTACAGCCAGCTAACTATGGACTGGACCCACTGAAACTGCAAGCAAAGGAAACCCCGCCTGCTTTTAACTGCAGGTGTCAGGCCTGTTTTCCTGGTGATGGGAAAGTAACTAATACAGGCATAGAGAGGATAGTTATAGCATTAGCACAATTCACATTATTCACACTTGTGAAAATTAAATTGCGTAAATCGTGTAAAATATTTAGCACACGGAAGCCGCATATGGAAAAAGAGAAAAGCTAGCTGTTTTTAGTATCATGGGTTTCCTCCCTGCCTAGTACTCCAATTTTAGTCTTTTTCCTTTTTTTTTTTTTTGGTTTTTTTGGGGTTTTTTTTTTCCAGTACCGGGAATCAAACTCACGACCTTGAGCTTGGCAGGCAGGCACTGTGCCGCTGAGCTAAATCCCCAGCCCCTTCCAATTTTAGTCTTGACACCTTTGAGCTCCATGATTCTTAACCATAACTGTCAAAGACAGCATCATTAAATCCAGCATGAGGCACAAGTGCAATCTGGGGGGAACACGTAGAGAAGTTGTGACGTTATTTTGAAATTTACATTTCCGTATTCACAAGCCTGCTTCCTTAGTCTGACATTCAGGGGTTTCTGCAGTTTTCCTATGCCTTTTATTAGAGCTGCGTTTTCCACAAAGCCCTTAAATTTCTCCAGTCACGCTGGCCAATGTGTGACCTGTGCAGATGCTGGTGGATCAAAGTACTTTTTCGGCCTCTGTCTCTTTTTCAAAAACCTCAGCCAGGTGTTGTGGTATAGGCCTGCAATCCCAGCTACTCGGGTGGCAGAATCAAGAAGACTGCAAATTCAAGGCCAACCTGGGCAACTTAGCGAGACTGTCTCAAAAATTTTAAAAAAGGGAGGATGTAACCCAGTGTTAGGGCACTTCTGGCTTATCCTCAGCATGCAAAAACAAAATGAAACAAACACCTCACTTCAAGTGCTGGGTGTCCATGAAGTGACCAGATGTCCCCACATGGACCAAGTGTCCTCATTCCTGGTGGTTTCTGACTAAACTAATCCCTGCAATACTTGTCTGTATGTGAAATCAAATTCTGTGGTAAAGTCACTTTGAAGGAATCACCTCATGAGACCATGAAAAGCTTTCAAGAAAAATCCTATTTATCTTCACCATTTTACAGGTGAAAAGTCAGACCTTCAGAGAAACAAAGTCACTTACTCCGAGCCACACAGCTAAAAGCAGAGCAAAAGCTCTTCTTGTGCAAAGTCTGTACTCTTACATGCTCCACATGGCTATTTTTACCAGTTGTTTGAAACTTTGCAGTAAGGTCACACCTTACACAAAGTTGAATAATATTTAATTTGAGGAAGTATAATTCAAAAAGGTTTGCATGTGCGAAATCAGAAACACCAACTTAATCCCAATTTAAATTTTTTTAAAAACAAATGGCCTAAGCCAAATATTACAAGGGCAATCCATTATGTGCTTTTAAATTTTGTTTTGTTTTATACTTTGTGGCCACATAGCTATGCCATTTTGATTGGTAAAGATAATAGAATTTTTTTTTAGTACCGGGTATCGAACTCAGGACCTTGCACTTGTCAGGCAGGTGCTGCGCTGCTGAGCTACATCCCTGGCCCTTGATTTGTAAAGAGAACAATTTGTCCAAAGACTTTTTCAGTGCAAAAGGAGAATCCATCTTAAATTACGCAAGTTAGGAGGAAGCAAGGTCTGCAGCTACAACAGTACAATGGTGATGAATTTGGCACTAGGAAATATTTGAGATGCGATGTTGACACCAGTAGGCGCCATGTGCAAATGCTGAAAGCTGAGTAACCTGCATCTATGTCCTAATTCTGTTACTTAGTAGCTGTGTGCTAGACTCAAAAAATAAAAAATAATTCATAATTTCTAGTCTGGTAGTAAGCATTTTGCATCTGTCATCTTTGATTTTTTGTGGGTTTGTTTGTCTCTTTGTTTGTTTTGAGACAGGGTCTCACCACGTAGCTAAGACTGGCCTTGAAATTACTATGCAGCCTAGGCTGGCCTCAGGCTTGCAGTGATCCTCCTGTCTCCGCCTCCTGAGGGCTAGGATGACAGGCATGCACCACCACACCCAGCCTTCTTTGATCTCTGTAACAGTACAACAAAGCAGATATTTTTCTACCCAACTTGGTACATGAAAATCATTAAGTAACAGAAGAAAGAGTTATAAAAAAAGAAAGAAAATCATTAAGTGAATGGAGGCATGGAACCACCTCTGACTTACCCAGTGGTAACTCACGGGAGTCAACTAATTTACCAGCTTCTAACCTGACTAGCACTCCCTCCCCCAGCAAAGACAGAGTTTCACTTCTTAACCTTGCACATGCAGAGACTTCCAAACTAATCCTATTCTTTCTTTAATAATCCTATTCTTAAAGCATGCAGTACACACTAGTATTTTCTGCTCTGTTCTGTTTGACTTTTTCACGCTGGCTTTGACTCATTAAGTTACTGTCTGGTCCCCTCATGGTCACAGTTCAAGGTCTGAAACCTCTTTCTCCCAAGGCACATGTCATACACTGAGGCCGTGACCCCAAGGGATGTGGCTGCTTCTCACGCATGTGGGCCCTCCCGCCGCGAGGGCTGCACGCCCAGCTGTGATCTTTGTCAGGTGAAGCAGGCAAGAATAAAAATGGTGGACGGCGTGTTGCTTCCCATCGGAGAACAGTAAATGCACTGCTGGGGTATTATCTGCGCTGCCTGACACAGCTTTAAACAGAAAGTGATTTCAAGCGCATGTATAACATGTGTGCTTTCACTGGGATCCACTGTAGAGTAATACATTTGCACCATTATTTGGTCCTTCTCATTCAGTTTAGCGTGATGTAGCTCATGGCTGAACTTGCAAAAGAAGTCTTGAGCGATCTTCCCTCTGAGGGCTGGCGCATCTGATTCTCTCCCTCAAAAGTTATCATGATAGCTAATTTCTCAGCATTTACGAAGTCACAGAAAGGTGACTTGGGTAAGAGCCTGTGGTTAGAAAGTGGCAGGGCTGGAATTTGTCATCGGGACCCACACGCATAACCACAGTGCCTGTGAGCTCAGAAAGAGGAAGCGCCCTGAACCTTTTGAAACATCCTACATCTTTTAAAATTTCTGAAGCTAGTACTTCCAAACTGATGTGCAGAGCATCAGTCTGCTGAGATAGGGCAAGAAAGAGGGCTCCAGCACCAAGTCAGATTGGAAAATACTATTTTCTATACACTCTCTCCCAAAGGCTCACAGTAGACACCAGCCTAGTAAGGGCTCTGAGAAGTCCTGCAGCACGCCTGCGCATTTCGCTTTGTTTCACCAGGCGTTTCTGAAACTTCATTTTCTGCAGGGCTCCAAGCTTTCTCATGTCAGAAGGAGGGCACACCTTGCAGGGCACAGTTCTTCCAGCAAACACTCAGCTAAGCATTTAGACCAGATGTTGACGTCTAACCACCATAGAATATATGTGGGCAACGGATATTTTATTTGACCTACACAGTGTTCTAATGGTATTTTAATTTATTGACTGTACTAGAAATGGATAGTTAATGTTTTTCAGTGGTGATATTTCAGTATACTACCTTGTTTCAGACATTTCTGAAAGGTAGGAAGTTTTATTCCTGGATGGATGTGCGTGGTTTCTTATCTCTTGACATGGGACATCCTCTTCCCACTTTACCTCAAACTCCTCCCCTTCCTATGGAACCTACCAGTGCAACCGTGTGCATGGCTCTTCATGGTGACACTTACATCGTGATTTTTCTTGTAGTAGGGTTGAGAGTCAACTAATGCATCTGTCACAGACCCCTTCCTTTTCTGATCGCATTTATCACAATTTAATGCTACTTAGATAACCATATGGTTACTAGACTATAATTCTGGGGCCCAAGAATCACATTCTCGGCATTGGTTTCTTTGTGCCAGAACTATAAATTTTAGATTCTGATACAGATGGAACACTACAACTCACAGAAGCTGCCATTTTAATGGGAAAATTAATTATAAGAAAGAAAAATAAATAAATGAGCAAACAGTTCCAGGGCACAAAAAGATGATCAATCAAATAAACAGACTTTTGAGATAGAAAGTAGAAGAATGATAATGAAAATGGAATGGGGGTAGAATCGGGAAAGGGATTTGTCTAATCCAAACACGCAAGGAAAATGTGTGACTTTCTTTGCAGAAGACCAAGCAATTCTTAGAAATCTGCAGCCTGATTCTGGCAGTATTTAAAGCTGTCTTCTCGCTATTGGGAAGTGTTTACTACACAGACGACAAACGTGATCTAGGCTGTGGGTTGTTAGCTTTTGTAATCTGAGACCGTTTTGTTTGTTTTTTAACGCTGGGCACTTTTTCCTCCAGTAAATGCCAGTCTGTCTCATAGCTGCATGTGTTGGGACTAACGGAACCCAGGAATCTTCCACAAATCCTTCTCCCCACGCCACCTACCTGGGAATCTCTCCCCACCCACGCCTTGCCAGGAGCAACTGTATTTTTCCGTTTCAAATCCTACCAAAAAGGACTTCATTTAAGAGCATGCTAATTTGTGTGTCCCCGGGAATGTCTCCAAAATAATGTCCTTTGCCAAAAAATAAAAGAGGCAAGAGAGGACCGTTTCATTGCTAAATACCCACCTTTCACAAGCCACTAAAAATCAAATGGACAGGGCTGGGGATTTAGTTCAGCGGCACAGCGCCTGCCTGGCAAGCGCGAGGTCCTGAGTTCAATTTCCGGTAAACGGGAAAAAAAAAAAACGAAAATCAAATGGACAAATTCACCTACTCCTCCAGTAGAAAATGGAAAACCCTTATTTCTGGAAAGAAAGTAAAAAGTGCTTTCCTTGATTGATTTCTTTCTACTCTCTACCTGTGATCACAGGGACAAATGGTTCATTTAATCTCACAAACACGACGTCTTTGCATCGCGGTATTCAGCAGCTAGGGACTGATCGGGATCCACTGTGCAGCTGTCCTGTGTTAGACTTCTGCTGTGAAACACAAAATGAGTTTTTAATGCCCCGAAGCTATGTCTTCAGAGTAGTAAAGCAGAGAGTGCCTCTATGATTTGCAAGGAAGACTTCAAACTGGATGTTCCAATTTCTCTTGATTCAATTAATAAACCAAGAAGCTAAAACTAACGTTTCCTCTCTCTTTCCAAAAAGAGGAAGGAAAGTGTGGAACTGAAATTTTTAGGTCTTACATCACACAGCTTAAATTCCCCTCTTAGAAATTGTGCCAGAGAATGATTAAAATCTAGGTTTTATATTCTAATATTTTAGTTCATTTCTCTCTGAAGCCTTTTATAATTTCTCAGCTACAAAAAAAAAAAAAATTTTACTGGGCTGGGGATTTAGCTCAGTGGCACAGCACCTGCCTGGCAAGCGCAAGGTCGTGAGTTCAATTCCTGGTACCCAAAAAAAAAAAAAAAAAAAAAAGAGTTTCTCAGCTAACCACCGGGATCAGGAGGAAGCTTGCTTCAACCGTGCATTTTGACAACATACTGAATTTTAAAATTTGATACATGCTTTCTGCATAAGCCAGTGTGTATTCAAGAATGTATTGAGAAATTGAGCAAATTTTATCCATGACACTTTTGTTTTGGTAATTCCAGCATTTTTTTATAAGAGAAAACTTGGGAAATTTTGAAAGGCTCGCCAGAAGGGTTTCTCTGCTGACTGCAGTATGTCCTGACATTTGTGCTGTAACAGGGATGGCAGGGAGATAAAATGTGGTGTGTGAAGATGGTACACATGGTAATGAGTGCAGGATAACTTCTTTTCAGTACAAGTGGCCTCCACATCTTGTCTTTTCTTCCACCCAAAGAGGAGTAAGGAATGGAGAAAAAGTGTTAACAGAAAGTGTTGTCCATTGAAAACATTAATTGAAAATGTTCAGCCTCCACTTGGGAGGCTGAAGCAGGAGAATCTCTGAGAGTCCAGCCTGGGCTACAAAGTAAGTTCAAAGCCAGCCTGAACTACATAGTGAGACCCTGTCTCAAAAAAAAAGAAAATATCTTTCTATGATGGCATAACAGGTGTATTTCTTCATTCACTATTCATCTATATATTCTCTTTTTATAAAAGGAACAGTGTAGGGAACCGCTCAAGTAAAAGAAAATATCACCATCTAGGAAATTTCCTGATTTCTCCACTAGGCTGTGACATGAGGCTGAGATACAGTGAATGTTACTAGAAACTGTCACAAGTCCCTACTTAGACCGCACCTCCAACAAGAGGTTATGTCTCTCACAGTAATTCCCAAACTAAGTGATCCAAAGTTTGTGTGCCAATTCTTTGTTCAGAAATGGCACACTTTTTAAGAGCATCTAGAGTTAGTACAAAGTCATCTCAGAAGGAGACCCAAAGGAGACATTTCATCCTGGATGAGGGGAAGTCCTGACCTGCGTGGGCTTTCTGATGGTTGGCCCACTTTGGTTCTCTGCTTGCTTTCGCCGTGGGCTTAAAAGATACAAATGCATCTTTATCCATTGGTGTGAATTAGGTACAAATAGTGGGAAAATAAATAAAAATTTTCTATGTTGATACATATTTAGTGACCTGGTTAGGTGACCTTGCGCTCTGTAGGTTTTTTTGGTTTTGTTTTTTGTCTTTTTGACACAGGTTCTCGCTGTGCAGTTCAGGCTGGATTTGCGCTCACTTTGTAGCCCAGGCTGGTCTTGAACTTGCAACACTCCTCTCCCAGCCTCCCGAGTGCTGGCATTACAGGTGTGCGCCACCCCACCCAGCACACTCTGTAGTCTAAAAGAGCAGGAAAAAAAAAAAATCAATCTATTTTAGGAAATTTTGGATTTCCACAAAATGCTGTTAATATTTGGTCTTAGCATTCCTCCCTGCTTGCTGATTTACTTTCCCTTCTAGGCAGATAGGAGGAATTCAAGAAGTAACCAAACCTAATTTTAATTCCTGAATCTGGTAATGGCTATACACAGGTGACCAGACTCTAGGAAGGAGAAAAATGAAGCCTTAATGATCATCTCGGGGCCCCTGTTGCCTGGCAAATTAAACCCTTTGTGTCGTTGTGACATCCAAGGGGAGAAGAGACAGAAGTTCCCCTTTCATCCCAGGCAGTGTGTGGCTCAAATTTCAAACAGATGGAAAGGGAGCGCAGACAACACGTTTCAGACGAACGTTCCCGTGTTGAGCTGCTCTCGGGGCACTGACTGTTGGTATGAAGATTTAGAAAGAAGCAACCACACACCCTGGAGACATCCAGAGGAGACAGATCCATCACAGATCCCCAGATGAGACTTTTCAGCCCCCACCATCCTGGCTTCCCTTATATTCTCCTTGCTAAAGGAGGCTGGAATCCAGCTAAAAATTGTGCTAGGAGTTGCACGTGGGCTCTATTACAGACAGTCACATTAGGATAAGGCAGTGTCGTTTTTCAACATGACAAATCGTGATTGCTTAACTAGTGTTCCTGTCTGTTTGCTCTTTGAAGCCAACAGAAAGAGAAAAAGTGCATAAGCTCGTTACACCTTGATAAAGTACAAACGGAAGCATGAGCACCTATTTCCTTAAAAAGAGTTTCCAGGTATTTCCTGGAGACCATTTCAGCTTCTGTCTAAAATTTCTCTTTGCTGAGAATGATCTGGAAGCCTGGCAAGAATAGCGAGGACACGTTTGTAGCCAAAGACAAAGACTGTGCTGCAAATGTACTACTAAGGCTGCACCTAAGCCTGGCTCCTCCTCCCAACTGTGTTTAGTGTGAGCCCCTGGGTGTTTTTTAAGTTTTCATTAATCCTGCACACTTAGTTTTAATAGTAGTTCTAACAAATAATGCACTCATTTAACTCAAACAAAACATTATAAAGTGATATACCACCAGTGCCACTCCAGTGGATAATCACTGTCTGTATTTTTAATATATATACCTTTCAAGGATTTCTTT
>NW_004955445.1:4990183-5011918 GCF_000276665.1 Chinchilla lanigera
CAAAAAATAAGCCCTCACATGATTTTTAAGGATGCTCCTAATATAAGCTCTGTCCCCCAAATAAACCCCAGTTAAGTCTGACAGCCAGAGGGATGCATTTAGTACGTCCATTCCAACACATGATGAATGTACTGAATTATAAAATAATCATATAGATAAGTATAAATGAAAAGAGTATTGGCATGAACATGTAACTAAATTATAATATAAATTAAAACCAACTATTTGTAAGTACTCAAGCAAGCGCCTTCGGACGAGAGGTAAATGCCTACGTAAACAGATGAACTGGAGACTTATTGCCGAATGACCAATCCGAGGACAGGTACCGCGCATGAGTAATGTGCGCACTTAGTAACGAGCAGACGTGGTTGCGTCTGATGTGAATCTGCGTAACTAGGCAGTGGTGCGCTGTAACGGGCGTACCGTCCTTCATGCACTCGCGTGAAATAAAGACACGTTTTCTGGATTTTGGTGCCTGCAATATTCCATCGCTTTTGGTCAGCTCTCATCATTTTTGTAACTCCTCCTGCCTCGTAAGTCTTCAGTGAACACTTGATTTAGTGGAAACTCTGTGAAGCCCCACCTGCAAGAGGCTGTGACTTAGCAAAGAGTTCATGGGATAAAATCGCTGAGAGCCGCTTGGCAGACACACTAGGAGCAGTCACCATGGACAAGAAGCGCTCATGTAAGGAGAGCTCTATTGCTGGACACGAGAGATTGGGACCCATGGTTCTACAGGAAACAAGAGTCGCAAGAAATTGAAGCCAGAGTTGGAGAGTTACGATGATGTTCCAGAAGGAGATGATGTGACTATATTCAAATAAATGTAGATTTTCGTACAGGAATCAATGTAGATTGTTGTGCGTGAATCTTTTAGTAAGACATCCTCTGAAAATAAGCCCTACCATACCTTTGGGAGCAAAAATTAATATAAGGCCTGGTCTTACTTTCAGGGAAATATGGGAGTAGGAAAGAGAGATGGAGAGAAGGAGCCTTAAAATAAAAGGCCGTGGTGAAGAGATGTTTGGCTGACTCCTGAAAGGATATGAGCAAGTCAAGGTGTGGTGGCACGCATAAGATTGTTGTCTCTAAAATCATGTGGGCCTGGGGTCCAATCCCAGCTCTACTCTGTAGCTTTGGGCAAGCATTTACTCTCTTCATGCATCAATTCATTCTTCAGTAAAACTGGAATTACAAACTGCTGCTTTTTTTTATTTTTGGTTTTTTTCTCCGGTACCAGGAATCGAACTCAAGACCTTGCACTTGCCCGGCAGGCGCTGTGCCACTGAGCTAAATCCCCAGCCCCACAAACTGCATTCTTAATGTGATCCTGAAGAACCAAGCTGGATCTTTCTAACTAGCTTAGTATTGAGCCTAACACATATAGTTTGACTTTCTTTTTTTTATTATTGTCATAGATATTTTCATTCTCATTATATTCCTCAGCTAATGCCCAACTACAAAACATTCTGTCACGTAGCTGTAGGTTAATTTTACATATTAACCCCACATGCTAATTTAACTGTTTCAGAGTTGTTAGACTTCTGGAGTGGTTCCTCATTATTACTGTCCAGCACCATATCCTATAATATTTTTAGCTTTTTTAATTTTATTTTAAAGAGAGTAGTAAATGAGAAACAAACAAACAAAACAAAACAAAAGAAAGAACAACAGCAGCATACCAGTATCACAAACATAAACAAACCAAAGCAGGAACATTTAAAGTGATACAGGGTTTCAAGACAAAATAATACGAATAAACAGTGGTTTATACTACATATTGCTATCCTCAACTATGTTGCTCAGATTACCAGATGTAAGAATGGAAGATTGTTCCAACCATTAAAGAGAATAAGAAAATAATTATTAGATAAAACATTAGAGATAACACAGAGTTTCACTAGACAAAATGGTAAGAATTCACCATGGTAATTCCATTGTCTATTTGATTACCTTCAAATCAGTTGCTCAGATTACCAGATATAAGCATGCAAAATTGTTCAGAACATAAAAAAATTTTAAGCATCAACTGTTCCTTTCAATATACCATCAGACATCAGCAATACAGTTATCACAGCTATTCATATATACATTTATATTTTGCCTGCCTTCCTTCTTTTTTCTTCTTTCCCTCATCCCAGTCGTTCCTTCCTTTGAGCAGTTTCTTTCCCTGTCCTATCATCTATTGTACGTTTTGAGCTTTACCTATTCTTTCAGGTTCCTACTGAGGAATGGATAAAAAAGATGTGGTATTTTTATACAATGGAGTATTACTCAGCTATAAGAAAAGATAAACTTGAGGCTTTTGTAGGTAAATGGATGCAACTAGAGACCATACTCATAAGTGAAATAAATTGGACCCACGTGTGTAAACATCATTTTTTTTAGCTTTTTAATCATGAAATTATTGTACATTCATAGACAGTTGTAAGAAATAATGCAGAGAAATTTCTTCATCCGGTGTCACCCAATGGTAACATCTTGTAAAACCACAGTGTACTATGACAACCCAGGCAGTGACAATGATACAATCAAATTGACATTTCCATCACCACAAGGGCACTGCATGGGGACTTTTTATACGCAAAGCCACTCCATCTCCACCTCTACCCTTCTCTCAACTCCTAGCAACCACTAGTAATTCTGTCCTCCCTTCCCATAGCTTTACTATTTGAAGAATGCTACATAAGGGCTGGGGATATAGCTCAGTAGCATAAGCATCTGCCTGGCAAGTGCAAGGTCCTGAGTTCAATTCCCAGTACCAAAAAAAAAAAAAAAAAAAAAGAATGCTACATAAACAGAATCAGAGAGTATGAACTCTCTTTGATAGGCTTTTCCCCCCGTCAAGACTGTCTGGAGATTCATCCAAATCACTGAGCACATCAATAGCTATCTTTCCTTCCTCTCCTGTTTTGTTGCTGAGTTACGGTATTCCATGCTATGCCTGTATCAGTTTGCTTAACCTCTCCTCCAATGAAAAGCATTTCGCTGTCCCCGATTTGGAGCTAGTATACATACATTTTACATTTCCACAAGTAATGTATGAATGATCTGGTTTTTCTGCATCCTTGTCAGCATTTGATCTTGTCACTATTTTCATTTTAACCATTCTGAGCGGTAAGCAGTGATATCACATTGAGGTTTTACTTTGCAGTGCTTTAACAAATTATGAAAGTGAAATCTTCTGTATGCTTACTTGCGTTCTGCATGTATCCCCCACAGTGAAATGTCTCTTTATACTGTTTTCTAATTGGATTTTTGTCTTTTGCTCCATTTTTTTTTTTTTTTGTAGTGGTAGTGGTAAAGAGTTCTTTTGCTGCTGAATTTTAAGAGTTCTTTATGTATCTGACATACTAGTCCTTTCTTAGATGACATGGTTTGCAAACATTTTTCCCATACCTTGGCAATCCTTCCATCCTTTTATCAGGTACTTCACAGAGGAAAATTGTTTAATTTTGTTGAAGTTCAACCTATCACTTTTCCCTCCTATGAATTCTGCTATTAGCATCAAATATCTAGGAATTATTTGCCTAAACATAAACTCCAGAAATGTTCTCTTCTTCCCTAACAGTTTTATATTTATATTGTATATTCAAGTCCAAGATCTGTTTTAATTTAATTCTTGTGTAAGGTATGAGACAGAGGTTCTTTTTTCCTCTGTAGATGTCAAATCTCTTTAAACCACTTGTTGAAAAGACCCTTTCCTCATTGCTTTTATATATCTCTATGAAAAAGCAATTGACATACTTGAGTGCATCTATTTCTGAGTTCTCTATTCTCTTTAATTGCTGTATGTATCTAAAAGTTCTATCTTGCTAGACTGACTCGTTCCTTTGGTTAGCAAGACCAAGCTTTGGAGGAAGACTTTTTCTTTTACTACCTCCTTTGGTGTTTTTGACTCTAAATCTGGGATATATGAGGTCAAGGGAAATCACTGCTGTGCTGTTCCCTGGTTTCCTAGCTGGTCTCCCTTCTCTATACCTTTCAGAGGCCTGTTATGTTTGTTTCCTCTCTAATTTCTGAGGTTTTTTCCACTGGCTTTTGTGAGAGGGATAAGAGAAAAGACCTGTGTGCTCAATCAGATGTCATAAGCAGAACTTTTAGGTTCCTTTTTCATGACAATCTAAGAAGAAGAAAAAAAATTCAAAGTAAGCGCTCAAATTCAAGCTGAGAGTTGCCATTTGAAGAATAAAACTCTCCCTTAGGAAGAGCTCCAGGCAAAGCAAAGTTGTATCCATCCCAGGCTGACGTCCAGGGCATGAGCCACAGGTGCAGCTGGGAAGGGGGCATCTGTAGAGGGGACAGGAGGAGAGGGAACAGCACCAGGCAGAAACCCGGGGGCCCCTGTGTCTCCTCTGGTCTGAGAGGTCCTGCCACACGAGCACTTCCATTCTGAGTGGTGAGCACTGGGGAGCCTATGAGCTGTGGCCAGAGTAGCTCTGAGCACAGACGCAGCTCTTAAAGAACTCCACGGACTGCCCAAAGCACCCCGCACCCAACTCCCCTCCACGCCCACTCCCTTCTTTCTCCTTGGCGGCCCCCACTGGCTGGTCATGCACTGGTTTTGTTGGTGGATCTGTATTTTGGTCTGGGTTGGGCTTTCTGTCTCGCTAGAATGTTCGCTCCCTGAGCACCACGGCAGGGTCAGAACCCTCAGTGCCTCCACCACAGAGTGAGATATTTGATAAGCAGCTCCTTCCCTGATCCTTGCTGACGCCCCCCGCAGATCCCCAGACTTGCACTGACACAAAGCCCAGCCCAGGCTGATCTTAAAATGTCAGTCTCATGTCCTTTAACACACGCATCCCAGTTCCTTCCAGAACCACGACCTGACTCGACTCCTGGGCGGAGGCCCTCGGATTTGCTCTTCTGCGCTTCTCCTCTGCCCTCGGGTGTGTGGGCCCAGCAAGGACGAGGGCCTCGGCTCTCCTCTTCTGACCTCGCAGGTGCCCTCGGGTCCCCCGGGCTGCGCGTCTTTTCTGGCCCCTGGGCACCCACGTGGCACCTCTCTCCCTGCCAGGTGGAGCCCTCTCCACCATCCGCCGCTGTCAGTGCCCTGGGCCTGGACTGCACTCGCGCGTCGGCCCAGTGGAGCCCCCGGGGCCCAGACACCTTCTCAAGCTGACGTTCAGCACATCTTCAGCCTGGCTCCAGATGATTTTTCTAACCTTTCTCGTCCCCTACACCGCAGCTGAACTGAAGAGCCTGCTCCCAAACCTCCCCACCCGCGCTCGCCCACCCTCTCATCACAGCGCCCTCCCACCTCTGCACAGCCGCCAGGAGCTGCGCCGCTGCCCGGGTCAATCGATGCCTCTCCCTCCGGCCTCCGCTCCTCCTTCCAGTCCAGTCACTCTGGACCCTGGTGCACACCGGAATTCCCTGGAGAGCTCTAGAAATGGTGGCCCTTGAGCCTTACCTACAGAAATTCTGGCTCAGTTCGGCAGGTCTGGGCCCTTTTAGAACCTTCCCGGCTGATTGTAATGTCCAGCCAGGCTGGGACCAGGAGGCTAGTGGCATTTACTCTTTCTTATCCTGGTATCCCTCCCTCACCACTGGCCTTGATCAACTATAAGACGGCAAAAACCCCTAGGAGAGACGGACGGGTGTGATTCATCCTTCGAAATCACACAGGGTTCACCACAACTAAAATCCTAATAATAGCTAACATCTCTAGGGTGCTTACTGTGCGCTGCACATCATTCTAAATCCTTGATGTGTGTAATCCCATTGACTCCTCAACGCCCGCAAGAGGCAGGTGTTACTCATTACCCCACTTTGACAAATGAGCAAACCGGGACACAGGTGTTAGGGAACATGCCACAACTGCACAGATACGAGCGCTAGGGCAGGGGGTGAGACTGGCCAGCTGGCTCCAGAGCCTATGCCAACCCCGCGTGATCTCCGCATCGCACAGGCAGAGTCCGACTACGCCACACGGTTACTGAATGAAGATGCGCAAATGAATGGACAGAAATAAGGTGCTGTTCCTAGGTGACACCTTAACCAGTGGGGAATTTCTCACTTTAGATTGATTTCCTGTTCCACTTTCTTACTGGCTTATCTTCAAAATGCCTGTTCAATTATTCACGTAGTATTTTTATCTAAAATTTATTCTATGCTTGGTTTCATCTACACAATGACGTCCATAAGATCAGGAGGTTTGAAGCAAGAAATAATTTTTTCATGCGCACTGTCTTAGCCCAGGTTGGCATTAAAGTAGCAGAGCTTGTAAAGAACAGAAGCTGATCTCTTTGCATTCTGGGTGTTTGAAGACAGCTCTGGGTGCCGGCGTGGTGGGGTTCAAGGTAGGCCACTCTTTTGAGTTACAGACTGCTGACTTATTGTAGGGTCCTTGGGTGGCAGAGAAAGAACCAGAAACCTCTGTGGCATCTCTAGTATAATTCTACACATGAGGGCTCCGATCTTTGACCTAAGTCATGTTCCAAAAACTCCATTTTCTAATACCATCACCTTAAGGGCTAGGATTGCAGCATGTGAAATTGCAGAGGATCCAAACTTCCATTCCATAGCACACATTGAAATAAAAACCTCAAGCGGGGGTTCACAGAGCACCCCAAATAAAATTAGCTTGCTACAGTTATATCAGAATTCCCAACCGTCCTTCTACCAAGCATCTTAACATCTTGGACCCTAATTAAGCCTTGGAATTATAAAAGTTTAACTAATATTAGTACCTTTTTTGTAAAAGTACCTCTCTTCCAAAGCAAAACACCTCTGCTGGGAATTAACAAGAAAACCTAACAAGACTGCTCAGGCTATGGCTCTTATTTGCTTGCAGTTTCATGAAGCGCCAGCTCCTCAGGAGGCCTTTCACAAGAAAGACATCTTCATTTCAAATGAGTCTTGGGGCTGAATGAAAACCTTGTGGAATACACACATTTTTATGACTTTAAACATATTCACCAAAATATGCTGTGTGTATTTTTTAATCATTCCACCAGAGCCTTATTTTTAATGCAAACTCTTCCAACCTGGGCTCTAGCACTGGGCCGGGCTGAGGACATAGCTAATGGCAAGTGGGTGCCAAAGAGGACTGTGGTTTAGGAACTCAAAGGAGATGGATTGCGATGGGTGGCGTGGCCCAGAAAGACGTCTAAGGAGTCAGAGGACAGCCACACCTGAAGAATGAGTGGCCTAGAAATGAGCTGGCACAGGAAGAGAAGTGATAGGAGTGAGGGCAGAGAGCATGGTATACAAAGGAATAAGCACCTTACCATCCACTTACCTTCTTACCGTTCATCCGTCCTTCCAGCAAATATTTCCCACAAATCTGCTTTGTGTCCAGAACTCTGCGAGTTGCATACAGTTTTCATTTTAGCTGACAGGGAACACTTCTGTATGGGGCATTGTGCTACTATGGAATTTTACATGATTTCTCATTAAATAACAGGACACATTAAATGCGGTAGAATTTATTATCAAGCCCACGTGAGATAAGGAGACCTGGTCACAGAGAGGCCGAGACCCCGGCCAGGTTCCCTTAACTCCCAGGAAGTGGAGGTGAGTGATGAACAGAGCCCACCTGTGCACTGGATTTTATCAGGGACCTGGTCTTGGTCATACTGGGAAGGATCAGACACGGTGCCCGCCCTCCAGGGGCTTCTAGCGGAGCACATAGTGCTGACCACTAAACCCACAGCTACAGCTCAGTATGATGGGTACTAATGAGAGAGAATCGTGAAAACTAACAGCAGTAGGAGCCGTGGGGTTAACCCCATTCCAAAAAGACTTCACTGAGCACCAGTTCATGTTAAAACAAGAAAAGACCATAGACGCTCATTTAGAAACGATGTTCATGATCAGCACCCCTAGTTACTACGGGAAGGCCTGCTGCACCCCTAAGACAAGGGGTGCCATTAGTTTTGGAGGATGGTGTTTCAAATACACTTACTAATTTCAAATTTCACGAGCTAAGTCTTTTATGTCCTGATTTAGTCCACACTGCCATTCCAAAATGATAGTGTTCAAAGATCTTTCCACCTCCCGCCAGGACAGATGGACCGATGCTGGTCTGTTATTAAAGCTTTGGGTCAGGCTAGAGTGGCAGGCGCTGGCCTCACTCTCCTGGATGAAACAGACAGAAGCCTGGATGAAATATGGCGACCCCGAAACGCAGGGCACCCAGGCAAACAGACCCAACCACAGCTTTCAAGACACTGGCTGCCAGGCAGCAAAGACACATGATCTCGGGGCATGGAAGGCAGCCGCGAGCCCGGGGCTTGTCCCCCGCCCTGCCTTGAGAAAGGCTCCAGGCCATCTGGGGAGCAGGAAGTGAGCCTGGTCCAGCGGAGTCCCTGACAGGAAGGTCGCAGGACCACGGGGCAAAGCATTTGAGGAGAGAGAGGAAGAGAGAAACCTGCGGAGGCCCACGGAAGGCTGGGCAGAGCCGTGACCAGCACATTCACACCTGGCCCAAGCACAGCCGTGGGGAAATTGAAGTACTGTACTTGTGCAGGGTTAGGCAATGTGTCTTGCCTAAGACCAGAAAGTCTCAGGACTCACAAGGCAGCAGGTAGAGGACTCAGGAGGGTCTTCCCTCACAAGTGGGGAAAAATTCCTCTGGACTCAATTTCGTTACGGTCCTTTTAAAACAAACATATCTTACAGGCAAGAACTGAAGAGAGCAGACTGTTTCCAAGTACCTTAGATTACATCCAGAACAAAGCTCAAGAATATTTATGAAGGCCAGGTGTGGTGGCACATCACTGTAATCCCAGCACTTGGGAGGCTGAGACAGGAGGACCACTGTGAGTTCAAGGCCAGCCTAGGTTACATAGTGAGTTGAGGACCAGCCTGAAATATGTAGTGAGACCCTATCTCAACCCCCACAAAACAGGAAAAGACATTTAAAAATTCATATAAATTACTCCATGTGTATAAAAACTTGAGTAGGAACATAGGAGGTATGTTTTTTAAAGTCCAAATTAAACTTCTAAAGATTAAAAACTATAATGTATGGGGTAAAAGTCCATTGAACAAGATTAAGAGCATTTTCAATAATCCAGGAAAAAAGATTAGAGAATTTAAAGAAAACAGGAACTATCCACCAGGGGAAGATTTTTTTTAAAAAGAAACAAAGACAGGAAAATCAATGAACTGTGTAACTGCAGGCAGACTAGAATCCATCACTGGGGCCCTTGAAGAAAAGGGAAGGAAATGGGAACGGGAGGGGGGAGGGAGGGGGAGGGGAGGGGAGAGGAAGGGAGGAGAGGAGAGGAGAGCAGAGCAGAGCAGAGCAGAGCAGAGGAGAGATATTTGGAGGCATGCTGGTAATAACTGATAATTGCTGGTCTCACGTGGATCAAGTCATTTATCATTCATTCATCTTCTACTTGCACACATCTGAGTGCAAAAGAAGTACGAAGAAGAAGAAGAACAAAAGTTCTTGCCTTCACTTGTTTATATTCTAGGGAAAGAAGAGGCGCAAAACCCGAAACGGCTAAGTGAGGTTTCTACAGGTGGATCGGGCTCAGTGCCCCTATTTCCCGTGGAGATGTCTTTGCCCCGTGCACTAGAGGGCGCTGAGGGGCGTCCCCGGTCTCCACCCCCTAGAAGCCAGCTGCACCCTCCCGTGGTGACAGCCAGAACCATGCCCAGACACTGCCACACATCCCCAAGAAGAGGGGAACTGGCAACCCATCAAAAGTGAAATACGCCAAGAAAAGAGGAAAAAGTGCCATCAGCAGCAAAAGGCCGTCCTAGGACGGAGTTACCGCAATTCAGATGGTAAAGAAAGACCTTGAAAAATGACAGTCTCCATGGCTCGAAGGTCATAAGGTGGCGCTTTTCTGGGAGGCAGATGTACAGGCTTAAAAAGGCAGGAGCCTGTTGGGCGCATTCAGAGAACTGCAAGGCCGTTGAGGCTACAACTGAGTGACTGCAGGAAAATGAAGGAAAAAAAGATCAGAAAAGAAACAGGACTGGAGGGAAGGAAGGACTTCTCCAGGGGCGAGCAGAGTCCTTCGGTCAGGAGAATGCAGAGAAGCAGACAGACGAGCACAACAGTTACTGGCTACACTCGCTGACTGTGTGGCCTTGGACGCGAGCCGAACACTGTTTGGGCCTCAGTTTCGTCTGTAAAATGCTTTTCAACATCTCCACAAAGATCAAATGAGATGACAGATTGACAAAGGCACCTGACAACTCTGAGATTCTACTGATATAAAGAACATTGTTGAAGAAATAAGGGCGAACCGGGCGTGGTGGCGCACGCCTATAATCCTAGCACTCAGGAGGCTGAGGCAGGAAGATCACTGCAAGTTCGAGACCAGCCTGGGCTACAAAGTGAGCTCAAGACCAGCCTGAACTGCATAGTGAGACCCTGTCTCAAAAAGCCAAAAAAAAAAAAAGAAAGAAAGAAAGATGATGTGGTTTAGACAGATTCTGAATCCGGTACTTCTTCACAAGAAATCTACAGGGAATTTATGAATTTTGCATATATTTATACAGACTCTTCATAAAGATATTTGTTTCCCAACACCTGCGTGTAATTCACCACTTATGTTACATGAGCTGACCCTCGTGGCCAAATGGTCTGGAACATTTAAGATGCTCAGCTCCGGCAGGCTGGAGGTGGAATCTCCAGATTTCTCCCTCTCTAGCTGTGTGAACTTAGACAAGTAACCCAACCTCTCATTCAGTGTTTAAAAATTGTACATTATAAATTTTGCCTCATGAAATTGTTGTCAAGATGAAATGACCCAGGGCTGGGGATTTAGCTCAGTGGCACAGCGCCTGCCTGGCAAGTGCAACATCATGAGTTCGATTCCCAGTACCAGAAAAAAAACAAAAAACAACAACAAAAAGAGATGAAATGACCCATGTTTACTCCACTTATTTGCATGGCAGTGTACAAGTTGTAGAATATTGGATGGTGTATATTATTTCATAATAAATAATCGAGCCCAGGCGTGGTGGTTCACGCCTATAATACCAGCACTCGGGAGGCTGAGGCAGGAGGATCATTGTGAGTTTGAGATCAGCCTGGGCTACAAAGTGAGCTTGAGGCCAGCCTGAACTGTGTAGCAAGACTCTGTCTCAAAAAGACAAAAAAAAAAAAATATATATATATATATATATAAAATGATATATGAAGATTTAACAAACTTGTTCAACTTACACTGTCTTAGAAAAGAGCACATCTCACTGTTGGTAAACAGTCATTATAGCAGTTGGGATAGTCTCCCTGTATCTGTTTACACATGATTTCCGGAAACTACAGTCTCCAGAGGTCGGGGTGCCTGTAGGCAATGCTACCATATTCTACTCTCCATTATGGAAGGAAGTAGCAAAAACAGACAGAAATGCCACATCTTCTGTGAGCCCTTCACACTGGGCATTGTTAAGAATCCCTGTACAGAAACGCAAAGGTTTCCTTCCGTTTTCATCCAAGTCAGGGAACTGGCAGCCCTGGAGGTGGGGAGACGCCCAAGAAGTCAGACAAGAGGGCCTTGGGATAAAGGAGAAGACTTCGCAGGGGTGAAGGAGCTGGGAGGTGGGGAGGGGAAGGACCCTCAGGCCAGGAGGTGAAGGTCGGGTTGGGCTCGCTCACCCCACCCCCTGGCAGAGCAAGTTCCCTGGTGTCAAACCACGGTCCCCAGGCTGCTCCTCCTGCCCTGGACATAGCTGAGGTCTCACCTGCCAGCCCTGCCGATGCACCAGACACATGTTGAAACCCAGAGATAACTGCAGGAAGTCTGCCCAGTGAGATCTTCCATGCTTTGCAAGAAAATTTATCAAGTTTTAAACACTTGACCCAGAAATATCACTTTTGGTAGTTTGTCCAAAGAAAATAGAGATGCATATGAAAGATTAAAAATAAAAGCGTGGGATGCCCATATGAACATTGCTGACAGCATCCTAGATGTAGAAGTATGAACACTATAAATGCCCATCGATCATGATATCGGACCCTAAACAGTGTCATAGCTGGATGGTGCCAAAAACGCACAGTAGACGCACAGAATGGCATGGCACAGCTCATAGCGGGGGAGAGATGATTCTGTTCTTTTTTTTATGTAAGAGCCGATATGAGCCGTGCCTCTGGCGTCTGCAATCACAGGGGCGTGGGGACAGGCTGACATCAGTCAAGGCAGCACAGATGCTGTGCTGGGGAAGGCAGGAAAGGGAGGGGACTGTGGCAGAAGACAGCTCTCCATGGATGTTTAGAGATTTGCTCTCAGAAAAGCAGACACTCAAGACTTGAAAGGTGGGTGGAAATCACCAGCGGGCACACAGAGCAACAGAATGTGCCAGACAGAGAGCCCGAAGGTGGAAATAGCTTAAGAAATGTTTGAGAAACTCTGGAGGAACCCGGATAGATAAGTGGAGAGGAGAGAGAGTGGGTAGAGGGGGAGACCTGCCTTGCTGTACACTTTGAAGACACAGGGGAGCCTGTGTAGGGTTCGGGCCTGGCTGCAAGGCCTGGGGCGGCCACTAGGGGCAGTAAGGAGTAGAAGAGGGGTCTGATGGGTAAAGCGCGGTTTGAGGATTTCAGAAGGCAAGCAGTCCGGGCAATGGGCCACAGCTGCCAGGAGGGAGACAGACCACAGAGCGTTGGCCCAGAGCCATGGGCGTAAAGACGGGACGAGGAAGACGATCCAGCCCGCGCCCTGCCCTCCTGGGCGAGTCAGAGCAGAAAACCTCCCCCATCACATCACTGGCCCCCAAAACTCCGGATCCCAAAGCAGAATGGCTGTTGTAAATCACCAGCACTTTTTCTTTGCGGTTGATGTGATTCACTTTTGTGCGGGTTGTGGGAAATCCTATACAGCCGTCTTCGTGATGATGTACAAATCATCACACAAGGAGGCCACAAAGGCAGAAAATATCGGCGTCCTCTACACCCTCTTTGCAGAGTTGGGAGAAAAGGGGTTTTGTCTGGAAGGCGCCGAGGACTGCTGTGTTTATCACCCTCTGGCTCGGAACAATGTCCCTCCAACCGACTGCAAATGCTGAACATGTCAGAAAGAGCGGGGAGGGGAGGAAGAGGGCCTCATAGGCGCCTCATTGTTCTTCAGGCCCGTGGGCAGGAGAAGTATGGTTGGAATTAGGGGGTGAGAAAGAAAGGGGTGTGAAGCAGAAACAGGACTTTGAGAGTCCACACTCAACAAGTTGCACCTGTGAAAACCCTGTCTTGCTCCTAGGATATAGGTGACAGCCAGGAGGCAGAAGGACAAGCAATTGAAGCCTTGCCCTGCTCTGTCCCTGGGGACCCAGAAGAGCTGGAGATTGCAGAGGAGGGCCCCCCGACAACAGAGACAGCGGAGAGCAACACCTCCATCATGAGCTTCTTCAAAACTCTGGTAAGTAGTTCCCTCTCTTTCTCCCCAGTACCACTGTCGGAAAGTGGTGCTGATTTTAAGACATATATTTGAAGGTTGTTGCACTGGGTTACTATCAGAGTGCCAGTGGATTCTCAAAGGACAGGGACAGGATGTGGCTCCTGGGGAACTGAGTTCATCAGGCTTTTGGCGAGAACACTCAGTGTTGGGAGCCATGACAGGATCAGGGGCTCCCAAACCAGGCAACATGGCGGTGTATGGTAGTGGAATTCCTTTGCGGTTAAATGTCTCATGGTCATCCATCATAAGTAACTGGGAAATACAACCTTGAGTTGTTGACCTAACAAAGCAACTTTGCCATCCAAATGGCAAATAAAACATTGTAGAAATCACTTTCAATCTTGTTCCATCTACCACTTTCATTGGAGGGGGTAGAGACTACGTCTTTGGATTTCTTGTTCATCTCTGGCCTTCCAAGGGAGAGCCCATAAGCACACACATGACAAAACTCAAAAGAGAGCTGAGTGAATGAATGAATAAATGAATACATAATTAACCAGCTCCCAATATGTCAGACCTATACGCAAACATCAAGACTAACTCCAAAAGATATAATGAAAAAAGCCAACAGAAGGTGCCACAAACATCGGAGGGTTGCCACATGCTCAGAACAATGGTAGAACTCAGAAAAAGTCTGTGACCTTCCAGAGGAGAATTTTGAATGTGGTCAAACTTTTGGTGAATATATAAGATCTGATGTGTTTCATTATAAAATACTAATTTTGTTAACTTTTGTTACCCAGAAGTCCTTGGACTTCTACTAAACTGAAAGTACTCATTTCCTTCTTTGTTAGTATGATAAACTGGACCCCCTCAAGAATTGTATGTCTGTGAAATAAAGATCACTTTAAAAAGCTATAGCTTTTAATACTTGGTTTTCTCAAACTTTTAAGGTTTCACCTAACAAAGCTGAAACAAAGAAAGATCCAGAAGACACGGTAGGTGGTGTGAATTGCCTATGTACCAGTGTGTGTATGTATGTTTGGGCATAGAATTGGATTCAAATCTGTCTGCTTGTTTGCTTCCGGAATAATGCATGTATCATATGTACATATGTGTGTATCACACATATATACATATGTTGTATATATACATGCACATATAATATTAGCAATTTAATACTGCTCTTGGATTGTCTTTAAAGTATTTCATCTAGGTAATGGTATTTTTTTTTTTTTTTTTTTGCGGTACTGGGGATCGAACTCACAACCTTGCGCTTGCCAGGCAGGCACTTATGCCCCTGAGCTATATCCCCAGCCCCTTAGGTAATGGTATTTCAGTGAAAACTTAAGTAGAAGCTTAAAAGCTATGCCAAACTCTTTCTAACTAATGTCAGAATAATCAATTTCTTATATAAAATAAGAACAGAATATTGATAATTATATCATCATGTTAGTCTTTTAAGTTGCCTGTAGAGAAACCTACAGGCAAGCTTAATAAAACTGACTCCCCTTAAAGTAAAAAGAAGCTACTATGGTTTTAATTCCCACTACTTAGGAAACAAAGATAATATTACAAGTATGAAGCCAGCCTGGGCAACTTGACGAGACCCTGTCTCAAAATGTAAAAAATGAAAAGGACTAGGGATATAACTCAGTCTGAGGCCCTGGGTTCAACCCCCAGTACCACAGAAAAAGAAAAATAAATCTTCTTTGCTTTCGTGTAATTTGAAGGGGAAAAAATCTATGCTGCAAAAGTAATTCTGAAATAAAATGGCTGCCATGAGCTATCTGCCCAATGGAGGGCTGCACAGAGCAGTCAGACACCCTCCTGGATTCTTCACTGTCTTCCTGGCAACTCAGCCAGTTCCCCTCAGAAGAAGTTGAGCTTGGAACAACTTCATTCTTGAAGATGTTTTCCCTTTACACTTGACAGGACCAGTGACCTTAGTAGGGCCCATGGTTGAAATTTCCCAGAATACCTGAGAGCAGTTTAGTTTGGTGACAGTGTCTTGCATTCTTTCGATAACTGAAAGTGCTTTGCAATACACTGGGATCAGCTGAGTGGCTGAGCCAGCCCCAAACATCTGCTACTTATACTTGAAGGGGCTGAGCTGTGAAAAAAAGAAGTCCTGAATTTTGTTTCTGAAGACCTGTGTTGGTGCTCCAGTTCCGTGACTTGATAATGTGATTCTCAACTTTATGAACACACGGTCTCCACACTCACAAGACTGAGACCTTAAAACTTCTCTCCCATAGACCCTAGGATTGAATGAAGGTGTGAAAACATCTTATAAACCGCAGGGTTCTGTTCAAATGTAGGTATTGCCCATTCCTATTTTCCTGTGCAAGTTAGATTTGCTGCTGTGAGTCCATTTGTAGTGGATCGATTGCTTGCTCTAGAATTTTCTTCTCCACTGAAAAATCTATTTCCAAGGTATCTGTATGCATTGTCCTTAAAATGCTTCATCTACTACAAGGCAGCTAGGGTCAAGTTCAGTGAATGATTGGGTCAAAATGTTTCTCTTTGGATTCTGTGTTTTGCATTGTTTGAAGGCACACAGTCAGCACAGCAGAGTGTAAACAGTGGGGGATGTGGGTGTGGTGTGTGACTCCCCAAGTGACCGGCTGCGGTCATTCTCCCCAGCTGGTGTGCCCCAAGCCCCTGCCACAACCTAACTGAAAGTGGCTCTAATGAATATATCTCAATGACCAATTCTCACTGTCCTGTGCAAGGGGGGAACCTGGGTCTCGGGTGAAGGATTCTGAACGTAGGTTACCCGTCATACCTGTTCTCATACCTTGCCTCACTGGTATCTTTTCCTACTGAAGTTATGGATCTTTACTCTTTGAAAAGTCTGTATATATATTTTTTTTAACCACATTGCACACCCCATGCACAGTATCAGCCCATTTGTGATAACCATTTGCAGTGGTTGTAGCTGAGCTAATTCATTCCCAGTCTCCTCCGGTCTTGACGTGGAGAGATTGGCTCACCTGGAACCGTCCTTTGCCAGAGCTCCACCCATCAATCAAAGTCCACGCCCTTGATGCTGCTTCCTGAGGTTTCCAATGCTGAACCAAAGGAAATCAGTCTGAGCATGGAAGCCCCTCAGATGCAGTATCTTTTTTATTTTTCATTTGGATATTTTAAGTTATGTATTATTAAACATCTGGTTGCTATCTTTAGCAAATAGTGATGTGGGTGGGGTTTGGTTTGGTTTGGTTTGGTTTGGTTTGGTTTGGTTTGGTTTGGGGGTATACTTGTTTCAAATCTGTTTATCTAAATTATTTAAGAAGGTCACCCTGTTGAAAATCAGTACGCACCTGAAATTGACTTGAATGTGCTGTTGATAGCCAGGTGGGTGGTGCACACCTGTAATCCCAGCACTCTGGGAGGCTGAAGCAAGAGGGTCACAAGTTCAAATCCAACCTGACTAACTTAGCAACTTACTGAGACTCTGTCTAAAAATTTAAAAAAAAAAAAAAAAAAAAAAAAAACCTCAGGCTCCCTGGGTTCAGTCCCCAGTACTGCAAGAGTAAGTAATTATTAAAAAAAAAAAAAAAAAAAAAAAAAACATGCTTTTAAAAAGGGGCCAGGGGTGTAGCTCCTTACAAAAACCCTGGTCTCAATTTCAGTACCCCAAAAAATGCTGTTTAGTAAATTGTCTTTGAGGACTTAAAAATCCTAAACGTTCCCAGGGTGTCCAGCAGTTCATTGTCGCAGTGTATTAATACCTTTTAAGACAACAGGAAAAGGAATGGGTTTTGTTGAACAACAAAGCTCTAAGCTGTGACCACTGTTGCCCAGAAGGCATCCAAAGCAGAAAGCATCTGTGACGGCCAGGTTGGTCAGAAGATGTCCGAGAGCCAGGGGAAGGGCAGCAAGAAGAAGCACCTGGACAGCCCCAGGCTAGGACTCGCCTTTAGAAAGTTCTTTAGACATCAGGTTTGTATGTCGTTCTACTAGGAGGGACAGAACCCTGGTCTTCACCATGCAGGCCAGGATGTCCCGGGCCCACCATGCTCTGCTTTGAGCGGGACAGAGCCTGGGGATGCCATCGGTACAGGGGAATTAAAGGGGATGTGACACAAATCTCTGTGGATTCGTTTAAGGGTCCACAGTTACATACCTCAGACCAGCTTCTTCCAAGTGTCGACCAGGGTTCTGAAATTATTCTTGCTAAGTGTTTCCCAAACGTTGCTCATTTGCATACCACCTTCATCACTTTTGTTCGATATACTGTTAATCACTTGGTGCTTTTTCTGCTGAAATTGGCCATTTTCTATTTAAATGTATCTTGAAAAGAAACTTTATATTTCATCCTATATAGAAAACCAGACTTGTTCCTCAGAAGAGGAAGATAACCATCCAAAATAGTGAGTAGAAAGGACAACATTCTCACCACCTCGTTTGTGTTGAGCCCTGAGTCCAATGCGCAACGGTCGTTTTAAAAAACTTTCTGACTGTATTTTAAAAAACAATTGGCCGTTGGTGTGGAAATATTAAAGTTAAGAAGGACCAAACTGAGCTTTTCCCTGGAACGTTGTTAGACAGAAAATATGAGAATTGGAAAAGGAAAGGTATTTTCACTATCCGAATGCTACTTAATGCTGGATTTCTATGCAACCTAAAACCATCTCAGGGCCGGCGGTGGTATGCTGCCCGCACTTTGGGAAATACTCCACTAACCCCAAGATAACAATTTTACCTTTGTGTTGTCTGTTCCTTCACTCCCAGTATTAACTAAGCTTATACTAAACCCACGTAAAAGCCTAAGCAGGAGAAAAAAGAACAGTGAATAAAGACAGAGCATGTTCTCCATGTCGTGAGGAAGTTAGGACAAAATAAAGTCAGCTTGGGAGATGCCACTCTTCTAATACCCAAGAAGACACCAGTGTGTATCTGAAACCATCCATTAAAATAATTTCTGAATTGGATCTGCATGCTTGGAAATTTGTTTGAAAGGTCAACCATTTTCCACCAAGTTGGATGAACTTATTAACAAACTTTCCCAACTGGATAGTCAGTTTGGGGGTTCAGCGTGCAAATAAAAGTTCCATATAGGAAGCACTCATTGGTGAATTTATTTTTGCACAAACAATGTTATGGAGCCATCCTTCAGTTTCCATGCAGGCTTATTTTGTTCTGTAAAGAGAGAAAAAGAGGAGTGATGGATAGTGCAATAGGAGAGGGAACATTAAAAAGTAGTAAGCCACTTTGGTATGTGGGAGACAATTTAGTAACTGCTAGTGAAGTATGTCATAGACTCCTACAAACGCTCACTGGGAGTTATGGGTAAGGGACCTGGAGAGTTGAAGTGTATGACATACCTTCTGCCCTACTCTGGCCCCAGGTCACAGTTTCATTACAACGTTCATTTTGTGCACTACAAAACCTCACATCTGCAGTAACTCTTTCTATTCATAAATGGACCACCCAAGTTCAATGTTATTGTTCTTAGAATTTCCAAAATCTTTGGCCCCACTTTCTGCCACCAAGGTATATTTGGAGAAAGGATAGGACTCTGGACTCCTAGGAGGAGGTAGAGGGGGACCCTTGCCTGTACGATCCATGGCTTTAGGTCTTGCCTTGAGTTATATACAGCATATGGGGTTTTTTTTTAATGTTGATGTAAATTAAAATACTTCCAAACTCTCTCTTATGCATCGCTTCAGCAGAGCGCGTTGGTTTTTGTTTTTGTACTTAGGACAGTTTATTTCTTTTTGTCTTTTGATTATTTCTTTGTCTAGGAAACATGAGTGATTAAAAGGATTAAAAGGATTATTTCTAGGAAAATGAGTGATTAAAAGGATGAAGCAAATTCTCTCAGAGATGCTCCTTGCACATTTGTGTGAGGATGACCCCTTCCAGTTCCCCCAGGGGTTGTAATGTAAAACAAAAAAGGGGGAATCAGTACAAATTCAAGGATGAAAAGGGAAAAAAAACAAACTTTCTACTTTCCATTCCTGTTAAAAAAAAAAATACAATGGTTACCAATTCTGATTGGTCTCTGGGTTTCTCATCTCAATTTTCCTTCCTGTAAAAGGTTTTTTCTTCATTTAAAAAAATAAAACAAGAAAGGCTGTCATTAAAAATGAAATAAACTTAAGTCATAAATAACAAGAGCACCAGTTTTCCTTTGCTGAAACTGCATGTCTGTTTTTACTTTAATCCCGCACAATGCCTCAGAGTCAAACGCTCAAACAGACGCCCATGGTCCAGGGTGAAGAGCACCCAAGGTGAGGCACTGTTCTCAGATGGACTTGAGGCACTGCTTTAAGATGTGTCTACCATACCCAGAAGTGCTCGTCTCCCTGCCAGGGTTTCCCGGTGTCCACCCTCTCAGCAAGGCAGCCAGAGTGTTCATTAGCAGCTGGCCCAGGGGATTCAAAAGCTCTGCCACGGTCATTGTTTTTGGTTCTTGTTGCAATGTTTGCATCACCCTAACACCGCATCTCCCACACTCGAAAGCACAAGCATGGTGAAAACCCGTTCAGAAGGTAAGTCATGTGACACATGTGCTCCAAATCTAGTATATTAGCATTTCATGGGTAGGGTCACCGCATAAACCACAGAGTACCCAGTTATAGTCACGTTTCAGATAAATAAAAACATAATTTTTGTAGGAAGATATGGCCCAAATATGAAATATTTGGGACATACTCAGGCTAGAAAAGAATCTTTTTTTAGCCTGTTGGAAATCCAAACATAATGAGGCTTTTTCTATGCTCGTCTTTATTTCCAACCTGGCAACTCTCCTCATGAGATTGCCTCTGAAAACGTGGTTAGAGTTTCTGTAGTTTCTTCTGTGTTGTAAGCAAAGAATATTAAGCGGGCTAATGCTGGCAGAGCACCACCGGACCGAGGACTTGGGGAAGGAAGGAGAGGAGAGCGGTGGGTGGAGAATGAAAAGACAAATGGTGCTCAGACTGGGACTCCATGGCCAGGCCGGAAGTAGTAGGCGGAGGGAAGCAGGCAGGGTGGGACTGTGTGTGGGTAACCCTTTTTGGTCACTTTCATGTATTTTTAGCTAGTTAGTTAGCTAGGTAGTTAGTTAGTTAGTTAGTTAGTTAGTTAATACCTGTTTTACTCCAGGCACTGTGCCTGACAGGAGCTAGAAATGCAATCATGACCCAGACCGTCTTCCCTCAATGGACTCGAAGGCTAGCGTGGAGACACAGTGAACAAACAACTGCACACAGACGTTAGAGTTCTATTATGTGACTATAAATACAGTACAGTCATCCGCTTGTCATATTTTTGAGGGTCTCTGGCTCCCTTCCTGTGAAGAGAAGAGAATTGGCCATTTCTAAGCACAAGAGGGCAGTGTAGATGTCCCTCCCAATCTTTCTCATGGTCAGCTCCCTGCCAGGGAGCCTTCTTGGGTGTTTTTCCACGAATCACCTTTCTCCCAGTGGAATTTTAATGCTAAACATATGCTATGTGTATGTGTTCATGACATAAGACCTTTTGGATGGGCATGGACCATGTTAGCATCTAATTTTTATAGCACCCCACCCAGAACAAGGGCCAGTTCTCCCCACCTGGGGGACAACAGCGGCTTTATTTAAAATGGTGATGCCAATTCCATCCCTCGATGAATGGGACAGACTTGTGGGCGCAGAGCCTGGTTAACTGACAACAGTGTTGTACAGAGCTGCTATTGATGCTTGGGTGTGGGAACCAGGCTCCCTGATTCAGTGTAAGCTCTCACCCCTCATTAGTGTGATCACAGCAAGTTACTTCCCCGCCAGATTTCCCTGTCTGTAAAATGGGTGCAATGATTGGTTCCTTCCTCACAGGACTGTTGGAGCAGCCGAGTGCCTGGCACTATTACCTTTCATTAGTAAATCAAAGTTTACAGTTGGAAATTTTGTCTTAAAAGATGAGAATGGCCCAAAGGCACACACAGGAGTAGAGGCTCAGTGGCAAAATGCCACACATGTCAGGCATCGGGTAATAGGCTGTCCCAGACACACTCTAGAGCTCTGCAGAACTTTTTTTCTTGTAGCCTCCATATGAGTGTGGGTGAGCGGCCTTGCGTGGGGTGAATCTACAGCCTGGAAAGTAGAAAAAGCAAAGCCACAGGAGTTAAATCAAACAACCTGAAGTCATGCTGCAATTGAATCTCTGCATGGTGCATGGCCTTAACTGGACTGATGATTGGTTGAAGCCAACAATAGCCCTTTCTTAGAAATGAAATAGGGTCAGCCCCAATCTCCCAGATGCATGGTCTGAAATGGACCCCTGGGCAAATGGGAATTCTCCCAGCAAAAGCAGAAGAAGTGGATGCTGGGTAGTTAGCAAAGCAGAGAGGTGGATGCTGGGTAGTTAGCAAAGCAGAGAGGTGGATGCTGGGTAGTCAGCAAAGCAGAGAGGTGGATGCTGGGTAGTCAGCAAAGCAGAGAGGTGGATGCTGGGTAGTCAG
>NW_004955445.1:5012018-5037720 GCF_000276665.1 Chinchilla lanigera
GTCAGCAAAGCAGAAGAGGTGGATGCTGGGTAGTCAGCAAAGCAGAGAGGTGGATGCTGGGTGGTCAGCAAAGCAGAGGAGGTGGATGCTGGGTGGTCAGCAAAGCAGAGAGGTAGGTCAGCAAAGCAGAAGAGGTGGATGCTGGGTAGTCAGCAAAGCAGAAGAGGTGGATGCTGGGTAGTCAGCAAAGCAGAGGAGGTGGGTGCTGAGTAGTTAGATAAGCTTGACCACTCCTGGCTCATCCACTTCCTTATGGGTCCCAATACACTTGCCACCTGTCCTCTTGACAAAGGACCTCAGAGTAGCTATTAAGGATCAATCTCCTTCGTTCTCCTGCTCAATCTCCAGTCACCTCCAGATCAAAGCAGCTACCCATTGCTCAGTAATGTCTTCCCTGACTGTCAAGAATGGGTCTAACTCTCTGCTTTAGATTTTTGAGGGGTCGGGGCTGGTTCGTTTGTTTGTTTGTTGTGTTTTGGAAGCAACATATCTTCTCCTCCCTCCATAGCACTTATCACAATTGAAATTTTTATGTTTATTTGAGAAATAATTTGTTTACAGTCAATCTTTCTATGAGAACATGTAACCCAGGGTATATCATGGCTCATAGAAGGCACTTAATGTATTTTTATGAGTAAATAATACTTTGCTACATTTTCTGAAAAAGAAAGCAAGCTACTTAATAGGTGGGAAGGTAGTTCTCTTTAATCAGCCCCCTTTAACCTAATTACACTATAAGGCTAAAACAGTACCAGGTGCACAAGACCCTCTGAAACATTCTTCATGCAGAGCCTTGTAAGTTCAGCACTTTTGACTTTACTGTCTCTAAAACGCAGGGATTATTTTAAATTCCAACATGATCCAGTTTTGCACACTGATTCCAGTACCAGCTATTTCTCCACTTCCGGTCTTTATCTGAAGTGATCTTAAAAACTGCTGATTGAACAAGGCAGACCCCAGGCAGAGAAGACTTATATCTTATATCAGATAGAAAATTCATGAAATCCCAAACACTCTTCAGAGAGGTGAGGTCCATATGGGAAGGGTGTAGAAAAATCATAAAGATGCTTAGAATGAGAGGGTAGGTCGGATGAACCTGGTGTTAAAAATTTTAAAGCTGACATTCATTTGTGTTGACATAGATGTAACTATAATTCTTTATCGAAAGACTGAGGGAGGCAATGCGTAAGAAGTAGCACCTCAGTGAAAAAAAAAAAAAAAAAACATAATCTATCTTAGAGTTGGACTTCAGCAGAGCCACCTGTAGGAGAGAGACAGAGAGGGAGTTTGAGGGGAGATGGACAAAGGAGAGAGAGAAAGAGAGAGGAGACAAGAAAGAAAGAGGGAAAGAAGAGGGAGAAAAACTTCAGAATGTCTTTTGTAATTTTATTTGTCTTAAACCATCCCTCCTCTCCACTTTGTATCAGTAAAGCAATTTATGTTTGTGAGGTGTATGTGAACATCTGTGCACCCACTGGGCGTGCATATTCAAAACGCTCTCCCTGAGGAGAACCAGTGGCCAGGGCAAGGGGCTGCGTGCTAACAGACAAACACCTCCTCCCAACACCCTGACTCCTAATAAGCTGCTTACAGGAGCATCATTCATAACGCTTCTCCATTTTTCTCCAGAAGGAAAATGTGTTGACTTTCTCCCAAGATTTTAACACAAATCCACATTCCAAGTAGAAATTTGGCTAATACAGAAAGTTCTAAAGAAGAAAATTAACATTATGCATCACCCCAGCCCATGTTCATAAAAATAAAGAGATCTTTCACTTTTGAAATTGTGAAATCTTCCTGCACTTGTTCACTTGGTTTTTGTTGTTTTTTTTTTTTAAACTCGGTAGGGTGCTGAGAAGTCACCCAACACTGCAGCCAACCTCAAGTCAGACAAAGCCAACGCTCCCTCCCAGGAGACCCAGAACCCCAAAGGCAGCCCACTGGGTGAGGCGCCATCCACCGCAGCCTCTGGGACAGCAAAGGAAGGTGGCAAGGAGAAGGCAGGACCCACCTCTCTGCCTCTGGGCAAACTGTTTTGGAAAAAGGTGAGTCTGAGTTTCAAGATTTGCAGAGTCCTTGGAGCCATGACTTGAGAAGTTATTTCTACTGAGCCAGTTGTTGTACTCAACCACGCATAGAGAGGGCTTTCCCCCCATCTTTCTTCTCCAAAGAATTCAGCGTGGCCCTGAGCCGAGGATTTCTAATGCACCCCTGGGAATCATGAAGTGCCTGTCACACTACAAACTGGTGTTGCTCGGGGAAGAAAGGGAGGTGAACAAGAACAATGACTTGAATGAATAGCAAAGGGCTGTACTGTTGCGTGGATCTATTACCCTCTAAAACAGTGGTGGTGAACCTATGGCGCTCATGCAGCAGCGGGCAGGCAGATCCCTTTCCGGGGGCATGCAAGCCAAGTGTATGAGTCGGGTCGTTTTCTAAACTAAAACCTCAGTGTTTGGGTTTAATTGCAGTGTTGGCACTCTGATAAACAAGTGGACTTTGGCTGGAGTTGGGGCCATCGCTCGTCTAAAATGACAGATGACCCTGGCTTCCTCCTGTTCCCCTGAGCACTCTGGCCTAGGGAGATGGAACGGGCCACTTTAGGGCTCTCTGTCTCCATGGCTTCTCAGCAGGAGGGAATCACAGCGAGCCCCAAGTCTCACTCTCCTTTTAGAAAACCCAGATGTCCACCAGGTCACCAACAAGACCGGGGTAGACTGCTGTGTGACAGGAAAAGTCACACTTTGCTCTGATTCCCTCCCCTTTAGAATGCACATGCAGGAGGCACGCGCCCTGCAGGGAGACGGGTGGATGGTCGCGTGGTTCTAAGGACCATGCCTTGGTCACCCCAGCCACCGTGCCTGTCACGCACTCTTGCTTGGGTTAAATTTGGACCAAAGATGAGTGAGAAATTGGGGAAAAGGGGTGAGAATTCACAGAGCTGGAAAAATCTAGCTTTGTAATTTCATCAAAACATCTGTGCCACTTGGCACTCCATGAAAAGCAGATGACAAATCCAGATGTCACTAGGATGTCAGTCTTATGCTGTTGTCCAGAATCCAGCTGGATTCCCGAGCCTCTTTCTGGTTTATTTCCTGTTGTACAGAAGTCTTCTTTCTAGATTCTCAAAGGAACACAAACTCGAACAGTTCATGACAACTTCAAAGGATGTCAGTTGGCATTCTGTTCTAATCCCTCTCTCTCTCTAATCTCCAGTCCTTATTTTTAAAAGTCTTTTACCAGGAACATAATGTAGGGAGCAATTTTCAAGTGAGAGTCAGGCAGGGTGGCTCATGCATGAAATCCCAGCATTCTGGGAGACTGAGCTGGGGGAATTGAAAGTTCAAGCCCAGCCTGGGCAACTTAGTGATTTAGTGAGAACCTATTTCAACATAGAAAATAAAAATCAGAAGAGCTTAATATAGCTCAGTGCAAAAGCCCTGGGTTTAAACCCTAGTACCAAAAAAAAAAAAAAAAAAAATTCCAACTGAGTTATATAGATGTATCAGTAGCAAGGGAGATAACCTAAGTGACCCATATTTTAAACATTTTATTTAAATACTCATCACATATTCATTCATATAAATGAAGATCTGATAGCTATGTATCGTATGCACAAAAGCATATCTAAAAGTTATATGTATATTCAAAGTAAATCAGCAAAAATAGAAGCAGCACATTAAACTTGAAATTTAACATGCATTTGGATCGAATGAGACTACATACATTTACTCCAGAAAGAAATCAATGTTACATAAATAATGATCCTGACAGTCCTGATAAATCTGAGTCTTAGTAAATTGGGGTTCTCCAAGAAGCACACACCAAGCCAGAATTCTCAGGCCAGAGGTTTCATGGAGGGAAATGCCTGAAAAGGATAAAGGAGGGGGCAGCATAGGTAGTAGGTAGGGTGTAGAGGGACTTCCTTCTGGGGAGGGAGAGAAAGAAGGAAGAAAGGAGGGAAGGAAGGGGGAAGGGAGGGAGGGAAAGGGGGAGGGAGGAAGGAAGAGATGAAGAAAAGGGGTTGGGCAGAAAGGCTGGTGTGGATGCCAAGATTGCCCACACTGGGAGCCCCATGCTGGACAGGAATAGATGGCCCAGCATCCCACCGTGCGTGGTCACTGACAGGAGCTGGGGGCAAGACAGGTGGAGGATGTCCTTCCATGCAGGGAAATCTGAGCAACACGCTGCAGCAGCTGCAGGAGAGGATACAGGCAAGATGGCAAACACCACATAGGCTATGGACGAACAACTGGAATTTGAGGAGCATGGAAGGAAGGTTATGTTTGGAGTCAGACCTGACTTTGCACTCCAGTTCATCTCTGGGAGCCTCAGTTTCCTTATTGGTAAAAAGCAAGTAGCAATAGAACCCACTGCACAGAAACAAAGTGAGAATGAAATGAAATACTGCCAGGAAAGCCCCTAATGCTCCACCTGGCACAAAAGTGACCAAAGAAGAGTCCCTGTACCCACATCACTCATTTCCTCCACGGTCAGGAGGTTGGGGAACAAAGCATGTAACTTGCTTTATCTTTCTGCCCTGCTCAGTTTGGGACAGTTACTAAACCACTACTGCCTGGCTACTTCTTCAGTGCTTGGAGCGTGTGAGGAATATAATTTCACTGGGTGTGGTGGTGCATGCCTGGAATCCCAGTATTCAGGAGGCTGAGGCAAGAGGATCAGCATGAGTTTGAGGCTACATCATGAGACACTGTCTCAAAAAGACAAAAAACAGCCAGGCATGGTGGTGCACACCTGTAATCCCAGGACTTGGGAGGCTGAGGCAGGAGGATCGTTGCAAGTTGGAGACCAACCTGGGCCACAAAGTGAGCTCAAGGCCAGCCTGAACTGCATAGGGAGACCCTCTCTCAAAAAGACAAAAGAAAAAAAAAAAGAATATAGTCTGTTCAAGCTGTTCCCCTTGGAGGTCATAGTCACAAGAACTTGACAGTCATCACCTGTGGTAGAATTTCATTTATTCAGACCCACTGTTTTTTGCACCATTATTTAGCTTTATATCTTTGGTAGATGCTTAAAAATAATGAATTTAAGAGAAATTACAATCAAATCACTGGTACCCTGTGTGTCCCTCTTGCACCTAATCTAAAGGAAAAAATCCTTTTTTTTTTTTTTTGGTACTGGGAATCAAACTCAGGACCTTGTCCTTGCTAGGCAGGCACTTGTGCCGCTGAGCTAAATCCCGGCCCAAAAAATCTTACCTGGAAATAAAATAGGAAACTTTCACTTAGTCAACAGCATTATAATTACCTTTGTTGTGCTGATATGTTTGTGTTGATTTGTGCTAAGTACTCAGCATTGAAAACATTACAGTGAACCAATTCCTGCTTTTTCCAACTCTCTATTCTGGTGGGAGAGCTCATATCCTAGGAGGAAGTGAAATCAGAACCTGTATTTTTTTTCCTTTGAATTAAAAAGGCTGTGGTGATAAAATCAGCCTGGTAAACATTCTTAAACGTGTGCAGGAAAACACCAGGAAACTCTTATAACTTTACTAATAACTAAACATAACCTTTCTTCTCTCTCTTTTCACTGAGAAACTTTTAAACAAATTGATTGTAAAATTTGTACATCTGTAGTTAGAAACCTCAGAAATGGTTTTATTCCCCGAAGAGGCTGTGCTATGAAAGTATTAGTTATTTTGATTTATAGTCTGAGTTGCTGAAGCAGTTCTGATCATAACATGAAAACAAAGCAACTATTGAAGAAATTGCTTGCAAATTATATTGAAGTTTTAAAAAACTGTTTATAATCCAGTTATCTGGACTAACGATGCCCTTGATTGTTCTAGGCCAACCAAATTGCTACGGACTCTGTGGCATTATAAACTCTTTACCATGTTGGGTTTCTGATCTTTTCCTCACCTGTCCAGTGAGTGGGCTGGGATGGACAATACTAGTGATTCTCATATGTGGCAAATCTTGCACAACAGGTCAGGGGAATTGGGCTTTGCAGTCCTGGACCATCACTGGACCAGTCTGAACCCCTATTTTCATATCTATAAAATAAGGATTACGCTACGTCACTGTGCTCTGAAGAGAAACCGATCATTGTACAGACAGGACCCTTAAGACGGAGCAAGAGCAACAAGAACAGCAACAACAGCAGAGTCATCTTTCTTTAAACACAAACAAAATGTGGACGTGATCAGCTATCTATGTGTGGCTTCTGGTGCCAACTAACCTTCCGATTTGCTCTTGGAGGAACACCATTTATACACGTGCACACAAGTGTGTGTGTGTATGCGTGCATGCATGCACACACGTGCATAGTTCGCAAGTGACATATTTGGAATATCTTAGAAATAGCCCTTTTCCTGCTTTCTGGTGTGGTGCCCTGATGTGACCTCTGACATCACTCGGTCTCCATTCTGGCAGCTGGTGACTGCCTGAATTGGAATGGAGCACTCAGACCCTCGAGCCTCCACTTCCTCTGCAACGCAACCAGTCAGCAGCATCTCTCTCACAAGTACTGGGAGGAACAAATAAGGAAAAAATGCCACGTGAGTTATTTCTAGAGAAGAACAGTGAAATTTGCGACCCAATGTTAATCACCAGGTCACAAATGCTGTGGATGGTTAAAAGAGACAGCAATCAGTGTTGGTCAAAATGGACTTAGAGAACTTAAACAAGGCTGTGGGTCATATCATCTGGGCTATTTGTTTCAGATACAGAGTTTTATTCCTTCCCATAGGGATTATGGTCATAAAAGCGTGGGTATGTGGCTGGACAATTATGAAAACACTTGAGAGGCAAAATTCTTGGATTCAAGCCTGACCTGGTAATCTTAGCCCTCTGGGAGGCTGAGGCAGGAGGATCTCAACATCAAGCTCAGCTCAGGCAACTTAGCAATTTAGTGAGACCCTGTCTCAAAATTAAAAAAAGAAAAATTTAAAAGCAGCTGAGGATGTAGCTCACTGCAAAGGTCCTGGGTTCAATCCCCAAAACAAGAGGAAGAGGAAGAGCAGGAGATTCTTTGATTCATAGAAAAGGTCTTAGAGCATCTGTCCATGATGTCCAGACATCTAACAGGTTGGGAGTTATAATATTGCCTTTATATCATATTTGGAGGTCCAAATGAAGTCCATGAACTCAGACCAGTTGCCAGGAGATCAGAACGGTGCTGTGGAACACCTGCCACCAACAGGACACCTGGTGGCTTGACCATGTAAATGTCTTTCCAAGGACCTTCTTCTACGAATTGATTTCACTCTCTAAAGCAGAGAAACCCTAGTTATTCAAATCCTTGGTGACGTCAGATGTTGTTTAACACCTTATTTTTAACAGGATTAATGTCTAGATAAAACCCTGTAGATTTTTAAACTGGAAGTCTTACTATTGTTGTTAAAGGATCAAGGACCTCTTGAACACCCTGCAGTCCACAGAGCTGGAGGCTCGCTTTCCCAGCATTCCATGTGCTCATTTACCTTCGAGCCACTTCCTGGGCTCAGGTTTCCTCAACTGGCCCCTCCTCTTTGGAGGTTAACCACCGCAGATACTCCTTGGCAGTGCGGAATGATGGATTGGAATCTTGTTCTCCTGGTTGTGCTGCCCATGGGCTTTCTCTAAATAGGACACAGGGAAAAGGAAAAGGAAGTGGCCTGAGGCCTTTCTTCGTCACTATGCGTTGAACATGGGAACCACACAGGGAGCAAATAGAGATGAAGCCCGAGACACAGGCTTGGCTAAGAACCAGCACGTGTGGGTGCGGCAGTGCACCAGTCTGCTTGTCGGGAGAGAAGGCCTTCCAGGAAGCTCAGCTGGAGCCTGACTTTCAGACCAGACCCAAAGCTGACAGACATTGCAGCAGAGGCCTAGCAAGGAAGCACGGCCTGCGTCCCTGCCAGTAACTGGCTTGGAACCCTCGTGGGGAGCATTTATGCCGCAGACTGACAGGGAGCCCAAAGGCAGGTGACCCTCGTTTTTATCTGGGTTGGTGGCAGTACTATTTGTTTTTCCAGCTTTCTACAGTTGCTAACACAGTGCAGGGTTGCAAGCCACCAAAAAAGGTTGATTAAGCAAGAAAACACATTGTAGGGAGCCCCTGGGATCGGACCCCGGCCCCTCTGTTCAGCTTCTATCAGCAACTTAAACAGTGCCCTAAAAAGTCTACAAGCTGGGTGGACTCATTAATGCCGGCCAAAATATAAACAAAGATCTCAAATTACAGGAACCAAGGGCTAAGGTTAGCATGACCCAGAGCTTTTGTTTTACAGAGGCCAGTGTGTCGCTGTCCTGTGGAGAATGAGTCACTGAGATTTTCATTGAAACCCACACCAACCCTTATTGCATTCCAACTCAGTAGCATAATATAACCTGAGGCAGTGTTAAAATTATCTGCTTGATATAGGGGTGATATCAGGACCTCCAAATATGATATAAAAGCAATATTACAACTCCCAACCTGTTAGATGTCTGATAACCAAGTTCATGTTCTCTAAAATCAAAGAATGAATTCTAAGAACAACAGAGGTTAAGAGTAGAAAATACTTATTGAGGGATAGAAAGCTCCTGTCTGGGGGCTGGGGATTTAGCTCACTGGCACAGTGCCTGCCTGGCAAGCGCAAGGTCATGAGTTCGATTCCTGGTACCAGAAAAAAAACAAAGCTCCTGTCTGAGAGGGATAGAAGGGGATGCCCATAAAGTAGGCTGCCGAGGACCCCACTTCTCAGGGAAAGTGTAATAGAGCACAACCACATGGGTGCAATGTGGGTTACAGCTATGATCAACCAATAAGATTGCAAGTATAACTGCTTAGGTAATATTGATCCAATGGGGAAGTGAGTCACATAGCAAGTTTACATGGAAAGCACAAAGAACTTCCCAGGTAGGTGATGGAGCCGAGATCCTGGCTGCCCACTGAGGGCACTGGTGCCTATCTAGACTTTATTAGACCAAGTGTCACTTATCTCACCCCTTGGCGAGTACATAGCCCTGGTCCTCTTGTTGTTATCTTGAGGTCTGGCGTCCAGCTGATTCTCTCTAGCCACAGTTATAGTGTGTTTCACCTTTTGTCTTGACTCTCTCGAGGGCCCAGCCCTGCCTGACTGCCTATAATATTCCTACCTAACTTAGCTGTCTACAACATATTAATAAAGGCCTAGGGAGCAAACATACACATGACCTGAGCTGATTCATAAACATTTCAAAAGCAACATAGAATTAATCCAGAAATTCTATGGCTGGGGATTTAGCTCAGTGGTAGAGCGCTTATCTAGCATGCACAAGGCTGCAGATACCTTCCCGAGCAGATGGACCGAGGGAGACAGAGGGTTGGGTTTAATAAACCTACCTGATGCCTCCTCTTCCCAGTATTCATAGACGTTTCTACCATTCATTGAACTCTATGGGCAAGCACTGTGCTAAATATGAAATAAACATCACCAATTTTCATGGACCGGTGGGCATGAATAAATCCATGGTCCCACTCATCCTGTCTGCAGAGTCCCGAGAATCCATCCCAAGATGGAGATCATGAGTCCATCTTGGCTACCATCAGCCATCCCACTGCCACCAGAGCCACCAAAAAGATCCAGGCCAGCCACCCCACCTATCACCGCTGCTGGGCCTCACAAGCCGGTCATAGTTCACTGCCACTTGCAAAGTGCCAGGGAGAAAGCTCCATCCTGCTTTACATCAGCACTGGCAGGAGACCCCACCGCAGCTGCACGAGCCCCGGAGCAAACCGATTCACAACCCCAGGGCTCAGCATCCACAGAACCCCTCTGCTCTAGCGCACAGCCCATTCAGACACGGCTGACTGGCACAGAGGGCTTTTCCAGACACAGCACCTGACTCAAAGCCACTGGATGTGGCTGATTCACCTGGATTTTCTCTTCCCACCAGTGAAGTCTGAGCTTCCTTTCTTGAAATCTTTCTTTCTGCTCAACTTCCTACACCATGCCTTCTGGAAGCGTCTGTAAACAACTGAACCCTAACTATGGATATCACTCAAGCTCTTCCCTTCACCAGTTCACTCATACACACTCCTTCTGGGTTCTCTAACTCCTGTGTAAGTAAAGGTCTCCCTGCAGATACAAAGAGGGCTACTGTGGGTGGAACCTCCCCACCAGACTTCAGTCAATCCCAGCTCTGCCCTGAGCCGTGATTTTTTTCTACATGTGTTCTTCTAAAATCTGTTCCTTAAAATAACCCTGTGATTGGTAAACTGCCCAGCGGTCGGCCTTCGGGCAAGTGAACTCAGTTTCAGGGAGGGGAAACCAGGTTGCATATCGAAACCCTGAACCTGACTGGAGTCCCAGTGTTCCACACTCGCAAATAGATTTCTTCTTACGCATGCCGAAGGCTAACAGGGCCCAGAACATGGCTGATCTTTAATGTTAATGTAACTGTACAGGAAATGATCATTTCAGCAGCTGCTCCCATGAAGGCTACAGCTGCGGCCAGTTCGCAAAGGTACACAAAGTTCAACACGATTTGGGGCAGTCCTTGGACACAGTTCTAAAAAGACGTTTAATTGGTTACACAACACCAAGTCATCACTTTCCGTTCTGCTCCAATTCACCCAGTGACGTTAAGAATCAAGTTTCTTCTTGATGCTAATAAGTGTTTATCACTGTGCTAGTGTTTGCTGCTCCTCCCTTTTCAACAAAGACAGATATTACTAGAGCTTAGTAAAGGTTCTCATTTTTCTTGTTACATACGTATTGCTATTCATTGTATTTGTTGTTCCATACTACTTTTTTGGTTTTTTTCCAGTACTGGGTATCAAACTCACAACCTTGCGCTTGCCAGGCAGGCGCTGTGCCACTGAGCTAAATCCCCAGCCCCAACATACTACATTTTATCCAGCAAGATCTCAGTTTACATTTACTATAATAATAACAGGCTTAGGGGGCTGGGGATTTAGCTCAGCGGCAAAAGCGCCTGCCTGGCACGCGCAAGGTCGTGAGTTCAGTTCCTGGTACCGGAGAAAAACCAAAAAAAAAAAAAAAAAATAACAGGCTTTGTGTTGAAATATATTAAGGAAGAATATGGTCAATTTAAAGGAAAATGTCAAGTAAACTCAGGGATACATGGATACACCAAGAATTGGAGATGCTATGAAAATTACTGATGCTTGAGAGATCCTCAACTGGGCTAAAACCCAAAATAAGACATTTTTGCTGAATGAGGTAGTGCAACCCAGTGATCCCAGCATTTGGGAGGCTGAGGCAGGAGGATCGCTGGGAGTGCAAGGCCAGCCTGAAGGATATAGCAAGACCCTGTCTCAAAAAAAAAGGTTGTTTTTTTTTTTTCCTGGGTAGTATGATCTTTAAAATATAAAGTAGCAACTCCTTTTGAAACAGGCTATAATGCCATTTTTCAAAACAGCAGGAGGGCCTGGTGGTCTGAAAGCATAATGAAGATTGAAGGAATATCATTGTGGAGCATCAGCACCTTCTGCTCCTTTATGTTCCCGCACCAGGGTTTCAGCTCTAGAACACAGCGAGCAATGACAAGCCAAGAACTTTCTAGAAAGGAAATCAAAGGCACAAACTCATCTGGCTGACCACACCAGGGACCGGAAGGAGCGTTTGATAACTGAGATGATCCCTTTTTTTAAAGAGTGGGAGGGTTTTCTCAGTCTAGTGGAGACAGTATACTGACTCCTGAAACTTTTGTAAGTCAGCCTTGAGGAAGTCTGGTTTTTGAATATTGTTTGAAGCCAGATGGTACATGCCTGGAATCCTAGCACGCTGAGGCTGAGGCAGGAGGATTGCAAATTCAAGCCCAACCTGGCCAACTTAGCAACTCTGTTAAAGGGAAAAAAAAAAAAAAAGCTAAATGAGAAAGTCCTGGGTTCAATCCCTACTACTAAAAAATAAAATTAAATAAATTACATTAAATTAAATATTATTTAATTATTTTCCTGTGTATAGTGTTAAGTAACATCTGACTGTCTCAGAGAGAAGAGTTGTAGTTCCAACAAAGCAAGACTACCCGAGAATTCCTGGATGCATTACCATTTTGGGGCAATCAGAAATGCTACAGTCCTTTCCAGGGACACTCTTGTGCCCAGGAAAATGTCAGTATGGGAAGAAAGTAAACAGAATAAGCGGTCTAAGTGAAGATCTCATGTAGAGAGGCAGTGTGTCTGGTAGTGGAGAAAGAGGCTCACACAGTCCCCGGAGAACATATTTTGATCTCTACAATCATGTTGGCAGGGGAGAGCCTCGGCTCTTACAGCCATTTCTTCCCCTTTCTAGCTGTTTAACCTGCATCCGTGACCTTCCTCCTGTGTAGCTCTGTCACCTACAGTGTATATAGAGCTCGATGTACTTGTTATCTGGGGGAACTTTAAGAGAGATATGGAATGCAAAGTGCCTAGTGGAAAATCTACATTTATAAATGTCACTCTTCTTGTCCTCCTCCCAATGGATGTCTTAAAGAAAAGACAAGGCAGGCCATTGTACCAAAATGCATACAGGGCGTGAGAGTTTTCACCTGGAATCCAAGAGAAGAGGTGCAGAACACCCACAAACATGCTAAAATAATTTGCAAAGTATTGTGTGAATGGGAGAAGAATTCAGACCTATTAAATGAGTCTCAAATTGTCTATAACTACCAACACCTCCCCTAAAAGAGCTTAAGAATTACTGAAGGAAAGATGCAGATGACCTCCCAGGTTGGAGCTAATAGATGACAAGATGATGGCATGGACATTTGTGGAAGGGGTTGTTGGTCTCTTGTTTGTGCATTCCAGAATGATTCCAGGGCGTAAACAGTAGTTGGGATTGGATGCACTGGACCCTAGCCTTCTGGCCCTTCCTAGAGCAGGTTAGCCAGCTTGAATTTGGACACAATGAAAATGGCCTAGACTGCAGTTTGATGTAAGAAGCAGACTCTGGTGCAGTGGCGGTGACCCTACTTATGGAGGACGGTGCCGCATGTCCCGTAACGACCATGGAGAAATTCCTCTGGATCTACTACCAGACTTCCCTGAGCTGCTTATTCATCTGTGTAATGAGCAGTTCATAATATTTCCCTCTTTTCATCAGCTACTGGAAAATGTAAAAGTAGAGGTGTTGCTTACCCACAGCCAGAACTTCCTGGTTTGTTCTTCTGGTAGCAGCTCTATGCTTCATTTGTATCCTGGCTACATCTGTGTTTATTTTCCCTTTGTTGCTTTGAAAATACATGACTTACGTTATCATGTGGTACTGTTTACAGCTGTGTACGCCTCCTTGGCATTCTCTTTGGGACAAGGTCTACATAGTGTTCCAGAACTGCACCACTGGGCTGCTGGCCAGATAACCCTTCAGTTTCGCGTCAATTTCTTATGGATTTGTGTTTTCTTTGGTTACATCTTGACTCTGGCTTTTGTTTTTATCTTCCTTTAGTCAGTTAAAGAGAAGTCAGTCCCCGCAGGTGCCGAGGAGAATGTAAGTGACACATTCAGTGACAGAATCATTCCATCCTCATCTTTGGCATGTGGGATCATTGGGCATTTCAACTCTGAGATCCTCCGTTCTTGCATGTTCCTGGTGTCATTAATCTGCTGTAGACTCTTTCACCCTCTCCTGGAGTAGTGATCAATTGAGAATGACGCTGGATGAAATGCTATTACTCCCACTGAGTTAATGCAAATTACATGCAAAATCAGAGCACATATTTTAAAAATTTGTTATCGTTTAGGGGCTGCAAGAGTCTACTACACAGAAGAATGACTTTGTACTTCCTTAAGTGAAATCGATGCTGTTCCTCGGGCCATGATTGCTCCTTCACCTTTATTTCCATGGTGACCCCGGTTCCTACTAACTTGGGTGGTGCTCAGGGCGGGTAGCTACATCACAGCACCTTGCGGCAGGAGGGGCTGAGACTGTTGGGCTCGGCTGGAGAGTTGACTCCACAGTTAGCTTTACCTCTCTGGTTCTGATTAAAGACCAGACACTTAGGGTCTTTCATCTTCTAGAAAGATGGTCAGAATTTTCAAGATGGTGCATTCATGACGCTGCAATCTTGCGTCTTTTTTAGAAACATTTTCCAGGGAGACTATTAATAAATGGACCTTAGGCATTTCAGACCCAAAACAGCAGTTCTCAGCTCAGAAAGAAGAGCAGTCTTTGGAAAATTGTGTAAATGGGGATAAGTGAATTCACAGCTTCTCAACAGAGAAATGGAGCGTGATCATTTTGCCAAAGCAAAAGATGTTTGGAACTTTCTGGTGTCTTGTTTACTTGCCAGGGTCAGGGTGTGTGTTTTCATTTTTACTTAGTTACTGGAACTGAACAGATGTTGAAAATCCAAACACATTCCAGAAATGTTACCCATAATACGGAATGAAAATAAGAATGGTTTTGTTATGATTCTCTTAAATCTTTAAAATCTATATGTTACTTTTGTTGTTTTCCATTCCTTCCCTCCATTCTTTTCTTCCTTTCTTTCTTGAACCAAACTTAGTAGCTCAGGTAAGTACAGGTCCCTCATGATTATGCCCCAAGAGCAGGGATGGTGAACCCATGGCACATGTATTGTTTGTTTTTCTTTTAAGACAAAAGATGTTAATACATGAGTTGTTTTTTTTCTAAACTAAAACCTCAGCATTCTGGTTTAGTTGCAGTGCTGGCACTTTGCAGTGGTTTTGGGTTTCAGCTTGGGCACTCGGCCTCTAAAAGGTTCATTCACCATCACTGCTCTAGAGAATGAAAGTCTCAAGACCTTCAGGGACCTGCATGGAGCAATCCCACAAGGCTTCCTGCCGTCACCTTTATAGCTGCAGGTGAAATCTTGAGCATCAGTGAGCTTTGAGATTCTCAGTTTTCTGAAGAGAAACTTCTCTTGGGGTGTCTAGTATAGCTGCTTGTCTGAGGAATCCTGTGTTTTCTGTGGTTCAGATGCTAAAATGTAGAATTGCTCTGAAGTAGGAAAACAGAAGGCGTTTCATTTTCTAACATGAAGCTTAAGACAGAAATACAAGCATGAATGAAGAGGTAATTATTAATAATAAAAGACAACACCAAAGCTAATAGGGATATGAAAGAAGACAAAATATGTTTTAAGGAAATAAAGAAGAATCAGAAACATTTTTGTAAATTGCTTAACACCACAGATTACACTTCTATTTCTAAGTCTCAATATTTCATCTTTCGATCCCCCACACTTGGGCAGAATGAGGCAAAATAGTTGTGATGCTGACCTCATCATCTCCAGGTTGCAGCACCTCTTGTGCCTCAGTTTACCCATCTATTAAGTGGGGATAATAATAGTATCTACACCTGGTGGTTCTTGGTAGAATTGGACGAGGTAATACTTGTAATTCATTTATGGTACTTCTGTGCCTGAGTCATAGAAAGAACTCAGGAAGCTAGAAGTCAACAGACTACAGTTCACGGACCAAATCCAGCCCACTTCCTGTATTTGTATGGTTTATGGAGTTAAGAATGGTTTTTATATTTTTGAATGGATGGGAAGCATGACATTTTATGATGTGAAAATTATATAACGTTCAAATTTCCGTGTTTGCAAATAAGGTTTTATTAGAACACAGCCACACCCATTCCATTACATATCAGCCATAGCTGCTTTGTTGTGAGGACAGTGGGGTTCAGGGCTTGTTACTGAGGTCATATGACCAGCAGGACCTTCTGCAGGCAGAGCTGGCTGCCCCTTACAGCAATTGCTGGCAGGTAGGAGGTAACATTCCGAGGGAGTGCTTCCCGGTCATCAAAATCAGATACCATAGTAAAATCTTATGTTTCTCAGCATACTCACTGTCCTTGTAGAGGAAAGGAATATGTAAAACAGAGTCAGTTAACTTCCTTCCCTCAATAAAATAAGAGAGAAGACCTAGATCAAAACAACATACTGTAAGCCGGGCATGGTGGCACACTCCTGTAATCCCAGTACTCGGGAGGCTGAGGCAGGGGGATCATTGTAAGTTCAAGACCAACCTGGGCTACCAAGTGAGCCCAAAACCAGTTTGAACTACATAGTGAGACCCTGTCTCAAAAAAAAAAAAAAAAGCAAAACAAAACAAAACAAAGCAAAAAAAAAAAAATACTGCAGTACTCTACACCTTCACAACTGGACAATTGTCTATGATTAACCACATTACTTTACTGATTAACCACTCACTGATTTCTGGCTAAAATATGGTTGAGTTTACTTTTTTAACTTTTGGTGGGGAATTATTTGAATCTGATTCATGGAAGAGGGCTCGCAGAACAAATGTGATGGCCTTATGCAAGCTCGTCTACCCTCAGGTTTCCAAAATCAACCTGCCAGTTGATGTGAGCCCTGCTTGTAATTTTCAAAGCAAAGGTCGGGATGATTTTCACATTTCCCAGAGTTTTCATGGGGAAAGAAAAAGACAGGTTTTACGGCCCATTGAAGTTTATTGCTTTTCCAAGAATATGTTCCTGATGCTACCAGATCCAAAATCTATCTCGCTTGACTCTACCAATTATTGAACCTTTCATTTGTAGTCTGAAAACGTTTTTGCCATTAGCTAATTGAATTTTAGTGTTCTAAATAATGGAGACATTTTCCTTTCCAATTACCTAGGAAATCAGGGAAGCAGGGACTTCTATAGCTTACCTCTTTTGGTAAGTGACCTTTTCATTGCAAGGGAAAGAAAACTCAGCTCAACCCAGATGAAAAAGCAAAAAGAAGGTATTGGCTCTCATCCCCAGAAAATAGAATTGGTTTCAAATAAAGCTGGATTCATACCTTTCCCTTGGCTGAGTCTTCCTGCCCTGGCCATGTTTTCAGCTCTCCAACATCACCCAGTCCAGAGAAAAGGAGAAATTTGTCCACTGCAACTGTAGATGCCCGGGAACTTGTTCTCCTCTATTGGCTCAAATCTGTTCATCGCTCCGTTAGTCAGCTTGTGCCGAGGTGTGTTGCAATAACAACCAAGCCCCAAATTTCAGTGCCTTGAGGCACCAAAGATTTCTCTCTATTTTTCTCTCATGTATGCTATAAGTTAGCTGTATGTTGGCTGTAACTGCATCATGTGACCCCTTTTAGCGGAAACCTGGAATCAAGAAGCAGGCTCTTAACAAGGATTTGCAGTTCTAGTAGCAGAGAGAAAACACTGCCATGGCCGAGCGCTCAGTAGCTCCTAAAGCTTCTACCCACATGTGGTTCACATCCTATTGACTTCCATTTCAGGCACTACAGCAGGTCACACGGCCGTGAGCACAGACGTGCGATTCCTTCCCAGGCGGGAAGGAGGAATAATCAGGAAGATAACACATTCTGCGACACGCTGCCATCCCCAGCCCCGCACACTCAAGGAGCTAAATCACACTGGCTGCCTCAAACTTTTGCAGTCAGCTTCACCCAAATCACATAGCCTTAAAATGAGGGGCGATTGTGTCCCCAAAGCAAAATGTGAATTCTGTGAGCCCGTGGGCGAGAATCATTACTGGATGGCAAAGAAAATATCTAAGCCTGGGTAAAATCACACAATCACATTATTTTAAAAACTTAAATATCGATACTATTATGTTGTGGGGGAAGTTTAAGTGGAAGATATTCATTTTGCTCTCAATTAGTTTTCAAAATTCACAGCCCAAGTAAAAACTGTACAAAACACATTTAAGAAAAAATATGGGATAAAACTTGAGGCAGTGAGTAAAACACCTTTACTGAGCTATATATCGTCTGTGTTAAACATCCACCCATCTTTGCGGAGTGTGTACCATAAGGGAGATTTCCTTCTACACTACAGCACAAAATAACAATGTGGCACAAATCTGATTTTAATTATATCCACCAAACCCAAAAGTAAATTGTGCAGATGCAGTCATATATTCTAAATAGGGAACGACTTTTTCCAAGGCTGTAGCCTGGAAGGAAATCCAAGTAAAAATTGAATTCTTATGTCTTCGCATGCAAATTAGATGCTTACTTAGTCCAGATTGTTCTGGGTTTCCACATCGGATGTCAGTGGATTTTCCTTGGCTACTGAAAGCCAAGTTCTTGGCCTGGCTTCAAAGCTGATGGAAGTAGCCAGAAGCCCAATTTATTTTGCTTTCTGAAATAGTTGTGTTTTGGAGAATGGACTTGTGGCCTAAAATTTATGAGTTGACACCTCTCAACACTCAGAAAGACCTAGCAAGGAAGTTACTGTCATTCAAACAAGGTTAGTTTACAAAGTTCTTGTCATACAATCTGATCATTTTATTATAGGTGTCATTTTTCCCTCCAAGATCCTTGAACACAAAGGAACATGCTGCTTTAGGGTCAGAATAGTTCTTAAGGCAGGTCAGTAAGTCAAAATCTGCTCATTACCTACTTAAGAGCCATCTCTCATTCTTCCACCCTTCTTCTTCCTTTGATTATGGGCAAGGTTGATAACTATCATCTCCAAAGTATTTGATCATGATTGGTCTAAACCAGAAATCACATTTTCTTCACCATTAATCAATCTAGGAATAAAGATATGACCTGGCTATGACCAGGGAAATTCCCTAAAGTAGGGAATCAAAATCCAGAAGTTGTTTATTTGAAGTGAATCTTTTGCTGTGATCTTCCATCGGTTTCAGGACATTGAGTTGAGGATATGATGCCTGGAACTATGGCAGCTATTTTATGATCATGAAGTAATAAGTAAAAAGATGATGCTAAGGATGGCAGAGCCAAAACAGAAAGATCTCAAGCTCTTACACACATTTTAAAACCACTGAAAAAAATCCCAGAATATCCTGCTTTCAACATCTTGTCCCACGTCCTCACTGGACAATCTACAAGGAAGTATTCAGTTCTTATCAGAGAACACTGTCCTCCTTGAAATGGCTCGCTCCTCCCCCTGGGCTGTGGCTTTGCCCCAAGTTCTTCCACCATTCACCTTCTCTGCTTGTAAAATGGGAATAATGTTGTCTTTCCTGAGCTGTGTTTATGACTGTTTCCTGAGGTTACCTATAGATTACCTTGTGCGGTCCCAGGTACAGTAAGAGGTAGTTATTAAGAGAACCGTCTAACTAATGGATTTGTGTGATGGGCGATTCCAGATCATTCGTGCTCATGCAGTAATTAAGGCTAATAACACAATAACAGCCACTGGTATTAACTGTATATCACATGTCAGGTGCTATACTAAGAACCTGATGTGCATTACGTAACCCAGTCCTCAGAACGGCTTTCTGATATACGTACAAAAGCATGGGGGTACTTCGCACTAATTTTAACTCAAGCCCCCTCGAGAATAAAGACAGGATGTAGACCCCGTCACTTGCTCTAGAGCATGTGTGCAATAGCAGCCGGCATCTCAGGCTTAACCCAAGGGCTCTTGTGGTCTGTGCGCATTTCCCAGAAATGCAGCTGAATTAACCCAGGCCTAGACCCGGAAATCCACAGTGACCACCAGTCCTAGTCTCTTACATGGCTCCAGTCTGATCCTGGCTGCCCAAAGCTGGACTCGGGTCATCTCAAAGCCCGGCTGGCGGGGCTTACCCACAAACATGGTTTGTTCGGCCAATTCCGTGTTTCTGTTCAAGTTCTTTACATGGGACGGCTTGACTGCCGTTCATGATAGTTCTTACCTGACTTGTTTTTCTCTTAGATCTGGTCAATCCATGCTGACGCCCCCTGCTTTGCCTCCTAAGGAATATTGAATTTTTAACTACCCAGTTTAGGTCTCTGATGACAAAGGAAAAGCACAAGAACTCATGTCGATCCCATAAGAAATGTAAGGCAAGGATTCCGCTGTGATTCACCCGCCCAGCTGTGGGATGTTTTGCACGTTAGTTTGTTGATGGGTACCTGTCAGTGCCAGCTAACAATCTGGAGATGAAGGGCTCTTCTTTTGGGAAACCTGGGCCATTTGGAAACCACTGGTGTACTCTGCAGGAAGGAAAGCAAAGTGGCACATCCACAAGCATTCTGGAAATAACTAAATCCCCTTCCTCTACCCCTGACATTGAGAACAGGCTCCGAGAAAGCTGGAGTCTGGCACCACGGCGCAGAGACAAACACGAAGACCCCTGTGGCTCCGTAGCTCCCTCATTAGCGGCAGGGAATGGAAAACCTGGGGCCAGAGAGTAAAGACTTTAGGCTTTTGTAGGCCATTTCTGTCTCCATTCCATACTTATCATCTTTAAAAATAAAATTTATAACCCTTTGGAAACGTGAAAACCATTTGTAGCTCAGGAGCCAAGTGAAGCAAGGCACAGGGCTGGGTTTGGGAGCAGTTTGCCAAGGCTGCCGGAGGAAACAAAGGAAACTGGAAAACTCTCTCCTAGCCAGTACCGGCCGGAGGGACCGATACAAACGCAGAAACTGTCCCGGTAGTGACCAGGCCCACACAAACGGCGTGGGGCCATGCCTGAGAACAACGCTGGCGTCAGAGTGTGGGTGAGGGGAGCCTCCGTCCAAGCCCCAGACGCTGGCCCGCCCCTCGCCTCCCGGGGTGCTCAGACGGCATTGAGTTCGCAAGTGGCTTGCAAGAAACATAACCATGGCACCACATAGCCTTGGGGTCAAGTTCATTCTTCTGAAAGTGCGAATGTCCGCTCAGTAACAATGGCAAGTGCCCGGTGAATAGGGACAGGAGTTGATAAGGAAGTCAGCTGTAGTAAACCCAGTGGCTTTTGCACACTCCTTTCGGCAGAGGACAGTTTCTCCATGGTTCACAGGGGCCTAGCATGAGGAATGGAAAGTGTCATGGTCACTGTCTCTAAGGTTGAACGCAGGAAAATGGTTATTCCTGATCCCTATGCATGTCAGGTGAAGTGTGCCTGAGTGCTAGACCAGAGTTGGCCCTCGAGAGTGGAAGGGCAGTGTCCAAAGGAGACCACCTCCCTGTACCTCCCTGGAGAAGGAATCTGCCCTTTCCATGTCAGTCTGTCTTTCCGTTGTTCAGAAATTGGCCGCTTGGAGCTCATGATCCAATATGTGTGCTGCTACTCAAAGATGTAGCTGTGTAGAAACGATCCCAAGAGTCGATCCTGCATCTGTCATGTGGACGGGGACGGCCAGGACTCCCTTTGTATAAAACACATTCTGGGGCAGTGGATCTGGGGTTTTTGTTTTGTTTTGGTTTGGTTTTTTTCCTTTCATTTTCTTAATACCTGGCAAAACAATCCAGGTGGTGTGTGAATCACCAGTAGAAACTGTAAAGTCTGAGGAAGTAGAGTCAACCTTGCACACAGTGGATCTCAGTGAAGAAACAGACGCCCCACCCGAACCTGCAGAAGTAAAGCGCAAAAGAGAAGAAGGCAAGCCCCGGAGGATCTCCCTGATGGCGTTGTTCAGACAAGGGGTAAGCCACTTTCTTCCGGTACGGGGAAGGAAAGCAGTTAGCTCAGTCTCTGAGAGCAAAAGACGATGCCACGGGCGTGTGAGATGCAGTTTTAGGCGATCTACATAGACCATGAATGGGATATGAATTGTGCTCTGAGGAATACCTTCCCTCTTGGTAATTCAGCCATAGAGGAAGTCTCAGCTGATTACTAATATTCTTTAACTCTTGTTTAACCCTGGATAATTCTTTTTGTAGTAGAAGAAAGAGGCAGGCTTGGGTCCTAAGTTCTGGCAGCCAGGAGCATCCCCCTAGCCCTAGGTAGTAGTTTGTATTATTGTTATTTTAAAAGTCTCTTCCTGCTGGGGGCAAAGGGTGCTGCTTTTCCCAATATGAGAATGATAAGACCTTTCTTTGAAAATACTTGTATTTATGTAAAGAGCATAAGCCACTTTATGGCTCCAATTATAGAGGTGACAGAAATTCCAAAGGTGACATATGAGCAATGCATAGTCAGACAAAGCTGACATAGATCATTCAAAGGACATGACAACATAATATTATTTTTTTGCCTTTTTTGAGACATGGTCTCACTCTGCAGTTCAGGCCAGCCTTGAGCTCACTTTGTAGCCCAGGCTGGTCTCAAACTCACAACGATCCTCCTGCCTCAGCCTCCCGAGTGCTGGGATTACAGGTGTGGGCCCCCAAGCCCAGCTACAACATAATATTCTTATAGCAAATGTATACACAGTGTGGTGAGTTTTCCATGCTTTCAATTTGCATAGCATGGAAAGAGTGTGGACAGGAGTCTTTTGATGCCTACAATGAGTGATGTACATTAAAGAATTACATAACCAGGAACTTAGATAATACAGTGCAACTAAACCTAAATCAGTTGGATGACAAAAAAAATAAAAACTCAGGTTCAAGGCCATTGATTTAATTCTCTTTTAATGAAAAACAAGAATTTCATTATAGTATGCCTTTCTATTTAGGAATATTGGGGAGTTTAATCCTTGGAGAAAGCCATTCTCTCATTTCACAAGATCAGCCTGTTAAAAGGGTTCTTTCTAGTCCACAAAACAAAACAAAACCCTTGCCAGTAGGAGTCGAGACGTATTAAAAATAATTCTGTTAGAAGTTGTTGGCAGGAATTATTTTCTTTTCCTGTTGGATTCTCAAGGCGTAAAAGACATTAAAGAAAAAACAAAGTAGTAGGAGGTCTGAATGGCTGAGCCCTCATCTGTGTCGCTGGCCTTTTGCTGTGCAATTTGGCACTTTTTAAACCAATTTTTCCATGATGCCAGAGGGGGGAGAAAAAAAAGAACACTGAGCCTGTGTCTGGTAACTCATCTCAATGACAAATTGAATCCTGCAATAGTTCATCATAATACTGAGGGCGATCCGGCATCCTCTTTGTACATAGAGTTGAGAAATATGGGAGAAATATGAACGCTTCTTCCAAATAACCCACATGTAGCTCACTTTACTTAAAAGAAGGTGAAATACAAGAAACTCCAAGTAAAATATGCAAAGTCCTCTAAACCACTCACTGCATCTGTCTCCAACAAATTCTTAAACTTAGATCAAGCTCTTCGTCATTTAAGTTGATCCCCCAAAGCTGCTACTTGCTAGTAACAGAAACTGAATTAAGTCTGAAGGGTTGAGGTTAAAAAAAAAAAAATGGACAAAAAGAGTCCTCTGGCTGGGCATGGTGGCTCACAACTGTAATCCCAGCACTTGGGAGGCTGAGTCAGGAGGATCCTTGTGAGTTCAAGGCCAGCCTGGGCTATATAGTGAATTCAATGCCAGCCTGAACTTACATTGTGAGACCCTGTCTCAGAAAAAAGAGTCTTCTGGAATTGACTCATCATAGAATAAAGGAAGGTGAGCTCATTCTTCCCAAGAAATCCTCAGTGGATTCAAAGTGAAGTGTCTTATTGTGTCCATGGCTCTTGTGGCCTGCTGCCCCTGAGAACATGAAGGTTATTCTTTCTTTTTAATGTTTAAACACTGCCCCAAAACACGTGGGATTGTCGAGATTTCCTCTAAAATTCCACATATCCTAAATATTGTCTATTTTGTGTGTTTCTTAAAATGTGATACCAACATTGTGATTAATTCACTTATATGAAAGATGTGGGGCTGGGGATTTAGCTCAGCGGCACAGCACCTGCCTGGCAAGCACGAGATCATGAGTTCAATTCCCGGTATCCGAAAAAAACAAAAAAGAAAGAAAGACGTGGGTTGTCCAGTTTACCGACATCCCCAGGAGTCCCCATTGCCACACCAGTGCCACCCACTCGTTTGCATTCCCAGCCGTCCCTCCTGTGTGTGAGTGTGCAGTCTTTCTTTAGTTTTTGTCCAGATAACATACTGTATGTAGTATCCCCTGGCAAAGAGACTCTCAGTTCAGTCTTTTTTTTCAAAATAAATTCTTTACCTAATTCATTTCTCAAAAGACCATTTTCTTTCCAGGCGTTAACTTACAATAAAATAAAAAGAGTGTCTTTTCCAAATAACCATATTTCAGGTCCAAGAAAACAGGCTCCTATGAAAGCCTAGCATTGCAGTTAATACCTGTGGATATATCACTTTGCAATAATTCTCAAGTTCCTGCAGGATTCCAAAATAATTGTAAGGAACATCTAAGACATCTGTCATGCCTTAAATAGAACCTAATTCTCAGACATATTAATTCAGCTATATGTCAAGAAATCAAGGATTTGAACTGCTAGTATATTTTTATAAAGTGAGGGGGCCGAGGGCTGTATTCAAGTATCCACAGACCAGGTAGATGAATTTGAAATCCCGCAGGTGGTAGGTGGAAATATATACATTTCAGACTTACAATTTGTCAGTATAATAATACCTTGCACTTGAAAAGTGCCTTCCTCCTCCAAACTATTTTTCACATTTCTATTTTGTTTAATCCTCTGTTTGGCTCGCTCTTTGCACTATTAGTTTTATAAGAAAAGCTTGGTGGGGTAACATTCTTGGGTTTAATGAAAGACTGTGAGCTTAATTTAGGACCAATAAAAGGCCCAAATGAGGAAACAGCTAAGAAATCAGAGGGGGTTTTGTTGAATACATTAAAACAAGTAAGTTTAATAAAAAACCTGTGAAATTTACTATCTGGAGGGGGAAAGAAGGTAATTTGGAATGGTAATGGTTAGACAAAAAGAAGGGGTCTTCTAGCCAAAGTTCTTGATCTCAAATTTTTCCCTGGATATGAAAATATGAATACAGATTTGTTCTTTAACGTTTCTGAAAGTGGAATTTATTTGGATTTCTGAAAGGGCCATTTATTTGGGCAATTCCTGCCTCTACCAACAACGTGCACTCTCTCCTTCCCTTACAGGGGCACTGCAGCCATCTGGCACTGCTAGCAATCACCTATCATAACTCCCACGGATTCCCTGGGTGCTTAGGATGTGGTGATCAGGGTGCTAAGCATGTATGCATTATCTCACCCACTCATGTAGAACCCTGAGAAACTTACATCCTCACTGCTGCCTCCCTATGGGGACCTGGCCTGGGGGACTCAAGAGGGTTTCAGCAGTTTGCCCACTGCCTCAGAGCCGCCAGCTGCAGAGCCGGAATTCAGTCAGGCATTTGTTCTGTTGTCCTTTTTTGTACCTAAAGCTCACCTTTACTCACATGTTACTACTGCATCCTAAGCCTCAGCCCCTGGCATTCTTTGAGAGTCTTTGGAGGCAGGATGAGTTAGTTACTTTTCTCTCACTGCTGGGACAACACACACAACACCCAAAGTTAAAGGAGGAAAGGTTTATTTAGCTCAGAGTTTGTGGAGGTTTCAGTCCGTAATCAGCTGGTTTCAAGGCAGGGCAGCATTGGCATGGCAACAATTCACAGCAGCAGAAGACAGCAAAAGCAACAAGAGCAGAAAGGGGAGAAGCAAGCGTCTTTTCCTCCTTTAGAGTGTATGTAGGCTACCTGCCCTAGGGTGGATATAGCGCTCACACCATCTCTGTGCGCTCCTCCTGCACAGGCTTAGGATGTTTACAAAGTGAGGATCCTGGCCCCCTGCTAAGTTGCTCAGTTAAACTTTTAAGCTTCTCAAGTTGACACAATGAATAAACCATTACAACATCCTGTAATAAACAGCCGCCCTAGGGCATGTCCTCTACACCCCGGGATGTACAACTGCTGAGTTACTTAGTTAAGCTTCTAAACTTCTCAAGTTGACAGAATATATCAGCCACTACACAGGACAACTACAAGCTCCATCTTTGTGATTCTCTAAGTGATACATTCTGTGAAAACATTATTTTTTTTGTCTTTTTGAAACAGGGTCTCACTATGCAGTCCAGGCTGGCCTTGAGCTCACTTTGTAGCCCAGGCTGGTCTTGAACTTGCAACAATCCTCCTGCCTCAGCCTCCCAAGTGCTGGGATTACAGGCGTGTGCCACCACGCCTGGCAGGAATGTCTCTTTAAATATGTGCCAGGATACATTCAAAGAACTATGTATAAAGA
>NW_004955445.1:5037820-5070319 GCF_000276665.1 Chinchilla lanigera
CTGGCCTTGAGCTCACTTTGTAGCCCAGGCTGGTCTTGAACTTGCAACAATCCTCCTGCCTCAGCCTCCCAAGTGCTGGGATTACAGGTGTGCGCCACCACACCCGGCCTGAAAACATCATTTTTATATGTTGGGCTCTTGTTCTTCAACTAAAATTATGACTAGGCAGAAACAGGAAAATTAATATATAGCTTACATAAAACTTGAGCATGTTTCCTGAATATATTTGTCATTAAATGAAATCTACCTTGGCTGGGAAATTTGCCTAGTTATTCTAGTTCCATTTCATGGGAGCATTGTAGCAAAGTGCAAAACTTGGACTCTCAACCTGTATAGACCCTTGAAATTTCCAGTAGGCCCAGTTTCCTCGATTTGTGGATCTGGTAAACAATATTGCTGATAGTCTCACACTGTATTAAAATTTCATCCCAACTTTTCTTCTGTTTTGGTTGAACTGTATTGTCATCAAAATACGCTTAAATTCCTTTCAAAGAAATGTGAACTGATCACCAAATGTTTCTGGTAGAATTTTTAATATCTAAGTAATGCCTATTGGAAATGGTTTCAATGTTCCTCGGAGTTATCAAGCTATTATAATGCATGGCACACCTAAATAAATAAATCAGCTCATTAATATGCAAGGCTTGGAAGCTGCCAGTGGAGTCCATCTGAAAACTGCAGGCCAAACACCCTAAGATGCTTCCTTTTGATTCTCAGGTGTAAAACAACCCAGGGAGAGAGCTGCTCCATGTCGCATTGGAAAATCTCAGAAATTACTTGAGAGTCTTCAAACTGTCATTCAAAGCCCTGAACGGTTTCTGAAAGAATATTAGTCTCCTTAAACAGTAGCTTTGCTATTTTTTTATTTAACCTATTTATTTTTTTATTTTTATTTTTTTCTGGTACCGGGAATCAAACTCATGACCTTGCAGTTGCCAGGCAGGCGCTGTGCCGCTGAGCTAAATCCTCAGCCCGTAGCTTTGATATTTTTGACAGCTAGTAAAACTAAGCCTTTGGGGTTGTAATCCTTTGAATGATAAAGCCCAACATCATCTCTCCTGAGTTTCTTAGAAAGAGGGCTCAGGAAAAACGGAAAGAAAAAGGAGGGAGCAGGAGAGGGAGGGGAGGAAAGATTGTTATGATGAAAATGACTGTGGCAGAGATAACCTCAGAGCAGCATAATAAGACCCTTCGTCAAAAGTCAGCAGTCAGCTTTGCTTGTACACAGCTTTCTATGCCTCACAGAGAACAGCAGAGGAAAATCCGTGAAGCACATGAGGTCCCCTCTTCTATTTCAGTTCAACAGCATGAACTTTGCAGCGCTCTTCCTGACAGCCTGAAGGTCCATTTTCATGCCGCCAACATAGGGTAATTTAAATTCAACCCAAATTCTCCTGCAAGAGCTACCAAAGAAAGGGAGGGAAAGAAAGCAAATTAGAACCTCCAGCTAGCCAAGTAGCTAACAAATACCAAGCTGGAACGAGGAGAAAGGAGTTCAACATCCCTCTCTCTAGGAGGGTATGAAGGAAGTCCTGTATTTCCTAGGAGTTGGGGAAGGGCCACACAGGACTCCCGGTGTTCATTCAGGTTTTGCTTGAAAAGTTATTTTGTTCATTTTTTGGTGTTTGTCACTCAGGATTCCGTACAGGTCAACTCATGAAGCCCAAAGCCTTGTTCTACAGAAGGCTGGGGAGATGCTGGAATAAAAAGGGCTCTTAGGATGCAGCGTAAAGCCTGGGGCCAAACGAAATCCCAAAGGATCCGAACCTTGCAGAACTCTGACCTTGGGAGTCAGTTTCTCTTTTTAAACCTTCTCAAGCTGCTGAGACCTGGAGGAAAGAAAAACCACTTTCCAAGTCAATGGTCTAAATTTTATGTAGAGGACAGATTGATCCTTATCTCCTGTGGGGTGAAAATCTGGGTGGATCCCAAGGAGGTTGTCTCCACAGAAAGGACCCGGAGCACATAGAGACCAGTTCCTCACTTCCTAACCAACCAAGAAGCGCTGAGGACCGAGGCTCCTACCCTATGCCAAGCTCCGTAAATGCTGCTTTCAGGGTAGGGAAAGACAAGAACCCCTGCTTGGTTTGACCCTTGACTGTCCTAGTAAAGACTTCCGGTTTGGAGCACAGCCCCAAGCAGTACTGTTACCCTTGAGGATGAGGAGGTCCCACGAGCAATCTTACCTGAGGTTTATCAAGCTGCACCTTCTCCAAGCTTTTACCATTTTGCTGAATCGAACACTTCATAACTTCACAGTAGATGCTCAGGAGTCCTTTGCTGGTTGAGTGGCACCCACCCCCTCCTAGGGGCGGTGGGCTGGGGAAGTAGATCGGAGAGTGGACACGAACCCTGGCTCTCCACGCTCTCGTTCCGTGACCAAGCTGGGGTGTCTGGGCTTCCATCTTCTTACCCATAAAATCAGGAAAGTAACAAATCTGCTCTCTTAAGGCTTTGATGTGATAAATAATCATGTAGGCTATTATCTCCTTCAGCACAGTCCCTGGCACTTGGGAAGTTCTCTGCCAACAGCCTTCGTAAAGAATAACTGTAATCATCTCGGATAAGATGAGTGCCGCATCTCAGATAACTGAGCACGTGGTATCAGTCCATCATGCCGTGGATTCGCGTGCTCTGCTGACAGAGTAGCCAAGGTGACAGCAGAACATCCAGAAGGAGAAGTCGAGCTAGGAGACCTGAGTCGGCGTCGGTGAAGAGGACTAAGTGGATCATCAGACTGGTCATGCCTCAAGAGCAGGGCGTTAGTAAACGCCCAGTTAGAACTGCAGTCCCCAGGACTGGTCTGAATTGGCCTGTGCCAGTCGGTTTAGAGCAGTGTTGTTCAAAGTCCATCATTTCTCAGAACCTTGCAAGAGGCTCTTTAAAACTTTGCTAGTGGGGTACAGTGGTGCCACATGCCTGTAATTCCAGCACGTTGGGAGGCTGAGGCAGGAGGATTGCCAATTGAGCTTAACCTGGACAATTTAGTGACTTAGTGAGAACCTGTTAAAATTAGAAAGAACTAAATAAAATAAAAGGGCTGGGGATGCGTCCTGAGTTTAGTCCTTGGTACTAAAAGAAAAAAAAAAAGATTGCTGAGACCCCACCCCCCGGAGGTTCTGACGCAGTGAACCTGGAGTGACCGTGTCAAAATTTGCTTTTCTGACAAGTCTCTAGGTGAGGCTGATGCTGATACTTTCAGGATCAGTAGCTCGGTGTGGGATTTAAAGAACCAAAGTTGAGAATTCAACCCCACGCAGCCCTGTCACAGACGCCGCTGGATATACAGGGCAGTAAAGGAGAGAAAGCAGAATGCTCGCTATAGCTTCAAGGCCCTCCTAGGGAAAAATACAGCAAAACACCTACCGCCTAAATAGTGCCGCTGACGAGTGACTGCCGGCTCCACTCGGGTGCTGGTGTATTCAAGGTGCTCCTGGCTCCAATGTTAGTGCTTTTGTCATCGCGTATTTACTCCAGAAATGTTTAACCTCACGTTCAGGACACTTGCTGCTGCTCTTTTTGGAGGCCAGCACCTGAGTTTCAGACTTGGCTGTGCATTTGGGGATCTGTATATCTCACGAGTACAGTGATCAGATTCCGGTGGCTCTGTCATTTGTCTTGAGCGTGAATCTCACGAATAAATGACTGGGATCACCCGCTGCGGAATCCCCTTGCGTTCTCCGGGTTCGCTGTGCTTGTGGTAGCTGAGAAGCCATTGTCTGTTTGTTATTTTAGTCAGTGAGAGGGGATGGAGGCATCACCCACTCGGAAGAAATAAATGGGAAAGACTCCAACAACCAAGTAAGTGACTGGAACACGCTGTGGTGGCGGGTTCAGCCGGCATGACCTCACTTCCTCCCGCTCGCACTTTTAACGCCATCCTCAGCCATTGCCGATGCATGTAACGCCTCCAGATCAGGCGCCCACGGTGCACCGGCCCGTGTTGGGCTGTGCAGATACGCACACGGGCAAGTTAGAGTTTATCCCCTGCACACAAGCTCCCCGCTCTTCTCTGTGTGCGGGGGTTCCTTCTCGCGGCCCTTAAAGAGACCGTCCAGACCCGCCAGCCACCGCTGCATCCCGTTTTTATTTTCGCTTCGTGGCACTTACCATAAATAGTAACAGTTCATAGTCTGTTAGCCGCCTTCTCACCCGCCCCTTCCCACCCTGGCTGGGACGTCCAAGGAGCAGACAGCCTTACCCATTTTCCTACGTGGTGCTTAGTACCTAGTAGGAGCTGGTTCTAGAATAGATGAGTGAGGGACACAGAGGTCACAAAAGCAAAGATAAAAACACCCCAAGTCCACGAAGCCAAGAATGGGAAGGAAGAGAGACGGTGCAGCACGGTAGAGGGGGCGGAGGGGCACAGGGACTTGATCTTTCACGCTGGACAGTGTCTCATTTGCACAAGGCACTGAGAACCACACAGCAGCTTAGAAAGAGGGGATGTTAATATGCTAATTCAGACAGAGTAACCAGCTCATCCCTGTCGCAGAGGACGGTCCTGACCAAAAGAGTGTCACTTCCATGCTCTGCGGTCGCCTCCCTCCCGGGACAAGCCAAAGCAAGTGGCTCCCCGGAGCCTGGTGTCTCCCGGGGCCAGGCTTTCTGCGCTATGCAGGCCTCCCCACACCACGGGGTGGCGGTTCCCTTTGACGTTCCGTACCCAGGAGGAAGCTGAGACAGAACAGTGCACCAGTCACACAGCAAGGGTGCAAACCAGGCCCCCGGGTTCCAGACGAGTGTCTTAACATCTGTGCAGCGAACACAGTGAGGGGTTTGAGAAGGGACCCCGGCCTCTGCCCTCTGAGGAGCTTGCTGGCAGGACTCGATCTGCCATTCTCACGGGAGCATCTGTCTGTGACGCGCACATCTTCGCCTTAGCCTGTGCTGAGACTCTGGCAGCTGCGCCCCCACGGACACCCTCGGGGCAGACGGCTTCTTCCTTCTTCGGTGATGTGGATGCTTCCTGCTCAAGAGGCTTCCTCGCCCGGGGCAGCTGCGACCTTGGCCACCTACAGGGCCTGGAGTCTTCGCCTCTGTATCTCTTTTCACCTCTTTCTAAGGGCTGTGCTGTGCTCACAGGTGCAAGAAGACTCTTCTTGGCTCGGTGCCTTCTCCGTCAAAGCTGAGACTCACAGAAGTTAGGTGTCTGGGGACCGCGCCTCACTGCATGATTCTAATGTCATCCGTATCTATTCAGCGGCTCTGAGTGGCCCCTAGGATCATGCTCCAAGTGTTCTCTGGGGCCAGGGCTTTAAAATTTTTGAAGTCAATATTTTAAAGCTGACATACTTTTTATTTAATTTGAAGGTCTCGTTGAAAGGACAGCAGATGGGAGGACACGAGGCTCGCAGGCTGCAGGGTATCTCCCCCCGCAACCTGAGCAGCCCTTGGCCCTTTGGACACAGCCTGTGACATTCAGTCCCCCAGGTTTCCCCATCCCCAGTTTGTCACCCAAAGCCCCCAAAACATCGCCTGTCTCACAAATATTGCCCTGGACCTATACACTCTCGTAGCTAGGGCTCTCATAAGATCTCTGTGCGACTATTTTTACCCCAATCCTCCTTTTTGTTTTTATATCAACTCCCTGCCTCTAGCAGGCATTTGAATTCAAGTAAATTATGACAAAAGGCTCCGTACTTCCTTCTTCTTTTTTTTTTTTTCCCCCGGTACCGGGAATCGAACTCACGACCTCGCCCTTGCCAGGCAGGCACTGTGCCGCTGAGCTAAATCCCCAGCCCCCATACTTCCTAATACATTGATTGATTTGATTCGATTCAATTTGATGTGATGTGATTTGATTTTCAGATCGATAAATCTACACTTTACCCAACACCTTCTTGAATTTTTGATTTTACAGTCTCATCCCTCTGGATCGTAGGACCCAAACAAAATGTCTCATTTTGACCTGTACGTTCAATACTAAGGATTCCAAACCATTCATTTTTTCTTTTGTAGCACCATTTCATGAAGCAGAAGGCCAGTTTTACACCAAAAATTTAGGTAGCTGTAACCAGGGGAAAAAATGGGTATCCCCAAGAGAGAGCCCCAGAAGCCTCTCAAAGCTGGCTCCATCATGAAAGGGCTCCTGGAACAGCTGGATGCAGGGAATACATGCCGGGCTCAAGCGAGCACCGATCCCTGGGGGCTTTCCCCGCGTCCCTGTTGCTGCATTCTGCATTCTTCTGGGCTCCCTTCCTTTTGGGGAGTACCTTCCCCGGAAACAGCGCTGGTTCTGAAAGCCCCAGGCTTACATTTCTGCAGGTTTAAAACAAATGGGAAGAGACCAGGCCTATGATTATCTCAGTTAACGCTTGGAGTAAGCTCTGCTGTAATCTGTGTTTGACTCTCCTGAACTGGCCCTACGCCTCAGTCACGTGCAGCCCTCTGATTGGCCAGGCCTGAGCCCCACCCTCCTTAGGAGAGGTAGAATTCATTTGCTTAGAACACATGGAATCCACGGGGGAAAAGGGAGGTTTCCTAAGAAAATTCCAATTTTTAATACCAAAGGAAAGGGGGAAAGACTGCCTGCTGGGAAAGCACAAAATTAACTCATCAATTATTAGATAATAAATGTCCCCTGCCATGCATGACCTTGCATTTTTCCTTTTTCTTTTCCCCATTTCACCCAAGACTCACGAAAGTATAGCAGCCATCCATTTGAACACCTCTGCTTTAATGCATTTATTCCCCTGCTTTGAGAATTATCTCTCGTCCACTAAAAATGGGCTTTGTTTGAACTTGCCGTAGACATCAAACTCCACGGAGAAAGCCACCACGCCAAAGGCCGCCACGCCACCTGAACCAGAGCCCACGGCAGCGGCTCAGAAGGGGAGAGAGGGCTCCGCCAAGGACAGGAAGGCGGCCGCAGAGACGAACAAGCAGAAGAGCAACAAACAGGAAGCCAAAGAGCCGGCGCCGTGCGCGCAGCAGGCCGCGGCGGAGATCAGCACGCCGCAGAGCGGGGGCAAGTCCCCGAGGAGACCCGAGAAGCGGCGGCAGTCTCTCGGGGGCTTCCTCAAGGGCCTGGTAGGTGCATCTTTCACGTCTTCTTTCTGCCTGTCAGGAAGGGATGCGCATTCCACCTCTAAAGGATGCACGCAGCCGGTGGGACGCCCTGGCCCAAAAATATTTATTGAGCACCTGCTGGGCGTGGTGCTGGGCGCGGTGCAGGGCACCTAGAGCTAGAGCAATAGAGCCGTGGCTGCTCTGGAGTTCACGGTCAGGAGCAGGACGGAAGGGACCGCGGGGGCTGAGCATGGCAAGAGCTGAACAGCACGCAGGATGGGGCGGGAGGGTCAGCACAGGCAGCTTCTTCCCGCTGCTTCCCAGCCCGGTGCCTCCCGGAAAGCCCGGCACACTGGTCGGCCTTGCTGTGCCCGGCACCCGCCAGGGAGGCCCCCTCTGCGGGTACCAGTGACCCATTCTCCCCCTCCCAACTCCACCTACCCCCGTTTGCCCAAGTCTCAATGTACTTCCTCGCTGCGGACTCCGCGGCCCGCGGCCCTGGTATGTCAAACTACTACGCGATAGTGAGTGGGTCCAGTCCTCCTCCATGTGAAGAGTATGAGATTTCGTGACCCTGCTCCCATCCAGATTTCTCAGCCATGAAAGCTCAGCCATGCCTAACCCAGAAGGCCACTGAAACAAGCACGTGAGAGGCTCTCTAACCCTGCAGCGCAGAACCCAAGACCTAGGGAACAGTCAGCATTGTTACTCTGCTCCTGGGTCACTGCCTCCTGTGTGTCCTCCTCCTCCTGATCACCAGCTTTCTTCAAAGGCTTACATATTGTAGACACTCTGGGTAAACATTTGTTGAATGAATGAATGAATGAATGGGGAGTTAACCAATTATTAGCTTACCCTATCTATAGTACACCATCTTGGGGTGCTAAAAGAAAAACTGTAGAGAAGAGTTGATTTGAGCAAAGAACAAGCCAAGAATCAGGCAGCACTGAGAACCGGAAGAGGTTCAGAGAGTTCCGCCCTGCAGTGGGAGCTCTGGGCTTTTATAGACCGGATATAGAAGCAGAGTGGAGAAACCACCTGATTGGCTATAGCACTGAGGCATTCCCCTGATTGGGCATAGTCTGAGCGCTTGGCTACCTATGATTGGCCAAAACTTGACAGTTTGTGGTTAGCAGAGAGCTGGCCGTTTGATATAAAAACGGTTTGTGGGCCAGGGATGTAGCTCAGCGGCCCAGCACCTGCCCAGCAAGCGCAAAGTCTTGAGTTCGATTCCCGGTACAAAAAAAAAAAAAATGGTTTGTGTCTGCACTAACACAGGCTGTGGTTTGTCATATAGGAACATAAAGCAAAGGGACAGCCTGAGGGGCTGGGGATTTAGCTCAGCGGCAAAGCGCCTGCCTGGCAAGTGCAAGGTCGTGAGTTCGGTTCCTGGTACCGGAGGAAAAAAAAAAAACAAAGGGACAGCCTGGCGCTGAGAGTCTCCTGCTTATTTAATTTAGCAAGGAAGTAAATGTACAGTTGTGTTGGTCCCTGGATTTCAGAAAAAATGGCTGCTTGATGCAGAGTTCCTTTGCACCAGTTGCAATGTTAGGCAGAGTGGTGAAGAAAGTATTTTAGATTTGCTTCTTTCAATCTCCCCACAAAATGGGAGCCCGCCAGCATACGTGAACCTCCGGCACCTCCAGCTCTATGAGAGCTCGGCTCTACCCCACAGTTCACACACGTATCTCAGTACGTGCTCACTCCACAGTGGGTCAGTGGATCAGATGAACACATCATAGCTATCCCGGTACGATGTTCCAGGCTAGCGTAAGTTCCTTGAAATCGTTACCCTTTACTAAAATGTTGCACTCCACTTTAGCACACTTAGGATTTCTTTCTACTGGCATGTTTAAAACATATCCACTTGCACATGGAGACAAAGATTAAGCATTCATTAATGATGTGATTTACCTTTGAAAACAATTAAAATTCTTCCCTGCCTTCCTTCTTTCCATTCTGTATCCTCCCTCCCTCCCTCCCTCTCTCCCCTTCTTATCTCCCCTTCCTTCTTCAAAATCTCATCTACAAATTCGCAACCAAAATTAGCAAACAAGAAGGTCAGTGTGGGAAGTCACTGAAGGAAGTTAGAGGTGAACACGGTAGAGCTTGCCTGGGACAGGAAGGAAGGGTATGTTGTCAAGGAGATAATGTCAGAGGTGTGGCAGGAGAGAGAAACAGTGCCATGCAGGCCAGCAAGGCTCTTGCAGGAGGAGGAATGGCAGCACTGGCAAAGGCCCTGTGGTAGAAAGGACATCAGTGAGGGGCTGGGGATTTAGCTCAGCGGCACAGCACCTGCCTGGCAAGCACAAGGTTGTGAGTTCGGTTCCCAGTACCAGAAAAAAACCCAAAAGAAAAAAAAAAAGAAAGGACATCAGTGGAAAGATCTCAGTGTCTGAGGAAGAGCCAGGACTTGCTGGGAACAAAGAAGACAATGAGAAGAGTCTAGGCAGGGGCGGGGCAGCTCAGGCAGGCTGCACGGGCTACACAAATAGTACCACACATCAGGCCAGGCGTGGCGGCTCACCCCTGTAATCCCAGCACTCGGGAGGCTGAGGCAGGAGGATCGTTGCGAGTTTGACACCAGCCTACGCTACAAAGTGAGCTCAAGGTCAGGTGAACTGGTGAACTGCATAGAGAGACCCTGTCTCAAAAAGACAAAAAAAAAAAAAAAAAAATAGTACCACAGCCCACGGAAGCAAGAGGCTCTTAAAAGGCGTTGGGCCAGGCAGTGCGGGAGCCCTGTTTGTAACTTGTAAAGACTTTGCAGTCGAGGCCGTGGGCCAATGGCTATAGAAAGACCCCAGCGAGAACAGCAGCCCATTCAGTGACCCCGGAGAGCTGGTGGCAGCTTGGCCCTGTGATGCCTGCAGAGTTGGTGCATGTCAGACACCGTAGAGACTGCAGTTACAGCTCTAGCCACGGAGCCCCGCCCCGGACCGCACTCGGGCGTGGACATTGCCTCTTTAATTACGGCAACCCCTTCCAGGGTATGACTTGGGGTCCCACTTCCCAGATGAATACACCGATGAGTTGTGACCTCTGCTGAACAGTGCATGGCCTCTCGGAGGCAGCAGCAGAGTCCAGGCCCCGGGGCTCCAGTCCTGCTTCTTGCCCAACAGCATAGGCGGAGCCCGAGGGAGGTTTCTGCCTCTCCCAAGGCCAACGCCCTGAGACCTTGACAGTGGACACGGTCCTCCGTGATGCTCCCTCTTCCCGAGAGGGAGGTGCTCACACCTGCCAGAAACAGGCGCGCGCCTCCACGCCCAGCCAACTTTTATTGTAATTACTGTGCAGCAAAGACCGCTTAGAGCTACTAGCATTTAACCTTCATAGTTGCCTGAGAACTCCTTTGTATCCATGGTAGAATTAAAAAGAAACTGACCAAAGTCACACGGCTAAGAAATGGCAGATCTAGGACTGAAACCCCAGCTACCTGATTTCAGTGGTAAATGCTATTACACAATACTATCCTATGTGCACACTATGCTATATGCATATAGTACGCTACACTAAATCTGCACTATATGAGTATACACTATGTATACTAAATCTACACTATAAGCATGGACAGGGATGCGCTTTAGAGAGAGCACAACAGAGTCATTTGGGGAGAAAATAAAAGGGTGCCGTGGACAGTGACGGCAGGGGGTGCGGAAGTGAGCTAGCAGAGGGAGGTCTGCACCCCAGGGATCGTCCTAGCTGCATTAGGAAGACGAGCTCGCTTTTTCCTGAGAACAGCCCTCTGCTGTAAGTTCTATCATTACCATTTTAAAGATGAAGAAACCAAAGTACAAAGCTCTTGTCCGAGATTTCACAAAGATAGAAAGAAATACAGCCGGGCATTGAACGGGGTGTCCGATGGTCGACCGCTTCTCCTCCCCATCACTCCTAAATAAAAGCTGTTTACTTACCAACACCTTCACAGAATACGTGCTACATAAGTCGGTATCACACATCCTCAGTCGGCTACAACTGCTTATGTTTTTTTCTCCAGGGACCGAAGCGGATGTCGGATGCTCAAGTGCAAACAGACCCCGTATCCATCGGGCCACCAGGCAAATCCAAGTAAACAAATCAACAGGTCCCACCATGTTCTGCCAGCCAGATACGGTCTCCCCACTCCACCTCCTCCCAAACACACGCTCTGTATATATTTTTTTCTTCTCATGCCCATCGAATGAAATTCTGCCTACAAATTAAGCCTGAGCTGTTGTATATTGGGGTGTATTATTTATGTCTCTGGTGCAATCTCTCCTGGCAAATAACCTTAAGGATGGGTTAGCAAGTTTAACTGGTGGGGTTGGAGGAGTCGATTGATTGCCGAGCAGGGCAGGGAGCAGGTGTGGGTTACATTTGTGCAAAAGGCAGAAACTAGTAAGTTACAGAGGAAAAGTATTCGCAAGTTAAGCCGTGTAGCAAGTACGTGCTCATCGTCTGCATTTGAAGAGAGGAGCAAAAACTGTTTAAATTTACGCTTCAAGGAGGGAAGCATGTTGGGCGTTTGCCAGCTTTCTGGAATGGAATGTGTGAGGCAAGAAAAAGGGGTGAATAAGAGTTGGTCTTCAAATAGGGCCCTTGAAAGTTACTGATGAGGGATAAACGATCGCTGGGGAGGGCTTGAATTGCTTCTGAGGCTCAGGGACAAGGGCAAAGACTTACAATTAAAATAAAATAAAATAATAAAAGAAGTTGCAAGTTTATTTTGCAACACAAGGGGGCGCCAAGGTCTCCGTTTTTAGGCCGCATTCTGTATCGCTAACAATGATCTGGTCCCTGCAATCTTACATTATTAATGTTTCTCAGATGGCGGAGGGGCTTGCTTCATCTGTTCTGTCTGACACTTATATCAAGTCTGTCTGTAATTTCCTAATGCTCTCAGGATGTGCTCTGATAAAAACCCTCCTTATAACCCCAGTTAATAAAAATTGACAGAATATTATTCAAATACCTGAGTTCTTTTTTTTTTTAATCCTTGTACGGAGGACTAAATAAGACTAGGAGTCTATTACAGTTTGATTCAAAGTCCCATATGACTGACAGTCATGTATACTGTACCTTTCTCTTTCTGAGTTAATAAAAAATATCCACGTACTTCTTACAGTTATCTTTTGATTTTCAACTTTGAAAGCAGGTCCCACATACTCTGCTGAGATGGTCGGATCTTCCACATTATAAAGTCAATGCTCTTCCTCTCTGGAAGATTCTTTTGGACCCTCTGGAAGACAAGTCTCTCCCAAACCCTCCTGGATCTCCTTTTCATGGGCGTGCGGACACACATATCCATAGACACACAGCACAGATGAAAAGTGCTATCCTAGGCTCGGTTGCCGAGAGGAGAGGAACAGGGATTCAGTGGCCCGTGATCTAACACAAAAGCGAGGCAGGGAAGGGTCGGGCGAGGATCGTTCACAGCTGGTGCTCGAACTGCCCCACGCGGTTGGTTCACCTTGTGGCCCGCGAGCAGGCCCTGGGCCCCTGGAGTGAGTCCTGCACTGCCCAGAAGTGGGCGGGGCCCGCAAGCTGCTCCGATTAAGCTGAAAGGCTGGGATAGCCAAGCAGGTGGAGGATGAGTGTGTGCTCAGCGTCCACTCCAGACACAGGTGTGTATTCATACACACCTGTGCACACTTCCAGACTCCTTGGCATTCATAAATAGAGACAGGTAAGGGAGTGGATCGATGTATGCACACACTCCTATTCACTCAGACACATGCAGGGAACACTGATGCACACACGCGCGCGCACACACGCGCGCGCGCACACACACACGCGGCTCGCAGGGACCCACCCTCCATGCAGCCCATCTCTCGCTGGTCAGAGGTGATCACTGACAACAGCCCTGGCACAGGCTGGAGTGCAGGAGCAACACCTCTGGCAAACAGGTGTTTGGAAAATGCATTTGGTAAAGCCTGGTCCGTAAGCACGCAGGTTCCAGGGGGAGCCCCCGCTGCCCCACCTGGACTGCGGACTGCTGAATGCTGGGTTTCCAACACAGCCTGGAGGCTGTTTCCTTGCGGCTGGGTCTGCTTCTCCGGTCCTCCTGGCCAGACCTGCAGATTACTCCTGTGGCTCCCGAGATGAGAACCCTCTCCTGCAGCCTGGGTCTGAACACTAACCTGGGCACGGCGGCGGGAAAACCCTGAGGGAAGCCCTCGGCACAGGGCGACCATCCTTCCATCATTGCTAGCTTAGGCAGGGAACAGATCGAGGAAATCAGGCAGCTGGCTGTCCCTTTGTCCCCAGACCTCCGAGGGCTGCCTACAGTGACCTCTGCTGAGCACCACTGAGGTTGGTGACAGCACCCTCTGCAAGTTTCACCTCTCTGGGCACAAGGGCTTTTGCCCAGATAAGAAATACCCTGGTGTGGAGGGGAGAAGCAAAACAAGTGTCTTAGCAGCTGAGACCAGGTCACTGAGGCAGAGGGCTCCCACCCCCACTCCGGGAAACAAAACAAAACAGAGCAGAAAGACGAGCTTCCTGGCTCAGACTGCAAAGCCTGCTGATGGCTTTTCTAACCGGTATCCCCTCCACCTGGGCCACGGGAAAATCTTTTAAATGAAACAGCCTGGGTTTGTTCCCCTTTAAGGCAAGAACATTTAAAGAACCAAGAACTAAAAAAATACTTCCTGGGGGAACTCTAAAGCCAGCGGGTAGTTCCAGAGCAAGTTTACACTGCACTCATGTTTTCTCTGTGTGTGTTGTGTTGTTCACTTCTCAGTTAACATCCCATTCCTGTACACTTACAACAAATACTGATCTCCACGCCTTGTGCTGAATTAGTGTGAGAAAGAGCAGAAATCCGCCCCCCACCCCCCCCCCCCCGCGGGCTCAGGAAACCCCTACGGACACAGAGGCACCCACGGAGGGACTGACATTCCTCCAAAAACCCAGCTGAGAACCCGGGGGGAGAGGCAAAGCAAAACAGCATGCAGCAAAAGATTGCAGCAAAAGCTGTCCTGAAGAGAAAGAAAAGAAGACCTGCGGGAGGGCAAAGGTGGCTTCTTACGCTGATGACTCACAGATTGTTTACTGGTTTATTTTTAGGTGCTCGGGAAAGTGTACCTTCCTCCACACCAAGAAGAAGCGGCCTTTCCAAGAATGGACCCAGTGAGCTGAAATGGCTGCTGCTATGAGCACACACACACACACACACACACACACACACACACACAGTGCCCTACATCGTCCCTGTCTCACCAGTGGGGCCCTATTCAATTAGACTGCAAGAGGCCAGAATGCACCCCACTGACTTTTCCTCAGAGAGTCAGGAAAAGAGCAGATTTCTACAGCGAGTTCCTGGTGTTGTCACCTCTTCCATCACACAATCCCAAGCTTTAGAAGTAAAATCAGGGCCCGGGAGAGCAGCTCGGTGGTAGAGCACTTGTCTAGCACGTGTGAGGCCCTGGGAGCCTTCCCTAGCCTTGTAAAAAAATAAGTTCATTAAAATAAATTTTAGGGGCTGGGGATTTAGCTCAGCGGCACAGCGCCTGCCTGGCAAGGTCAAGGTCGTGAGTTCGATTCCTGGTACCGGAAAAAAAGACAAAATACTAATAATAATAATAAAATAAATTTTAAAAATAAAATCATCTCCACTACCCGCCTTAAAGGGAGGAAAGGAGAATGAGGCCGAGGACAGCTGTGTCCACACAGCAAGCAAGCAGGGCTGGACGCGCCCTGCAGCCACAGCGCGGGTGGGACCTGGTCTGCCACGGGCTCGCGGCCCCCTGCAGCCGGTAAAGAAGCCAATTCTGTGTGGAAAGCAGAGTCAAGATTTCGTCTGTTCTGTGAGAGAGAAGGGAGTGGCGCTGGCCCCTTGGAAATTAGGGCTCCATTGGGAAGAAAAGAAATTACTTACTGAGTGGTGGATTCCGCACCTTTGTAATTCAGATTTCAGCTCTCGGCCAGCGCTTTGCAGGAATCGGCTTCCCCGGGAGTTTAACTCTTCAGCTTCTGCCACCCTCCCCCAGAAAGCGCTCGTCCATCTGCTCCATTCCCTGCCCTCTGATTTACCGTTGCCACCCATAAGACATCATAGGACTGACCGTGACGGTGCCCACACATTTCAGTCTATGAGATGCTTTCTGAAAGCATCTAATCTAAAGCCAGAAGCACCTGAATTGCGCTGCTTCCTTCGCACACAGCGTTAGGCAGGCACCTGTGCAGACCTTGCTGCTGCTTCTCAGCTGGCACTTGTTGGCACAACGACCCCAGCTGCACATCCGGTACTGACTGCCCCATCTCTCACTAAGCACTGTCCATTTAAACCCCACCACACGGGGGCGCTCCAGGAACTGGGGTTCTACAATCTCTACCCAGGCCTTTGTTCTGGCTTGCCTAAGCAGGAAATTGCACCAAAGCAGAATTAAGAGCTTACTTGTTGATTCATTCTAGAATGCAGTCAAGTTGAATAAAGTGACCTGGAACAAGAGTGCCGATCTGAGAAAGACAGTCGTTGCCACTGGGGCAGTACCGGGACCAGGAATTGAACTCACGGCCTTGCGCTTGCCAGGCAGGCGCTGTGCCGCTGAGCTCCAAACCAAAGACCCCTGTTTGGATTTCTCCGTCCTTCTCTGCCCCACCCAGAAGCTCAAGGAAGGATATGTGACGGCAAAGCCTTCATGCTGGTGTCACTGCATAGCACTGAAGTCACTGTCACCGGCCCATCTTCTTCCATAAAGACACCTGACCTCTCACGCCCCCACACGCCACTACAGAACCGGACTTAACGCCTAGCTTCCTCCCTGAGCAGGGCACGGAGCTGCCGTGAGCATGGGCTGAGAGGATTCATGGCAAACAGTGCATGGCTGGTACACAACAAGTCACAGAAACCGGGGGCTGGGGATTTAGCTCAGCAGCGCAGCGCCTGCCTGGCAAGCGCAAGGTCGTGAGTTCGATTCCCGGTACTGGGGAAAAAACAAAAACAAACAAACAAACAAAAACAAACAAGTCACAGAAACTCTGACTCAGATTAACTAAGAGTGGTAACACCGACAAGGACACCTGCCATTTCCTACGTAAGTGTTATGTAACAGTCTCGGCTTTGGTTCACGGAGGCTCTGTTCGGGCTAATAAAAACAATAAAGGAATACCGCGCATCATTCCGCTGGCGTTACGTCACAGCCCGGCTCTGACCCTCCCGGTCTCCGCTCTGCCTTGCTCTATGGGTTTCCTGCATCGAAACTAGTGCCAAATAAGTGACTGCTGCAGTTCCAGGCGAGGGGACTGTGGGATTCCGATAATTAACTTCAGTGGGCAGCTTGGGTGAAAAAGGCGTCCAAAGGCAACCACGATGGTGCAATAAACCGGAAAGCAGTTATCTGTGTGAGTGTTTTTAAGGTGATCCAGTCCCCCAAAACAACCGTGCCGTTTCATTCAGGTTGATAGGGTCTGAGTGACTATGTGGCCCATTCTTCAAAGCACGGCCATCAGGTTGAGAATTTACTGAGCTCGGGGACCTTCTCGCCTGTCTGGCTGACTGCTGTACGGTCAGTGTCCAGCACAACGCCCAGACAAACTAAATGCTGAATGAGTGGCATGCAGTGGATAGGCCGTCGGAGTCATAATCCGCGCTCCACGCTCATGGGAAGCAGGTTGCCTTCCTGTAGTCTGAGCTTGTTTTAGCTCCCGTGTGTGCTAAGTCCAACCAGATACTCACCTCCCCAGAGCAGCAGCCTAGTGACTCTTAAAGTATGGTGCCCAGGCCAGCACCATCAGCCTCACCTGAGAACGGGACAGGAACACAAACCTTCAAGCCCTAGTCCAGACCCACTGGATCAGAAAGTCTTGCGGTGGGACCCACTTGTGTCATAATAAACTCTCCAGGTAGTTCTAATGCAGAAAAAATTTGGAAACCACAATCATCGCTGTCCACAGGAGTAACATACTCCTGAGCACTCCCTCCCTCCCCGGTTCTCCCCAGGACCATGTCCCAAATCCACTGCCTGCCCCCACCTCCCTGTCTCTCAGGGCCTGAGTACCCTTAGGGACCTCCCAGGAAAGCTCAGCTCCTGCCAAACAGTCTGACAGAGGGCAGTGAACCTGGACTCTAGTTTTAAAGGTGCTGGAGGCGTTGCAAAGGCAAGCCCCGGTCGGGGAACCGGAACCGGAACCGGAAATGGGAGAAAGCGGGAGCGAGGCGGGAGCGGGGTCTGCGGACGGTGAGGGCGGCTCCAGAGGCTCTGCCTTCTGCCCACGGAGCAGGGCAGGACAACCACGTGAGCATCAGGGCCTCCCCTGGCTGAACCTAAGCCGAAGCCAGTTGGCAATGGGGCCTGGGAAAAGCCGGAGAAAGGATCTGAGAACAAACTGGAAAACGTCCAGCACAGCTGGAGAGAAACAAAACAAAACCGGGGCGCAGCCTTGGTTAAGGCCCAGCTCCTGCCCTGAGACTGAATAAGTGAAGATGTGAGTCACGGTCAAGGGGACAAGCCTTTCTCCTCCTTATCCTCCTCCTGCTCATCCTCCTCCTTTTCCTTGCAGTACTAGGAGCTGAACCCAGGACCTTGCTGCTGAGCTGTCCTCAGCCCTTTTTATTTACTCATTTTAAGATTTTGATCCAGGAGTAGTGGCACACCCCTCTAACCCCAGCATTTGGGAGGCTGAGGCAGGAGAATTGCCTTGAGTTCGACGCCAGCCTGGGCCACATAGTGAGTTCAAAGCTAACCTGAACTACATAGCAAGACCCTGTCACCAAAAAAAAAAAAATTGAGACAGGGTCTCACTAAGTGGCCCAGGCTGGCCTTCAATTTATGATCCTCCTGCCTCAGCCTCCTGAGTAGCTGGAATTACAGGCACCCACCACCCCGCCCGGTGCCTCACTTTCTTTAGCTTCATGACACAGTAGTGGTTAGGAAGCCCGGCGGCCTTGACGGGAATCCCAGTGCCCCGCTGGCCCACCGCGCTGCCTGGAGCGCGCTCCTTGACCTCTGCAAGCTGCGCTTTCATATCTATAAAACAGGGCAGCTGCAGCCGTCTCACTGAGGGCTCGGAGGTTTGGAGACACATTCTGCACAAAGCAGTCGGCGCCGTGCGTGGCGCAGAGTCAGCACCGAGGAAGTGTCCGTGCTCCCGGGCATGTTCTGAGATCCAGCTGTTCTCTGAGAGTCTGTCTGTCTGTCTGTCCGTCCGTTAGAATCCCTGCTTCTCTTCTTTCTGCTCACATCTCCCACTTCTGCGTCACGTTCCCACTCTCTACTTCGTTGTCTTAAATTTTTTTATCTTTTTAAATAATTTTCACAGAGGCGCAGTCACTTGGGGAGAAGGGCCCCCTTCCTCTCTCGTGCCCCCACCTTTGCTGGCCACTTGCTCGTGAGTAGCTTAGCACTTGGGAGAACACAAAAACAGGAAATTGCGCCCCAGCCCTGACTAAGGCTAAAAAAACTCATGGACAAAATCCTTCGGCAGACAGATTTCTTCAGCTCTCAAAAATTAGGACCTTGAAATATCAGCTCCCGCGGCCAACATTTCTCTGAATGTGCTTAATCATTTCCTTTGCAAATGTAGAACCTCCTTAACCATGAGGGAGAGCTGGTGAGAAAGGGGGAGGCGGAAATATTTTAAGTCAACCGCAAGACAGGACAGGAAATTCGGGAGGGGGGGATTCTTGTTTTAATCCCTCAGCAGCTGAGCTGCCTAAGAGAACAGCTTTGGAAAACTGTACTGTCCAAGAGACACTCATGGAGCCCACCCGTTCTCCGGCAGGGGCCCACAGGGAAATGTAGCAGTTTCTTCACACAATAAAGAGAAATGCGAAATGTCAGGCTGTGTCTCACTGTCTCAGAGGCTCTAGACCATTTCTGCCCAAAAAGTGCCACCCTGTCGCCTACATCCTTCCTTTGGTGCCAGCCTGATGCTAAGCTGGCCTCCACTCCACACAAGTAAGGCCACACCTGCTACCTTGACTCTCTCCCTCTCAGCTGCCCTCACTGCAGAGACCTCCATGTGCTGTCGCTAGCACCATCGGGAGACTCGAAGCCATTTAATATGCAAAACCACCGCACCGACTGAGTGGGGCCAGGAAACCAGACACCACCCCCATTTCTTTCCCTGAGGACAGAGTGACAACCGATGTTCCATTCCCACTAACAGCAACGGTGAGTCTAGCAGTCGGTTTTTCAGCAGAACCGACGGCAGCCAGAGGAAGAAAAACCCTTAGAAGAAAAAGAGAAAGAATGTCAGCTCAGGGGTAGAAGGCCTGCCCAGCATGCACGGAGCCTGGGTTCATTCCATCCCCAGCTCCACAAAAATGTTTTAAAATTTGTTTTTAAAAACAAAAGGAAGGAAGGAAGAGAAAGAGGGAGGGAGGGAGGGAGGAAGGAAGGAAGGGGAAGAAAGGAGAGAGGGAAGAAGGATAGTTAAGGGGTTGAAAGAAAACAACTGCCAGGAGGATCATTGCGAGTTCGAGACCATCCTGGGCTACAAAGTGAGCTCAAGGCCAGCCTGAACTGCATAGCAAGACCCTGTCTCAAAAAGACAAAAACTAAATAAATACATAAAAATTTAAAAATACTTTATTAATTTAAAAGTTTAAAAGGAAAACACATGCCAAATGAAAGTGATTGAAAACAGCTAATAATAGATTAGTGTTGTATCAGTAATATATTGGTAGTTGCATTAAATATAAATGAGCTACATACTCCAATACAAAAAATACATTTCAGGAGCTGGGGATTTAGCTCAGCAGCACAGCACCTGCCTGGCAAGCACGAGGTCATGAGTTCAATTCCGGTACCGGAAAAAAAAAAAATACATTTCATATGAAAAGAGTAAAACAAAAATGCAGTCGTATTTCTGTAAGAGTCAAGTGCACAGAAAGGGTAAAAATGAAAAGACGGAAACAGATACTGCATGCAGTACAATACCTCGATCAGTAACTGATAAGCAAAAAGACAATAAACCAGTAAGACTGAAATTTTGAGGAGTGCGATGTGCAAGCTGACCTAAGTGAAATTTAGAAAACAAACCAACCAGTGCACGGTGCGCATTCTGTTGTAAGTACACACATAACTTTTACCAAGAACTGTCCCGACAAGACAGTGGCGCGTGTCTCAATCACTCCAAAGGAAAAAGTGTACGGGATATGCTCTCTGACCACAGTTGAATTAACTAGAAATCGATAAAAAAAGATGAAAAAAATGTCCCAATAGTTGGAAAACAACAAATGATACTTTTAAAAAAAGTGATTAAACCAGGCGTGGTGGCACACATCTGTAATTCCAGCACTCAGGAGGCTGAGGCAGGAGGATCGTTGTGAGTTTGAGACCAGCCTGGGCTACAAAGTGAGCTCAAGGCCGGCCTGAACAGCATCTCGAGACCCTGTCTCAAAAAAGACAAAAAAAAAAAAAAAAAAGATTTAATGAAGAACTCACCATAGAAACTAGAAAATAATTTGAATGAATGAATGATTATTTGATGCATCAAACCATAGGATTCATCTAAATTTTTTTTGTTTTGTCTTTTTGAGACAGGGTCTTGCTATGCAGTTCAGGCTGGCCTTGAGCTCACTTTGTAGCTCAGGCTGGCCTCGAACTCACAAGGATCCTCCTTCCTCAGCCTCCTGAGTGCTAGGATTACAGGCGTGCGCCACCACGCCCGGCTCCATAGGATTCATCTAAAGCCCCACTTCGAAGGCAATTTTTATCTATAAATACACAGATTAGAAAATAAAGAAGAATGAAAATCAGTAACTCAAGCATCTATTTTGGAAGATGAGAAAAAATAAAAGCAAATTAAAAGAGTAGAAATTAGGAGATTAGGAAGATAAAAGAAGAAAGTTATGACAAAAAATGAAAGGACAAAAGCCCTTCCCTGCCAGCGGAGCATTCGTTCATTTGTTCAGTTAATAGTTGCTGAGAGCGGCTAGGGATTTAGCTCAGCAACACAGCGCCTGCCTGGCAAGCACAAGGTCGTGAGTTCAATTCCTGGTACTGGAAAAAAAAAAAAAGTTGCTGAGAATCTCTCTGCCTATCAGCAGCTGCTCTGGCCACACTAGAACAGGGAAGTAAGCAAAGCAAAGTTCCTGCCTGCATCAAGCGTATATCATAGCGCAGGACAAAGGCAACAAACAACCAGTGATGCTCTATCAAGAAATGCAATGCAAAGCAAAGCAGAAGGCAGCCCAGCACCAAGGGCGTGCGAATTTAGGCAGAGGGATCGGGAAGGCTCCTTCTAAGGTTGCATTTCACCAGAGTTTCATAAAATCAGTAGTAAACCAGGCACACAGAGAAAAGAAAAGCATTCCCGAAAAAAGCAACTGCTACTGTGCAAATCCCTAAGGCAAAAGTATCCTTCACCACTCAAAGGAGGGAGCAGGCTGGTAGCTCTCCCCTGTAATCTCAGCGCTCTGGGAGGTTGACAGGAGGATCACAAGTTCAAGCCCAGCCCAGGGAAGTTACTGACTTAGTGATGCCCAGTCTTAGAAGTAAAAAAGAGCTGGGGATGTAGCTCAGTACAAAGCCCCTGAGTTCAATCTCTAAGTACCACAAAAAAAGGAAGATTTTTTTGTGTGTGTGCTCCTGGACAACCCTGGAGAGGCTGTCAGTGGTCACACCCGGATTAGCCCGACCTTGATAGGAAGGTGTAAAAACATTTTCAACAGAGAGGTGTCAGGTCTGATCATTCATCGGACATGATTTTCCACCACTTTTCCAGGCAGATCAATGTATCACTTCCCTTCTGTCAGACTTTATTCTATAATTAAAGTCCCACTAGCATGATTTTCCAAAGAAAATTTTCCCCTAGATGAATTCTCCCGCCTGCGGGCGAGGGGAGAGCAGCAGGCAGCTTTTCTGAAAGCAATTCCCTCTCCACGCTGCATCTGACAGGGAGAAAGCGGGTCAGAAACATCGCTCAGGTCCGGAGTTGGCTGGCCACCTGGAGACCGGCTCCTTAAACTCCAGGGGAAGGAGAAGCCTCCGAGAGGTGGGACTGAACCCTGGACACACCTGGGTGTGACTCTTCTCCTGTGAGCTCAGGAAACATTTAGATAAGCAGTGCCAGGCGGGTAGACATGTGACCGGCACCCCAGAGACGAATTCCAAGTCACAATGTGGATTTGGTGGCCTCCAACAAAGTGATAATTCCGGCAACAACTTCCAAGGGCAACCACCCCGGTACAACCTGCAAACATGCTTTTGTGGGGAAGAGGCACAGAATTCTGCTAGAATCAAACTGATTACCAAGGCTTAAAGATGAGAAGAATTCACATGCAAATCCAGACATCTGATTTCTTTTTAAATATTGGGAGTTTGGAAAACATGAATAAAATAGAGGGAAACACGTGAGCACTATCCCCCTTGTGTGCATCACCTGTGAGACACTCATCCCGGGAACGCTGGATGGACTTCTGAACTCATGCACATCACCTGCATGATCAGGTTCCATGCGGCAAAGGTGGAAAGATCTGGCCATTGAGGTCCCCGATGGGTTGACTTTGAGTTCACGAAGAGGGGATTAGTTCTGTACACCCACGCTTACCGGGGCTCCAACGAGAGCTGAGCTCGTGCCTGTCGACAGATAAATGAGAAAAGAAAATACACGAGGAGGACTATTCCACCATAATGAAGAACAAAACCATGTCATTCACAGGAAAATAGGTAAAACTGTAGATCGTCATGTTCACCAAGTAAGCCAGACTCAGGAAAATATGACATTTTCTCCCATATGTGGAATTTAAAAACAGACAGAGAGAGAGCTCAAAATGAAAACAGAAGTGAGACGAGCAGAGCAGAGGGAGGGGGTCAGGGGAGGGGAAGGGCAAGGGCTGTAATGAGGGAGGAGAGAAGAGCCAAGCGTGTTATGCTCAGGTGCAAAAATGCCATCAACACTGCCATCCTGTGTAACTAATATTCACCGTTAAAATTATTTAAGTCGGGCTTTAAAACGGGAGAGAGGAATTATCCTGGGTGGGCCTGACCTAATCAGGCGGCACCTTCCAAATGCAGCTCCATTGTCCTGGAAGAGGCAGAGCAGGAGATCATGAATGGTAATGCTTCAGGCTGCTTCATTTGGGATCATTTGCCACCCAGGAGAAACGAATGCCCGTGTGTGTGCTCATTCAAGAAGGCAGCGGTGCCCCAGCAGCACAGCCAGGGAACCAGAGGGCAAGAGAGGCAAGCCCCCCCCCCCCCCCCCCCGCTCTCCTGGAGAGAAGGAGAGTGAGACCAGACCAGACGTGGGAAGAGAGATCCTTCCAAAGGGCGATCACATCACAGCTCCGGCGGAGGAACCCCAAAAAGGAGCAAAGAGGGTGCTGCTGTTCTCCATCCAGCTCAGAGATGGAATTTGACCGGGGCTGGGATCAGATTCTGGGGACGTTTGGGAGGCGGGAAGCAGGAGGCTGTGGGACCGGATGTGGGAAGGAGTGAAGGGGTGCAAGGGGTCCGGGCTGCGATGGAGGATGCGGGGCTCCGAGGGCGGCAGGCACTCAGGCTGTGTCAGCACTGTGGAAAGGTAGGGGGGTGTGTGCTGCTGCAGTTGGGGACATTTACATGTGTGACTCAACCTGGGAGTGAGCCTGTGTCCAAATGAACACGAAGCGATGACTCAGAGTTTCCGGGATATTCCCTGGGTGAATGAATTTCCTGTTTTCATCGCTGCCTCCTCAGCCTGACGGGTTTGCTCGCCTTGTGAACCGCATCGTCTCTCTCAGTGTGGAATGGTGGCAAACCGATAGAAGATTCTGAGAAAGTCCCAGGGAGCCCGCAGGCACCTCGGATAAAAGAGAGCGAACAGCCCGACTCCTGGCCGCTTTCATGGGAGAATTAATTGGTTTATTCATCAACTGCCTCAGTGTTGACCAATAGGCCGAATATGGGTAGGTGGTAAGTAAAAAAAGCAGAGGATACACCAGTGTCGCAGGAGGCACCCACTCCAAATCCTGAGCCCCCAGAAAACCCTCAGGGGGACCCTACAGCTCCCAAGTTCAGGTGGGAATCATTAGGAACACTGAAGGCAAAGTTTCCAAAACTCAACTCTCCGGTGAAGTTCCTCCAAGATACTGGGCTTGGTACGAGCCATCCCGTTTGTGTCTCTCCCCTATAAAATGGGGTGATGTTATGGATAGTACTGTCCTCGTAGAAGTAAATCAAAGTTCAACACAAACTGTTCAAAGTAGTGCCTGGGATTAAGCACAAAATTGCCTTTTGCAATTTTTCTCATCATGTTGTTTCAGACATTCCTTTGGTCTCTTTAATATTATGAAACTACAATTTTTTTAAATGTTAGAGGGGGAGACAGTAAAATGGTTTACATTCATTCCACACCCCCCCCGACACAGTCTTAGTCTTACATCATCCCTTCAAATACTGTATTACATAAATCATTTCCTCCTTAGAGAAATGCCTGGTACATAAGAGGCACTTTACTTTTATTTACTCAATAAAATGCTCACTGACCATCTGACTTCTCAATTCAGTGCAAACTTCTTTATGCTTTATGTACTAAAATTATACCATATACACTCCCCTTGGGTATTTTTCATAAGCTGGGTGTTTATCATTTTATGACGACAGTTGTCTTGTGCAAGTCTTGAATAAGGCATTTCCTTTTTTTATAGTGTAGTTGTAGATAAAATTACTATAGACCACTCTATTTTAGATAATACCACAATGAACAGCTTTATAAGTATGGTTTTGCCAATCTTTGCAAAATTTCCTAAGACAATCCTAGAATATGAACAGTAACATTTCAAGCTATATCTTTATGTTAGTTGATAAAGGTGCCTAAAAAAAGCATAACCAAAATGAGATTGTCCCATAATGAAATAAGCTCCACAAAATGATGAAATCATCCAGTACCTGATTTTTAACAAGCTGCAAGGAAATATTTCCAGCTCTATATTAAGTTTTCTAAATCAATTTCCCCAAAGCTTATGACATGTTAGATGGATACATTTCTCCCTCATGGTGCTGGTAAGGAGAGAAAGGAAAGGCTAATCATAACAAATACTTCCAGGTCACCCTCCCAGACCTCCATGGGAGACTTAACCTTGCAGTCTACTTCCGGGTCACCCTCCCAATGCAGAGACAGCACCTGCACACTGACTCTCCTTCTAATAGCAGCCCTGGGCATGACAGTGCCTCTGCCTCTTGCTACCTGGTGTCCATAGGCAAATTAAGTACCAAGTCTAGGATCAGTCCCGGTGCTCCTTGCTCCTCAGTCCCCAGGTTCCACATACAAGGCCATGCTGTCCAGACATGCTGTCAGACTTTTACTCTGACTGATCCCCGAGCTCTCTGAAAGTAGGAAGAAGGAAAGGAGGGAGGCCATTATCACTAAGCAAGGGGTGGTGGTTGGGTGGGACCCGCTCCGTGGTAGAGCTCTTGCCTAGCATGTGAAAGGCCCTGGGTGTGATCTCCAGCACAGAGTTGTTGGGGGAGGCAGGCAGCTGGGATTGGTGTGGCTTTGCTTTTCAAAGAAAGCCTACAGATTTGGCTATTAACACAGAAAAAATAAACTTAGACCCTTATGATAAAACCACTGATTTGGGGATTATCACACTTTCCCGTCCCATATATTTGATTCCTTTTTAATTACCAGAGGAACCCAGTGAGGTGAGATCTTCATCCTCTTTCAACACATGGGAAAACCGAGGTACAAAGAAGTTACAGAATATTCCAGAAGCCATAGAGCTGCAGGTAAACAAAGCAGGCTTCTGGATGGTGACATCTGATTCCAAAGTTTAACCATGAGGCTTCACTGCCTCCTGCCATACTGGGGATCAGAGGGGACTCCATGTGACAGAAAGAAGCAAAGTTCTCTCTGCCTGCCTCTTAATTTTCTAGGCAGGCTAAGAAGACCAGGCCATGGCTCTGGGGCCAGCCTGTGGGTCCAGCCCATGAGGGCTGTTTACTTTTGTAAACTTAAGAACACACAACAGGCCTGGGTTGAGTACAGCCAGGAGTTGGCTTTTCTCACCCAGCCTTGGGGAAGTTGATTATTCTAGATCCTTTTAACTGTGTGGAAACCTGACATTTGATATTTGGACCTAATGGGGGGGTGGCTCCCACAGTCCACACCCAGGCTGCTGAGGGCCTGCCTGGCTGGCTGCCTGCCAACAGTGAACCCGTCCTTGGCTGCCTTCCCTCATAAATGATTTCCAAACTGCAGTTTTAAAAACAGTTCCTTGGGGAATTAGGAAAGCAATAATGGTGTCGATAGAACACTGTTGTATCAGCAGAAGGGCATGAAAAATAAAATCACCCATTTCTCTGTCAGTCTGAGAGAGCCAGCGTGAACATTTTAACGCTTTTTGTTTCTTGTGCATATAGACTACTTTGTTAGCACAACTGGACTCCACTACATGCAATAAATATTTTTGTAGTATGCATGCAGTTTTTTGAAATTAAATACTGTATTGCCACAACTTCTGCATGTTTTAATTTTTTTTTAAATTGGAAAACGTGATTTTTGTTTTTGTTTTTGTTTTTTTAAACATGATCAGTAACTAACAGTTTCTGCCACAAATTGTAACAATCATTTCTGCACGGGTGGGATTTCCTCTGCACGCAGTGTCAAATGACATTTCCCCCCCGCGAGTGTCCCCACTGTGCGCAGGGACTGCCGCTCTGTCCCGCCAAGCAAACAGTGTTGACGCCCCCACCAACTTCCTCCTAGATTTTTCTATCCCGGAAAAGCTGGAATGCAAAGTACCAGAGTTACCACAACTCCAATAAATTCTGTTGTCCTACTGTAAAAGCGATGCCCCCTCTCCCAAGAAGCTAAAATGTCCTTTTATTTTTTTTATTTTTTATTTTTTGTCTTTTTGAGACAGGGTCTTACTATGCAGTTCAAACTGGTCTTGAGCTCATTTTGTAGTCCAAGCTGGTCTCGAACTCGAAATGATCCTCCTGCCTCAGCCTCCCAAGTGCTGGGATTATAGGCGTGGGCCACCAGGCCCAGTTTAAAATGTCCTTTTATTGAGCACATGGGTCATTCCAGTTAAAAGCAAACCAGCGAAGTTTCCTTTGACTCCCTTCCCCGCCCCAGCCTTCCTGCCGCCGAGTTCCCCTTTCCCTTCCCTTCAATTTCAGCTTCTATCTCTCCCAGTTACTCCTCAGCATGTTCTAATCTGTTCTCCACTCCCACTTTTCTGCTGAAATAGCCCTTGCAAAATGCCAAATCCCCTGTCCTATGCCCTGAATTAATGCTCCGTTTCACAAGGGATGGAGAAACGCATTTTCCTCGTTCCAATACTAACAAACAATGTGAAGACCAAGGAAAGGGCTGGCGTTGAGAGATCGGGGGAGGGCGCTTGCCGAGCCTGCGCGAAGAGCTGGGTTGGATCCCCAGCACCACCAAAGAAAGAAAGAAACTCTTTTCGTCGCTCATTCCCAGTCTTGGGAAGGCTCCCGCGGGGAGAAGGATGTGTCGTGTCCGAGGGTGACACGCATTGTTTCTGCGGGGTGGGGAGGGCACGCACCGCAGGTTGTTTTGTTCAGACGCCTTCGGTGCCTCTTGCCTTCCGACTGGTCTCAGGCGCCCACGGCACAGACAGACCACGTCCCGCTACCAGGATCACCAGGCCCTGGGAACACCTGGTCTCTTGCAGCTTGTGGTCTTTACCTGGCCTTGGAACGCTCCCACCTGCACTCTTTCCCCGCTACCGAAGAGCACTACAGTTACTCCTAGCTCTTCACTACAACAGAAAATAACGCACCAGAAGGCACCGCTGACCCTGGTCTGCGCTCCCCGGGAGAGATTTCTCTTCTCCAGCACTGACACAGAGAATTGCACTGCAGAGCTCGGGAGTGGCTGCTTTTCCCCCTCAGCATTCATGGCCAGTGACGCCTGGTCCCTTCCCACCCCTAGGTTTCTGGGCTTCTAATTCTTACCCCCCTCACCTGCTTGTTGCTTTTCCTTTCTGGGAGCTCATCTGTGCTAAATCCCCCCGGCGGTCTTCCCCTTCTCCAGCTGTCCTTTCTTCACCGCCACCTCTCTTTCTGCCTCTCACAGTAGCTGACTCCTAAAGAGTGCATGTCCGACCGGAATCTAACCACTGCCCGTGCCAGGGCTGTTCCAGTTACTCAAACTGAGGTAGACGTGCTCTGTCCAGAGAGGTCTTCCCCTGGCTCAACAAATCTCTTCTCAGGTGACTAATGCATTGGAGCTTGTTCTAGACAGCAGATTCCGGGCTGAAGAAACTACTAGTGAAGCTCTTTACGTAGCGCTCTGGACTCTCCTACGGCTGCCGAGGACAGACGCGCCTCACTCATTTAAAACTCCTGGAGAAATGCGAAGCTCATCGGGCACAAAAGCTGCGCACACTCTAAGCCAACACACACAGAGACACACAAGCCCACGCGCACACGCACGTTCCCCCTTAATGGTTGTCCTTGATGTACGTGTTTAATTATGCTATGTAATCATTGTTTACTTCATGGTAATTAGCTATAAATAAATGTTGCTCAAATAAACCACTGAGTTAGGGCTATTAGTGGAACACTAGCTAAAAAGTTTAATTTTAAAAGGTGATGGTTTGAATTTTTTTAAAATTCACAGTAAAAGACACTGTCTTAGTTACTTTTCTCGTTGCTGAGACAAAATACCCGGTACCCGTATGTTAAAGGAGAAAAGGTTTATTTCGGCTCATAGTTTGCAGAGGTTTCAAGCCATAGTTGGCTGGCTCCAAGGCAGGACAGCATGGCAGAGGGGCCTTGTAGAGCAGAAACAGTCCGTGGCAGGGCAGGCAGAGGCAGTGAGGAGTCAGTAGCCAGCCTGCCTTTCCCTTTTATCTCAGCCTGGCTACCACCCAGAACTGTGCCAGTTCCAATAAGTGAACGAATTTAGCACCACACACCCTTGGTCCCAGTATCACACACACTAGATCCAGCCACTCCAAAGAGCCCTCCCTACAAGTGCACTTGGGAGGGCATCTAGACACAAGCCATAACACGCACATTTCTAAGAATGATAGGATAAGTGTGTTGGAATCCAGGGGGAGTATCTTGAATTAATGGCAATGGGGCTTTCACTGTAATAAGTACTTTTAAACATTCACCATATTTTTGAATGCCCTTCACTGATCAAATGCTGATGCAATGTCTGTCAATAATATTGAGGTGTGTCACCATATTCACTGGATCTGGCCCCTACGGTGTCAGGCTCTTCCCCAAAGTTAAAATGACCAGGGAAGAGTAATGTGTTGAAGTGGCCATGACAATGCAACTGAGACACTTGCAAAAGAGGACCTCCGGGACTGCTTCAGAAAGTGGCAGAAATGGGGGATGAATGTGCTCAGAGAGAGGAGGTGTATTTTCAAGATTAATGGCAATATGTCTTTTACCGTGATAATTTTTTTTAAACATTCAATGGACCTTAAAGTGGTCCTCTAATGATGACTACTGGTATCTAGTCTTCCTTCTCTGTTAGGAACAGAGTATCAGTTTTTGTGTGGAAGAGCTCTCAAAAACTACATTTCCCTTGGGGCTGGGGATTTAGCTCAGCAGCTGTCTGGCAAGCGCAAGGTCGTGAGTTCGATTCCCAGTACTGGAAAAGAAAAAAACTACATTTCCCAGCCTCCTCTGCAACTAAGAGTAGATATTTAAATAGAGCTCTGTCCAATGACATGCCAGAAGCCAGTGGGTGGCACTTTGAAAAGACTTCCTTGAAGGTGGAAGGTGGAGGTGAGGTAGTGTTTAGAATTACACGACTCAGGTGGTTGCTTTTTTCCCTTCTCCCTTCGAAGTACCTAAATGCACTGTGACTCAAAGTAAAAGGCCACAAAGTCTGGCCTTCAACCCACACCACACCAACATTGGCCGCCGCCTACCTCTGGATTTTGCGCTGGATAGGAAAAAGAAAAAGCTGCTTGAATTTGGGTTTTCCCAAATTCCCAGATAAACTGTTCAAAGCTACTTTGAAGGACAGAGAGGGAAAGAGAGAGGGAGAAGGAGGAGGAGGAGAAGGAAGAGGAGGAGGAGGAGGTGGTGGTGAAGGAGAAGAGGAAAAAGAAAATACATTTTCCCCATTGAAGAGTCCATGGGAAGGCACTAATCATCTGTAAACACTACTGCAATACTTTATTGACAGTATCTCCAGAGTCAATCTAGATTCTTAATACTCCCCTTGGGTCTCTATTTCACCATCTTCTATCTTTTGGCTCAGATACAATCCAGCACGTTAAAAGGCGACACAGGGACCTGAACCGTCTGCGACTTTAAACCAAGTTGTCGGTTCCATTTCGGCTGAAGGCAGGATGCTCCTTTCAAGGGTGAGAGGCCCTCGGTTTCCCATTTTGTCTGTATGACTCAGCCCGAATGCACCCCATTGATACTCTGGGTTTTTCTGTAATCTGCTTTCCCTAAAGCTCCCCAGGTCAGTCACACGTGTAACAGCACTGCCAGTCTGGGCTCAGTCGGGAATGCAGCGCCGGCCAGTAGCTGCGTCCCTGGATTATCTGAGTAACTGCTTCAATTCCCCACTTGTTTTTGAGTGAGTGTAAGCCTGACCTCTGGGATGGCCAAGCATTACTCAGAGTGAAACTGAGGGTTTCAGCGCTGAATGTGACAGCGTATGCTATATCTGTCCTCTCTAGCAGATTATTCAAATACCATCTAGTTGAAGTCAAGTTGTCCCAGAGCCCACGGAATCTCTGCCCCCAAGTTCCCTGTCGGAGCCTCCATGGCTGCGCTGTAATCTCTTGCTCGGTGAATGTGTGATGACTGCGTGTTCTCGGCCCAATTCTTTCCTCCTGCCTCATGTCGCCTGGAGACCCCAGGCCTCCTCCTAAGAGCCGCGTGCGGCTTATCTCTTCCAACGCAGTTGCTAAAACCAGAAAGCAAGCTGGAAAACATTTCCCTCCAGTGAGCCGTTTCTCATCATTTCTTCCTGGCACCTCCAGATAAGTTGTTAGCGTACTGTCTTGCACTATTCAGCACAGCCCCTCCGGGTGTTGGGGGATTTCATGACATCACCCGGCAGTTTATAATTAGAAGCAAAAATGCCAAATCTCCAGCACTAGGAGACAACTGGAGCAACGGGAAAAGCTGCTGTGAAGTCCCAAATGCAAAGGGCCTCTTCTGACCAGGCAGAGACTGGATCTACTGGATCAGGATGCTACCAGGACAGCACTGGGAAGCAGTCAGAAATACCTTTCTGCCGGCCAAAGCCACACTGGAGGGCTGATGCTGCAGACCCAAGCGAGCCTCCGTCCACACAGGAAATAGCTCCAGACTCTTAGCTCTTTCCAGACTGCGCTGTGCTTCTCACAGCTCCTGAATGTCTCTGAGATGGGTTTAAATTTCTACCGCTGTGGAGGCAGAGCACAGTCACTTTTTTTGTTGTTGTTTTGCTTTGGTGTGGTTTGGTTTGGTCTTTTTAGGCAATGCTGGGGATTTGAGGTCAGAGCCTGGTGCTTGCTAGGCCAGGGTTCTACCACTGAGAACATCCTCGGCTCACTTTCTAACAAGTTTTATTTTGAGACAGGATCTCACTAAGTTACCCAGGCAGGGTTCAAATTTGCAGTCCTCCTGCTTCAGCCTCCTGAGTAGCCGGGATGACAGCCGTGCACCACCACGTCCAGCTCACAGTGGCTTCAGATTATAGAGATTTTATTAATTGACAAGTTATTATTGAGAGCCTCTCTCAACAGGCTTGAGGCCTCTGCTGGTGTTTTAAGTGCTCTGTTGCTATGAAGGGTAAGTCCAGAGCCCTGCTGTCCAGCACATGAGCCATATGCGGCTATTTAAACGTGAATTAATGGGCTGGGGACTTAACTCAGAGGCACAGCGCCTGCCTGGCAAGCACAAGATTGTGAGTTCGATTCCCGGTACTGGAAAAAACAACAACAAAATAATAATAATAAAATAAATGTAAATTAAGGTTAACAAAAATTAAAGCAAGGCTTCCTTTCTTCTGCAGCACAGGCCCTCTGTCTGGTACTCAGCAGCCACACGGGAGCTGGTGGTTACTCTCGGGGACGGAGGGGACAGTCTTATCTAGAAAGTTCTCACTATCCGTCCTGGGAAGTCCACTTCCCTGGACACTTGTGGTTTGCACTGCGGTCTCCTCTCAACGCCTTCTCCTTCGTTCTCAAAAGGCCCTGAGAATTCGTCTCCTGGCCCAGTCTTTCACAGGACTTCTCCAAGACCTTAAACTTTTGGTCTTAATTTTTAAAAACAGAAAATAAAATAGCCCTGCCCAGCAATCTCCTTGCCCCACCCCCACCCCCCTGTTTTTTTCTTTTTCCTGATTGTCCCCTGTCTGTTACAATTGAACAATCTCGGTAGTACGGGGAAAAAAGTGTGCAGGGCTGGACCCTGCTCTGCGAAAGCGGCGACACCCCGCGTCCCCAGCAGGGGGCAGCTGCGCCTAAGGCTCTCCGCGAGGCTGTTCACACCATCACTTGCGGATTTTTTTCTTTTTCTTCAAGTGATACTTTTTTTTGCTTTTTTTTTTTTTCTTTTTGGTGAGCAGCAACCCGAGGTGCCTGTGGTGGGAGCCAGCCAGCCGGCTCCGACGCGCTCCTGGGCACCCGGGACCCCACGT
>NW_004955445.1:5071432-5104167 GCF_000276665.1 Chinchilla lanigera
TCCCGCCCTGGCGGGGCGCCCTTGGCCTGCGGCTGGTTGGCATCTCTGCTGCTCGCCGGGGTGCACGCTCCTCGCGGGGGGACGGCCCCCGGTCCTCTGCCCCCCTGCCTTCCCCGTGTCCGGGCAGCCCCTGATGCAGAGCTGGCCCTCACTGCGCTGGTGCCGCCGCGGTCCCCGGCGCCCTGCCGTCTGGACTCTGCCCGTGCGCCCTGCACGCCTTCTCACTGCCGTTCCTTCCCTGTCTCTGGCTCCCGCCACTGCAGCTGCCTCATGAAGCCACCAAAAGAGGAAATGAAAGTAGCACGAGTGTCCGGCACGTGGACGCACATCTGTTTCCAGGCTGGAGGGAAGACCTGGTCGAGGGGCTTTCGGGTTTGCCATGGCCACGCGGCATCTGCGGGACTCGAACCCACGCGCCGCGTCGCCGGCCCTGCACGCCCAGGGCTGGACTTAAAATCCGAACCCAGGTGCTCTGCGACCGAGGCTCCTCGCCAGGTAAAATCCAATCCTGGGCTTTGATTTTAAGCCCCCTTTGCCTAACCTGTGTTAAGTTCTGGATTCTTTTTTTTTTTTTTTAATAAAAGTAAAAAAAAATTTAGAAGGTAAAAATAAAAAATAAAAATAAACCCAAAAAGCAAAACAGATTTTTCTAGAGAAATGAGCCCATCCTTGAGAAGCGGCGGGTCCGCTAGGTCCTGCGTCTGTAATTCCCCAAGGTGAGTACACAGAAGAACGTTCAGACAGTTTAACACCCTGAGCCTCCAAGCCCACAAAATGTGTTTAAAGGAGCTGACCGGTCAGAGCCGCTGCCTAGAATTACTGTAAGACTTCAGTTTTAAATGTGTTTTAGTCAAGAATCTTGGAGCTGCTGTTGGAGTGACCTCAATTCCAATTGGCTTTAGCAAAATAAGGATTTATGCACTCTTGTCACTTACAGACACCCAAGGGAGGGTGTCAGGCCTGGCTGGATCCAGGGTCTTGAGCCGTATCCACTGGTTCATCTCTTTTTCTTTCCTCTCCATTGGCTTCACTTGTGGATAGGTCCGCTCTTGGTTGTAGGCCCTTGGAACTTCACACTGACACCCTCTCAATGTGTATCAACCCCAAAGAGAAAAACACATCTCCTTGCCGGTCATCCCGATGAAGGTCTTTTCAAGTCTCACACGACCAACTTAGGCTACTCACAAACCGATCAGTTTGCCAAGCCTGGGAATCAGGGTCCATCCGTAAGTTACAACACCCTGTGGACACCCCAACACTACATGTGCTGAAAGTAGAGGGTTAGTCAAAGGCAAATCAGGAAGCTTTCACCCCCACAAGGGAAACCAGTAAAGCCTACAGATGTCCTGCCCTGTAACCTGGGTAACAGTACGTGCTCGGTAGACATCAGCTTCCAAAGGGAGCTCCTGGCCGGGGAGTACGGACGGGGCTCAGGGTGGCTGGTGGTTCTCACTGACAGGGCACAGCAGGGCCCACAGGGCCCTTTCCACTCTTCCCTGCCCAGCCCACCTCGGAGTCCTGACTCAGTTGCTGGGGGGCGGGTGTCTTCACAGGACTCGAGGGACTTAGTGCACTGCCAGGAACAAAACCCGTGGACACACCGCAGCTCTGCACACACCACACACGCTGCACACACCGCACCCCCTCGTACCACACAGTGCACACGTGTCATGACACACAGCCACGCACACACCACATACTGCACAGCATGTACAACACACACGGGGCACACACAGCACAACCACATAATATACACACCGCGCAACACATACCATATACCCCCACACCACGCCGTGCACACACATCGCACACCGCACAACCACACACACGCCGCACATACTGCGCGGACCTCCTCACTACCACAACACATCCGTGAAGACCCGAGGAACTGTTCGGAAGTTCACGTAAGCCTTAACGCAGAACTTGAAAATCGCCCCCGATTATTTCCTGTGTTGACTTCTAAGCTAAAGCAGGATTTCGGTGGTAGCTCAAAAATGCAGAGCAGGTCTGACGTTGTGTGTGTGTGTGCGTGCACACACGTGTATTTAATATGTATGCTGTGTTGTGCATCTGTGTATTACTGTGTGGAATGTGTGCTGTGACTGTCCTCTGTGTGTGCTACACATGTGCAGTATATGTGTGTGTGTGGCGTGTGTGATTGTGTGGTGTGTGTGTATGTATTGTGTGGTATGGGGTGGGGGAGTGTTGTGTGTTGTCTGTTGTACAGTGTGTATATTGTGTGGTTGTGTGTTGTGTGTGTTACACGTGTGCAGTATGTGTGCTGTGTGTGGTTTGTGGTGTGTGACGTGTGCGTTGTGTTGTGTATGCAGTGTTTGGTGTGTGCAGGGTGTGGAGTGCACTGTGTGTGTCGTCTGTGGGTGTGTGTGCCTGCGCACACTCTGTGTGGGGTGATTATGTCCCAACCGCAGTTGAGTCAGGAACTGACCTGGCGCTGAGTCATGGGTTCTTTTGTTTTCAACTTTCTTCGCCTCTTCCTCCTCTCCATCCCATCGGCAAACACGGGGTGAAAGGTCAGGGACTGAATGTCACCAGGGCCAGGCAGGTAGACACTGTGCACCTCCAGATGCCATCACCTGAGAAGAACATGGCGCCCTCTGCAGGCCACAGTCTAGGCAGGAAGTGTAACCTTAGTCACAGAGAAAGGTCAGACAAACACACAGTATTATGGGGGCAGGGCAGGGCAGGGATGGAGGGTGTACCTCTGTTATTCAAAAATACTTACATAAAAGACAAAAAGTCTTAGGAATATTTCAGGTCACTGCAAAGCAGGGGCAAACAAGGATATAATAAGACATTGAGGGGCTAGGGATATAGTTCAGTGGTACAGCACCTGCCTGGCAAGAGCAAGGTCCTGAGTTTGATTCCTGATACAAAAACAAAAAAGTAAAAAAATAAATTAAATTTAAAAAATAAGACATTGATAGGCAAAGCATGGCTGTACAGATAGTCTTTATGTGTCTATATTTGTAATATTTTTGGTAAGTTTAAACTTAGTTTCAAATAAAAAAGTTTTGAAAGCTAAGGACTTCTTATTCTGCAATAAGAAGACGATCCTTTTAAATAATCAAAATACTTGAATAGACACTTCTTTTGAAGGAAGATATTAAAATAGCAAATAAACATATGCAATATGAACCACAAACAGAACGTTCATTAAGTTGAAATGTGGAAACACAGCACTTCATGACTCATGAGTCGTCAAGATTAAAAATTCCAAACACACACACACCCCATATTTCAAAAGTCATTGTTCACGGTAATAAAATGAAGCCTTCTTGTTTGCATCCGAGATACTTCCGCAAAGCCTGAGACGCGTGTACTCCTGAACCTTTCCGTAAGCTCCCCAGACGCGGGCCGGCCAGGAGTTTCCAGATGGCGGAGCCCCGCCCCCTCTGAGGTTTTCTGCGGCCTGGACAGGTTTCTGACATACACAGTGGCCGAGGGGCCAATAGTGCCTTAAACTACGTGGAAGCAGCGAAATAACAAACTGAGTGTACACACACACACACACACACACACACACACACACACACGGAAATCAATCTCGTCACTGCCCCCCCCCCCCCGCAGGTTCTTCATTGGCATCTGTTGCCCCTTAGAATAAAACCCAAATGTCAACGTGCCCTACTTCCTTTGGCTTATGTTTTGCTCTCACCTCTTACCTTTCCTTTGTATTCTTCTTCTTCTCCTCAGTTATCACTGTTTGATCACACACAAGGATAAAAGCAGAGATCAGAGGAGCGTGCAGAAATACGCCCCGAGGGACATAGATACCGATGTTATTAAAAGGTGCTCAGTTAACCCAATAATAACGTTTAAAAGGTCACTGGAGTCTTTTCCACAAATGATGCTGGAATACTTAGACATCCATATGCAAAAATAATGAGACGTAAGCCCATAAAGTAAAATATTAACTTGAAACGGATCATAGAGCGAAACAGACCTAAATGTGAAAGATAAATTTTTAAAACCCTTAGGAGAAACCGTGGGAGAAAAATCTTTGTAACCTTGGATTAGACAAATAATTCTTAGAACGCAAGAATCTTTTCAGTCACAAAAGTGGATATATTATTCCTCATAAAATTTTTTTAAAAATCTTTTCATCTTCAAAAAGCATTATTAAGAAAAGGAAAAGGCAAACCACAAACAAGTAAAATACTTGCAAAGCATATATATATATATTAGTAAAAGACTTTATATAAAATACCTATAAAGAACTCCTTACTATGCAATAAGACAACCTTTTTAAATAAACAAAATACTATATATACTATATATATACTACTATATATACTACTATATACTATATACTATACTTGAAAAGACACTTTTGAAAGGAGATATTAAAATAGCAAATAGCCGGGCGTGGTGGCACATGCCTGTAATCCCAGCACTTGGGAGGCTGAGGCAGGAGGATTGTTGCAAGTTCAAGACCAGCCTGGGCTGCGATGTGAGCTCAAGACCAGCCTGAACTGCACAAGAAGACCCTGTCTCAAAAAAAAAAAAAAAAAAAAGACAAATAAATAAATAAATAAAATATCAGATAAGCATATGTATCACTACTTATTAGGGAAGTGAAAATTAAAACCCACGATGAGATATTACCATGCAAGCACTCAAACAGCTAAAGTGTAAAAGATGAATAACACCAGCTGCTGGTGAGGATGTTCAACAGTTCAAACTTTTCTGCAGTGCCGGTAGGAACACAAAACGCTACAGCCACTTTGGTGTCTCTCTAAAGGCGAAAAAACACACTGAACTTAAGACCCAGCAATTCTATCGTTAGGCATGACCCAGGAAAAGTAAAACCATATGTCCACAGCAAAACTTGTACTGAAACATTTCTAGCAGCTTTCATAACCAGCAACTGGCAAGAGTCCAAATGTCCATCAACAAGTGAGTGAATCAACAAATTATACTACATCTCTATAATCGAATATTGCCCAGCAAGATCGGGGAAGGAATTAGGAATATTCAAGAACATGGCAAGTCTCAGAAACATTCTGTTCCATGAAAGAAGTGTATGAGTCCGTGCATAAGAAATCCTAAGAAAGGCAAAATTATAATGACAGAAAGCAAATCAGCAATTTCCATGGCTGTAGTGACGGCTAAATGCCTATATGCTCGTCAGAATTCAAAACAAGACTCAGCACTGGGGTACAGAGTGGTGTGTAAATCATACCTCAGTGAAACACATGCATGTCAGATGATGAAATGCGTTTCTGTCAAATATGATACTTCTTCATTTTCCTCCTCCAGAGCGACCTAGCCGCTCAGCAGCTGTTGCCTGTCACCGCTGACATTCTTGCCCGGCAGCTGGATGACCTTAACCTCCGGTAATGTGGCCAGGCAACACCATAACCATGACTCACACCGATGCCCTGAAGAAATCCTTACCTCATGTGTGAAATGGGATCATAAGAGTCCCCACCTCTCAGTTTGGGTCAGGGTGAAAGTACAGTAAGTACTACTTTGTTAAGGCTCAGTGAATATTAGCATGTCCTATGTGGAGGACAGAGGGCACCTTTACTCGTGCACCCGTCTGTGTTAAGCTCGTTAGAGACATCATTCCATCTCACCTTACATGATGAAGCTGCTTCTTATTCTGCTTTTACAGATGAAGAGGGTGAGGGCCAGAGAGGTGGCAGGACTTAAAGTCACACCACTGATAAATGATTAAAATTTAGATTCCAATCCAGACCTGCCTGACAGCTACTGGAATCTCTTCTTTCCCTTCTCTTATTTCTGACTCACCAGAGAGTCACTTCCTGTCTCCATTAGATCCTTCAGAGGCCCTTCTGCTCCCTGAGTCCTCCACCCCTCTATGGCACACCCTTTACTGTGTTTTGCTGGAATAACACGAGAAGTGCCAATGGCCGAGAGGCTTTTGCTGTCAATGTCCTGTCTCCTTCTATCGCTTTTCACCGCATTCTACCCTCTCTGATACTGTGGAGTTAATATTTTGCTGATTGTCACATGGACCCTCCCCCCACGCGCCCCCCCCCGCCACCTGTGCATAGAATGTAAACTCTCTGCAGTTGACAATCTAGATCTCTGTTAGGTAAGTGGGGCTATTTACCACTACATCCCTGGTACCCAGACCACGAACACGCAACTGGTGTAACCATCGCATTTGAGGAGGACTTGCACGGCCTTCATCAACACTTGCATCTTTATAGCTGAGGAAATCCAGACAGAGCAAATGAGCTCCCCCAGCTCACACAGCAAGTCGGGGCAAAGCCACAGAGCAAGTGTTGAATTCCCTTGGCTCCCCACCAAGTAAGATAGCTCCCTGCATCGCATCACCCTTATCTTTCAGGCCCAAGGAAGCAGGAAGCACAAGACTGAACCCAAGCCCCTCTCTAAACCTTACTTTTTATTAATTTAAAGTCACCTAGTGAGGCTGGCATAAAGGGCCCAAGGGCATTCGGCCCAGGCCTCCTATTGGCCTTCTGATGTCATTGCTAGAAAGATCACACACAATCAGCAAGACGCGTTAAGATAACAACTGTGTGTTTCTGTTCTATCCATAGGCCATGTCCATCTAGCTCATTCTAAGATGGTATGTTTTCTAAATCCGTGGTTCTCCATCCAGCACAATATCCTTGCAGTGATCAGTAGTGTGCATGTGTGTGTGTGTGTATTACAGCTCTTATTTTGTTCAACCCTCCCTAATTTTTGGTAACCCTTGTTGTGGCATCTTTTCATTTATATCCCTTGAGCCACCAGGGGCCTGATGGAGTGGGTGCAGACAGGTCTCTTCCACTTCCTGTGTGGTTCCAGGTCTGGCACCTGTTTGGCGAACACATTCCTGGACATGGGTCCCCAGTGTCTCTGCTGTCTGGGACAAACACATCTCTGGAGTGCTGGATGAAGAAGATGATCTTCTGCCGCACAAGCTCAGACAGGACAAGATCGTTATGCAACTGGTTTACAACATTTTCCTTTTGCCTCTTTAGATAGCTCAGCCCTGTCCCTGTTTGCACTCTGTTCTGTGGATGACTTGGCATGAGGCATCTCTACAAGAAAAACAAGTCAAAGGCTTGAGCCTTGGATGGTGAAATCACCACTCACTCCGTGGGCAGCCACAGTAAATGGGTGTCTGGTCTTACCTGAGCCACTGGACTATGTGCCCGCTGCCACGTGCCTGAGCATGATGTCCAGGCTCCTGAAGGGCAGATACTTGGGAGTGTGTGTTTGTGATACACTCAGAGTATGGGTGAAGAGTCGTGACACGTGGAAGAAAGAACGATTAGCTAACTGGTGACTCAGGGTGAGTTTGTACTTCTGCTACACACAGTGATTATTACAGAACTTTTTATCCATCACAGCTATTTACATGTGAAGCATTGGTTGGTCCCAAATTATGCCATAAATGGCTACTGGATTGCAGTTGGAATCCCTGGAACAGATTGTCTGTGATGAAAGCACGCAAATTCCTTAGAATGCAAGTCCAAATTTGCCTGTGCGTGGATGAGCCTAAGCACTGATTCTTGGATTCAAGTATTTTCTCTCCTGAATAGTCTATGAACCAAAAGAAGTATTTACCTATACATGTAGAGTCCAGATCAAAAGGAAGGGGATGCAACAGCTAAGATCACTTTAGCTCTAAGTCACAGCGACATAACTAGATCTGGCCTAAGAATAAACCCAAGAATGCATTGCTTTATCCAGCTGGAAAACCAAATGGACCACTCACTTCAGCACAGGTAGCCTGCAGGGTAGGCAGGAGCATGTTCTCTTCTGCTCCTGGGCTCCCCTGTTCTCCATGTTGGCATGACTCGGAGGTGAGCTTTCATGCTGTGCTTGCCAAAGCAGTCACCTGTAGCTTCAGGTCTAGATGATCCTTATAGAGGGTAAGTCCAAAAGATATACACAGACACACACACGCCTTTTCCCAATAACTTTAGCAAGGCTTGGCGTGGTGGTGCACGCCTGTAATCCCAGCACTCAGGAGGCTGAGGCAGGAGGATCGTTGTGAGTTCGAGGCCAGCCTGGGCTACAGAGTGAGCTCAAGGCCAGCCTGAACTGCAGAGCAAGACCCTGTATCAAAAAAATCCAAAAAAAAAAAAATAATAATAATAACTTTAACAAAAGTCACAGGCAAGAACTTTACTGGACCAGGAACCCCGCGTCCCTTTCGCCAGCCATTCTGGGGATGTCCAGCTGCTCCTGTTACCCAGCATACTGCCACAGTGATGCCCTTCAGGCCCGCTTCGGTGGCGTCCCTGTAACAGCTGCTGTGGAGCACGGAGATACTGTTCTCTTTGAGCACTAGAGGCAATAGCTGCCTTGCACTTAGCTGCCACAGTATAAGGAAGAAAGGACGAATCTGTAACTGGTGCTCGTACACCGAGGGAGAAGAGGGATCTCCTTCGTCAGGGAGGAGCAGGCGTTCCCTTCCACCTCAGGCTCCCTCGGGGGCGGACAGGAGTGAGAGGATTGGCAGGCCTCACTGGCAGCATCGCTAACGTTGTTAATTCTCTCTCTGCCACCGTGCTACTGGCCCCGGCCAAGAATGGGGCCAAAGACCTGCAGAGCTGTACGTGCGGGGAGGTGGATGTTGCAACCCCTCTACTGCACTGAGCGGATGTGAGAGGGAAAGTCAAGGAAAGGCTTGGCGTGCTCTGAGTCCCACCTGGTGCTCCGCTGACGGCCAGAATAATCTGTGCTCGCTTGGTGAATGCAGCTCCACTGCCCTCTTCCTTTGGAGGGCCATTTCTCTGGCCTGAACGCTGTGTCTTCCTAAACCACAGGCGGGGAATTCTGAGCCTTGAGAAAAATCTCAACATGATTCTACAGTTTGGATCTTGAACGTGTCCCGCAGGTCCATGTACCTTGACGTCCAAGATGGTTCTGCCAGGCGGTGATGACACCCTTCAGAGGCAGAGCCTAGTAGGAGGTCCCTAAGCCCCTGGGCTGTGCTCCCAAAGGGGACTGTGGGCCCCTGCCCCCTCTTATTTCCTGGCCCTGAAGTGAGCAGTTTTTGCGCAACCAAGCATCCCCCCTCGCCGTGACTGCCGCCTCCCCTCCCCCCAAAGCAATGGGGTCAGTTCCCCCTGGACTGGACCCTTCAAAGCCACGGGCCAAAATAACCCTTTTCATTATCTCAAGTATTTTGTGAGAGTGATGACAAGCTGAGTGACACACATGGGCTAATATGACAGGATGAACAGAATGTTTCAGTGCTTAAAAAACAAGTGAATAATTATCTGTAGCTTCCCACTTTTATTCCTGCCCCCATCCTTTTCCTCTTTGCCCTAAATTGTCTTCAGATAATACATGAAATGGCATTAACAAGAGAATGAAGCATGTCACGAGATCGTACTCTATTTTTCTAACAAAGTCTACAGTAGTCAGAATATCACTTCAGAGAGGATTTTCATCCAACAGATCCCCAGATCTTTCTGTTCTAAGGCAGTCGAAGGCTACACACTTGCCCACGCTAATGATGAAGTTTCTAACCCAGCTCAGGGCGTCATGTGATTAAAAGCTGCTGGGGAGGGCTGGGGATATAGCTCAGTGTCACAGCACCTGCCTGGCAAGCACAAGGTTGTGAGTTCGATTTCTGGTACCAAGGGAAAAAAAAAAAAAGAGCTGCTGGGGAATTTGGACCCACAGAAGCTCATCTGAGGCAGTTTCTCTGAACTGCTCAGCTAGAGGGATTGGGCATTTCCTCCTCTCATTTCTTTGGAACCTGCTTGGAAGTATCCGGGGAAAGGTTGTCATGAACAGGCCTGCAATAACCAGGCCTACATAGTCAGATCAATGGAGAACATGTCTATTTCCAGAATTAGATTCTGGAGATAGTAAAGACGTGTAAAGGGAAAGGGGCGGGGAGTAGTCAGGTAGGCCCGATGTTACTAGGTCTGCATACTCGGATTTCACTCCTCTGGGACTAGTTGTTACCGACAACAACCCTTTTAGCCCTGGAACACAGAATAACTCACCTTTTTCTAGCCTGCCAGTGGGAACTACCACCATATATTCGTAAGTGTTTCCGTACAAAATGCACTTGGAAAGGACATTGTTTCAAGCCTGGACAAAGCTTATACTGTACTGGCAGGCTCCGGCTCTAGTTATTTTGGGCAAGGAAGGGGAATTTCCACTGCTCCCTACAATCAGCTTTGAGTACTCAGCTCTGAGTAACCACTTCCTTGTAATCTGTCAGAGCCCAAGTTATTTAACAGAGAAGAAAAAAAGAAAAAGAAACCCCTGCCCTTACCCATAAAACCCGAGGCGAGCAAGGCAGTCCATATCAGTTTGCTTACTCAGGAGCAAAGCGGTGATCTCGTCCAGCAGAAACACTGCAGGAGACCTGATTTTACTTATTTATTTATTTATTGGCACCAGGAATCAAACTCAGGACCTTGTGCTTGCCAGGCAGGCGCTGTGCCACTGAGCTATATCCCCGGCCAGGAGACTTGATTTTAAAAGAAAGGACTGAAATGGGCCAATCCTGGGTAGAATGTAGCACCGGCAGTCATTCTGTATCACTGTCTATGATAACATCTCATTGCTGCAAAGACACCACCAGCCAAGCACTAGCCTACCCCAACACCATCACTGCAAGGCTATTGTATTGTATTTAAGTTCTTTCAAAGAGGCAGTTAGTGTATATTAAATACGTAATAATATTCATGGTGGCAGATATAGCCAGATCCAAAGCCATCAGTAAATGATAATGGAGATACACTGCCTAGACTACGCCCTTTCTCAAGCAAAACAAAAGCCACTACAACAAAGAAAATAAATAAAATTACAATGGATTGAACTTGAACCTTCACCCAGTGCCAGGTAATGTGGGTTCATATTGCGTGAGCACCAGCCCAAATCCTCAAAAGACCCCATGGATTGGAAAACCAGGTCGGCCCTGTTTCAGATGAGAAAATTCTAAGTCTCTGGCTCAGGGTCACTAGGACTCAATTCTACCGCTGCCCCGAAGGCCAGGATCCAGGCAGATGCCACTGTGACACGATTGGGATCTGTGCCAAGCCCAGGGTGGGATCCCGGTGATGCCAACCTGAAAGATGCCTCTGAGCACAGGAAGCGCCCACGGGACACTGGCAAGCAGCCGCTTCCTGTCTCTGCAGAGTGAGAGCGTTACTGTCCTTGCCTCAAAGTCTTCTTCCCCAGCCCTTGGTTCAGCCTCTAAGCCAGACAATTCATCTCCGGAGTAACAGGTGAGGACTTAGTCACCCTGGCTCCGCCTTCTCCCTTTTCCTACGGGCCAGCTGCGCCTCAGGGATGGCTGAGGGCAGGACCCGGGCACTGGGTGGATGCCGCCCTGTCCTAGCTCTTCCCCAGCCGCTGCAGTGCTAATGGCCAACACCTCCCTGCTGCTCCCAGGCAGCAGAACGGGAGCCCAGTCCCCTAAGCAGGGGCCCGCTCAGCCTCACGGGGACAGCCCACAGCCGGCCTGTGCGGGGGTGTGAGAAGCCAGCCACTCACAGACGAGACTCACTCTGTGTGCGGTTCATGCCACTGAGATCCTGCGGGCGCCAGGCTGACACGAGATTTCGGATGAGAAAAATCGATGCTCCTTGTACCATGACCCGCTTCGCTGTGTGAGTCCAAGAACAAATTCATGGGTGGGCGCTTCAGCGAACCCTTTTCATGCTCAAGAACACTGGTGCCCGCCTGGGCTACGCCACCCCTGAGTGTACAGATGGCATCTGAACCCGCGTCTCTTAGAACCTCGCTCTTCCGTGCCAGCCCTCTCCCTCCGTGTGAGATGACTGCCTGTGTTTGTAAATAAAGCTGGATTGGCACACAGCCACACCCGCTTTTAACCACTAGTCCAAAACTTCAGTCTGGAGCATCGACTGAGGCAGAACTAAGAGGCCAGCAAAGTCAGCCAAACTTAGGATCTGTCCCTTTGCAGAAAAAATCGACTTTTTCTCCCTTTGTGGCTATTAGCAGGCAGCTGCTACTTGGTACAGGGAACTTTTCCTGTTTTCCTTCGGCCTCCGGAACAAGAGAAAATGTGGATTTTCTTCTAAACGGTTTCTCCACTCAGCTGTGGGCTGCAGGGAACACTCACTACTCATTCACCCTCCGAAGATGGGAGTCTTACTTTTTTTTTTCCAGTACTAGGGCTCAAAACACGTTCTCCTTCGTGCCAGGCAAGCTCTCTACCCCTGAGCTGCACCTCCTCTTTTTATTTCTTATGTTGAGACAGGGTCTCAGTAGGTCACCCAGGCTGGCCTCAGACTTGTGATCCTCCTGCTTCAGCCTCCTGAGTAGCCAGGATTGGAGGCAGGTGGCAGCGTGGGCATCTTGTTTTTAACGTGTTCTCCTGCACCCTTGCTAGAACACAGATTCGCATCACCTGGTTGGCTTGCGAGTCCTCTGCTGTGTCACCGGCTCACGCTGCAACAGAAATTCTACCGTTTCCTCCATGGATTATTCCTACACAGGGGGCTGGGGATTTAGCTCAGCGGCACAGCACCTGCCTGGGAAGCATAAGGTCTTGAGTTCGATTCCCGGCACCGGAAAAAAAACCAAAACATTAAAAAAAAAAATTAAAAATTCCTACACAGAATCACGCAAGGCAGTTTCCCTTTCAGGCTCCAGGCTTGGACCTGGAGCCCCATGGTTCAAGTACAGCTCCTCCTCCGCCCTTATTCGCTGTGCCCACCCGAGCTTCCTCTCTTGTAGAAGTTAATCTTCCCTGATGGCGTTTAGCTGTCCAGTCTTTGGACTGTTCCCAGTGTGTCTGCACAGGTGGACAAACACAAAGCAACGACCAGCACGGCACTAGTTGAAGGGAAACACACCCAACCCTATGGGATTAAAGGACCAGGCAACTCAATGTGCTTTTTTTTTCTTTTTGAGACAGGGTCTCACTATGCAGTCCGGCTGGCCTTGAGCTCACTTTGTAGCCCAGGCTGGTCTCAAACTCGCAACGATCCTCCTGCCTCAGCCTCCCGAGTGCTGGGATTACAAGCGTACACCACCACACTGAGCCTTCAATGGGCTTTTGAAGGCCAGAATTTTCAGACACTTTGTTCACAGCCTGACCTCGCCATGACTGTGATTGGACACAGGAAGACTCTGAGTTTGAAATGTAAATTCCCACTCTGAAGAAACTTAGGAAAACATGACTGCATTGTGTCAGGGATTTCCTAGAGTTTGTACACTTTGATTCAGGAACTCCTTTGCCCAGGCTGGGAAGTGTAGCTCAGCAGTAAATCACTGGCCCTAATGTGTGAAGCTCCAGGTTCCAACCTCAGTGCTACAAAAAAAAAATTTTTTTTTAATAATAATTTCTAAAACTCTACTTCTAAAATAAATCCCAAGCCTTAAAATCCAATGAAATTAATCAGATACTACCAACAATAGGAATGTCAGGTATTCAGGAGGCTGAAGCAAGAGTATCACAAGTTTGCTAGGTGTAGTGACACACGCCTGTATTCCCAGCACTCGGAAGGCTCAGGCAGGAGGATCACTGTATGTTTGAGGTCAGCCTGAACTGCATGGCAAGACCTTATCTCAATAGCCGGGCGTGGTGGTGCACGCCTGTAATCCCAGCACTTGGGAGGCTGAGGCTGGAGGACCATTGTGAGTTCGAGACCAGCCTGGGCCACAAAGTGAGCTCAAGGTCAACCTGAACTGCATAGCGAGACCCTGTCTCAAAAAAAAAAAAAAAAAAAAAAAAAAAAAGATCTTGTCTCAAACAACAACAACCAAGAAAATCACAAGTTTGAGAGCAGCCTGAACAGCCTAGCAAGATTCTATCTCAAAATAAAAATGAAAAGGGCTGGGGATGTAATTCAATACTACAGTCCTTGCCTAACACATTTGAAGCCCTGAGCTTGAGCCCCAGTACCACAAAAACAAACAAAAAAAATAATGAGACTATAAGAGTGTCCATCTTGGTGTTACTTTAAATAATGGGGGAAAAGATGATTTTCCACATTATCTTTTTTTGTTTGTTTGTTTTTGTTTTTTTTCCAGTACAGGGAATCAAACTCACAACCTCGCGCTTGCCAGGCAGGCGCTGTGCCACTGAGCTAAATCCCCCGCCCCTAGCAAAATCCCCAGCCCCTAATTATCCTAAAAAGGAATGACAAAAAGTAATCTTTCTGAAACAATATTCTATAGTCATAAAAATTATGGAGTTTGTTTTTTCTTGTTTGTTTGCTTGTTTTTAATATCAGGAATCAAACTCAGGACCTTGGGCTTGCCAGGCAGGCACTTGTGTTACTGAACTATATCCCTGGCCCCAAAACTATGTGTTTGAAGAATTTTTGATAATGTAAAATTTTCATGCAGCCATATTATGTAAAAGCAATATACTGAATGATACCAGATTTGTAAAACACTTGCTTGTGTTTACCTGTGCCTGTATACAACACATATTTTATAAATGCATAAGAAACAGCTAATTTTTGTACTGTTCTGTGGGTTGCTACACGCACAGAACCTGGGTCACAGTTCCAGAATCACGGCATTACTGACCTTTGGGGTGGGTATTTCCTCGTCCTATGCTCTACTTTGTGCTTTAGTTCACTCACTAGATGACCTGGCTCCAGCTGTGAGAATCAAAACATCTGGGGCTGGGGATTTAGCTCAGCAGCAAAGCGCCTGCCTGGCAAGCGCAAGGTCATGAGTTCGGTTCCCGGTACCGGAGAAAAACCAAAAACCAAAAAAAACAACAACAACAAAAAAAAAATCTCTAGATATTGCCAGATATTCCTTAACCCCTGGTGAAAACCACTGACCTAGATATAAAATAAGTATTCAACTATATTGTTGAATAAGTCAATGAACTGCATAAGATGTATGAGAATTCTAGCAACTCTCTCTTTAGTGTAATTCTTTTCTTTTTAATGCTTCACAGTGCTTTTCCAAATGTTCCACCATAGGCAGAGATAATTCCCATTCATGTTCCTTACTCTGAGTTCTAAAGTCCACAAAGGTTGTTTGAAAAAAAAAATCTAAACTCTTAGGTTGACATATGGTCCTTAATGATTCTCTCCGGCAGGTGGTATGACTATCCATATATTTCTTAAAGAAGTATTGTGTTATTTGACATTTACGGTAAACAAAACACACCTAAAAGCTGAAAAGAAAATAGCTTACAAAATACATGTGGCCCCACGTTTTGGAAAATAGAATTATAAGCCTATATTACTTTCAAATTTGGGGGAAAGAAAAGTAAAAATTGCAATGATAATCTCTGATCCACTGGAAAACAATGCAGTAAAGAACTGTAAATTGAGGAAACATTCAAGCAGAAGATTCTTCTATAGGGAGAGCACAGCAGTCTTATCTTACATGGGGAAACAAGTACCGATAGGGTTTTGTTTTGGTTTGCTTTTGTTTTCATGGTGGCACCGGAGGTTAAACGCAGGGCCTTTCACTAAGCTATATCCCCAGCCGTTTTCATTTTGAGACAGGGTCTTACTAAGCTGCCCAGGGTGGGTTTGAGCTTTCGGGGTTCCCGCCTCAGGCTCCGAGAATGCTGGGATCACAGGCCTGCCGCAATACGCCTGGCAGATCTGTTCTGTGACTCGCGGAGCAGCTCGGAGAAAACACCCACGGCGTCGGCGAGGTAAAGGAGCGCTGAGCACCTTCCCGGTATGGGGTCCACTTCTTAGAAGGCCAAGGTCATGCGAATTCCGTCTTAAACAGGAAATAAAGCGAGGTGGGGTCAAGCAGGGGCCAGATAAGAGCCTGGGGCTGACTGATAAATGTTCAGTTGCCGAGATGAAACTGCCACCCACGTATGACAGACGGTTGTGCTATCTGTGCAGTGCCTTCCTTAGGTGTAGGGCAGGAACTCCGGAGGCGCAGCTCCGGGTTCCACTTAAGGTTCGCCATTTAGGAGCTGTGGCTTCATTGGAAAAGGTCTGCAGCTCACTGGTCTGATTTGTAAAATGAGAGTCATAGTAAGACTACCACTGCCCGTCTGTGAGGAAGGCATGGAGAACTCACATGGAAAAAATGCTCCGAGAACCTCTGGCCCACGCTGAGCCGCAGCCGGGCACCCTGTGTCCCATCCCAAGAGCATCTTCTCACGAATTAAGCTGTTGTGGTTGCCCTCAGATCCCAGGAGTGGCCGGCACGGAGAGGCCGGCCTGCAGGGTGTCAAGACGTGTGCGGTTGGCAGCCCTCCCAGCCGTGAGCTGTGCAACGGAGCAAAACCACTTCCCCTCTCTGTGCCCTCGTGGGCTCAGAAATTCAGCACAATCATAACACCCGGGCCTGGAACTCTCATGCGGCTGGATGAAGCACTCAGCTCCAACGTTGCTTAACACGGGTGGCTATTTCTGTGAGCATCACAGCTTCGTGATGAGCACAGAGAAATGGAAAGGTTAGGCATCGAGATTCTAATGGTGCACAGCCCTCATGTGGTAAACCACATCTGATGTTGAAAGGAGCCCGACAAGATGGTCAAGGGGCCGCGGCGGCTGTGAGCAAGGCCGTCTGTGAGAGCCACTCTGCTTCTTCCTAAGTGACCCCTTCCTTCTCTGAGTACTCGTGGGCTTACTTAACCACAAGCTGGAACCGAATTATAAACTGTCTTGGGGCCAAGTTTTCAATCTCTAAATATTTTCTACCTCATGTCATTAACTGGTTGCATGTGTGCGTGCATGAATGCGTGTGTGGGTGTGTGTGCGTGTGTCTGTCTGTCTGTCTTATTTACAAGGGGAGAAGGAGGAGAGAGATCCTATGAACCAAGGTTGTACATGCCTCCCTCCCTCCCTCTACCTGCTTCAGTGATGGACACAAGAGAGGTTTATCAGCGATCTTTACCGTGGATGGCGTACGTGGGATTGCCCCTAATCTAGCCCACCCAGCGCCTTGGTAAGGTTGATATAGTTATGGGCGGATTTCCACAAACGAGGAGGAACTTGAGGTTTCCAGAAGTGATGTGGCCCCCACAGAAACAACTAAGGGGGTGATAGCAGAAGTTGAATCCCGGTAGCCTGAACTTAGAGTGTGGATGTTAACACTTAGGCCACTCTGCACCCACTTCAAAAGATGCCAAGGAAGGAAGGGAGGGAGGAGGCGATGGAGGAGCCCAGTGGCGTGGACTTCAAGGTCAAGGACAGAGCCCTGAACCAAGGAAGGCAGGCGGCCTCTGCGTGTGGAAAAGGCAGGACAGACCCTCTCCTCTGGCGTCTGCAGCGGGAAAGCAAGCCAGCCAATCCCTGGGTTCAGCCCGGGTTGGACTTTTGACCTCCCAAACTGTAAGCTGGTACACACAGAACTCGAGTGCGTTTGTTATAGCAGCCACAGAAACTCATACAGCCAGGAAAGATGGAGGTCTCGAAGGAAGTCCAGGGCTGGAGCCTTGCCCCCTACAGAAGCTCTGTGTCAATCACCTTCGAAAAATAAAACTTGAGACTTCCCTACTTCTGCTTCTCCCCCTTCCCTGCCATATCAGAACCCGCATGCCCACTCAGATGCCTCAGGAAGCCTGCTGGAAGGAGGGGCTTCTGCCTGCCAGAGACCAGCCTGAGGGACTGCTCCCAACTGCACCCCAGCCGGCAGCAGCTTCTGGGAGCAGCAGGTAGAGGACATTCCAAGCTGAACCCGGGGTGGTGGCACTGCGGGGGCCAGGAAACGACCTTCCAGACTTGCAGTCCCGGAGTGATTGCTGTTTTTTCCTTCCTAGCAGTGCTCTGGTTCCAACAGGAAATGCAAGTTGCTGGCCATTCGCAGCCCACAGACATCAGGGCACCAGCTCGGTGCTTTCTCCTTTCCCTTTGCAAGTGTGACTGCGCTCACCAAGGGCAGAATGAGGAGCTGAGGCCGGCAGTGGCCATGACAAAGGGGCGTTTTGTCACCCTAGGAGGGCAGCTGTGCCTCCCTCCTTTTAGATGGAAGCAGAGTTTGCACTCAGTAAGATGCACAGAACTTAGGTGCTCAGGTGTGAGTTTTGACAATTATATACACGGGTCTGTCTCATCGATGTCCGCCAAAAACAACGGATGGAATATGTTCACTAGCCCAGAAAGTTCCCTGGGCCCCCTCAGAGGCAACCGGTGATCTGTTTGTGCTTCCATCCATCAGATCTGCCTTTTCTACGGCGTCGTATAAACAGACCTCGGTGGCCTCCCGTGTGTCTGCCTTCCTTCACTCTGCACAACGCGGAAATCCACCCGCACGTCCGTGGTTCCCTCCATCGTTACTGAGGAGCAGCGCACTGGATGGATGGATGGATGGATGGATGCATCTCATTTTTAAAAATCTGCTTTGCCGCTAATGCCCTTTGGGCTGTTTCCCGTTTGTGGCTGCTGTGAGTAAAGCCGCTGTGCACATTTATGTGTAGCTCTTTGTACGAACACAGACTTCACTTCTCGTGGGTAATACCTAGGAGAAGAATCTGGGAGACACTGCCAAACAGTTGTTGTCCCACCAGCGCCGAGCAAGCCCTCGGGCTACCCTTCGTCCTCACCAACATTCGCTGTTTTAAAAAAAGAAAACTTTGCTTTCCTAGTTTCTCCTTTCTTTCTTTCCTTTTCTTTTTTTCGGTGGGGGGGGCGCTACTCTAATGAGCATGGAATTGTCTCTATAGGTTTTTTTTGGTGTGGGAGGGGTTTTCCGGTACCGGGAACCGAACTCAAGACCTTGCGCTTGCCAGGCAGGCGCTGTGCCACTGAACTAAATCCCCAGCCCGTGTCTCTATAGTTTTAAACTGTATTTCTGAGTTTTTTTGCCCATTTAAAAATTTATGTTTGTCTTTCTATTATTTGTAGTTCTTTATATATTTTATGGACAACTGAGGGTCACATACAGATATTGAAAAGATTTTCTTCCACTCGGTGGCTTGTCTACTTACTTTTGTGTGTGTGTCTTCTTTTTTTTTTTTTGAGATAGGATCTCGCTATGCAGTTCAGGCTGGCCCTGAGCCCACTTTGTAGCCCAGGCTGGCCTCAGACTCACAACAATCCTCCTCCTCCTGCCTCAGCCTCTCAAGTTCTGGGATTATAGGCATGTGCCACCACACTTGGCTTTTTTTTTTTTTTTTTTTTGGTTTTTCTCCGGTACCGGGAACCGAACTCATGACCTTGCGCTCACCAGGCAGGCACTTTGCCGCTGAGCTAAATCCCCAGCCCTGGCTTTATTTTTTTAATATTACATTTGGATGAGCAGAACTTTAAAACTTTAATGTTGACAATTTTATCTTTTGAAACAGGATCCCCCTACATAGTTCAGGTTGTCTGGTCTTTTTTTGTTTTGTTTTGTTTTCTGGTACCGGGAATCGAACTCATGACGTTGCGCTTGCCAGGCAGGCGCTGTGCCCCTGAGATAAATCCCCAGCCCCATTTCAGGATGGTCTTGAACTTGAGTTCACTATGTAGCTCAGCCTGGACTCAAACTCACTGTGATTCTCCTGCCTCAGCCTCCCCTGTGCTGATATTTTAGGGACCTACCACCATCCCTTTTACCATTAGGTGCTTTTTGTGCCATAAGATATCTTTGCCTAAACCAAGTTTGCCAAGATATTCTTCCATACTTTCTTCTAAAAAATTCTGGTTCTAGGGCTGGGGATGTGGTTCAGTGTTAGAGTTCTTACCTTGATGCACGAGATCTAGGTTCGATCCCCAGTACCACCAAAAAGAAAAGAAAAAAGAAAAAGAAAATTCTGGTTCTAGCTTTTACATGTAGGTACTGACCCATCTGAATTTCATGCGTGTGTCTGGAGGTAGTATGGGGGGCAGACCACCAACTACGGTAGTTATTTATTAGTTACCTAGCAGTGGCCAGGTACTATAGAGACAGCAAGATTATTTCGCTTGAGTTCAGGGTCTCGCGCAGAGTTCAGCAATTCTTCCTGTAAATGGCTGCACTGTGAATATTCTCAGATTTACTGGCCATATGGTGCCTGATCCAACCATTTTCCTCGGCCTCTCTAGTACAAAAGCAGCCACAGGAGGCCCATAAATGCCTGGGCACGGCCGCATTCCACTAAGGCGATGGATGAATGGCGAAATTTGATTTCTGTAGGATTTTTGCATTTCTTGAAATATTCTTCTTCATTTGATTTTTGAACTCGTTAAAAATCTAACAACCATTTTTAGCTTAAGGCCTACAGAAAAAAACAAGGGGCAGCTGGATTTGACCCACAGCCCCCGGCCACAGCCGGCCAACTCCTGGGCCGCTCAGCGAGGCAAACGTCCAACAAACAGAAGGGCAAGCTGTGACACAGCATGGAAGTAAGGAGCTGCTTTCTGTGGACGGGAGAATAATAGGCGGGGGATAATGCACTTTGAATGGGATCAAAAGGAGTTATACCCGAGCCACAGTGAGATACCACTTCGGAGCCACGAGGGTGGCTATTATTTTGTTTAAAAGAAGAAGAAAGGAAAGGAAGAAAAAATAAGTGTCGGTGAGGGTCTGAAGGAAGCGGGGTCTCTGCGCATGGCTGGTGGGGATGTAGAACGGCAGAGCCTTTGTGCAAATCACGAAAAGCCTCAAGTGAGAGGATGATACGAACCAGCAACTCCACTTCCAAGAAAATCCTCAAAGTACTGATCGCCAGACGCGAACGGAGTCGTGCGCACCAGAGCATATCGCAGCATTTTTGGTAATAACCGAAAGATAGAAATATCCCATGTGTCCATCAGTAGATGCGTGCATAAAAATATATACACAAATGGAATATTATCCAGCTACAAAGAAGAATGGAATTCTGGTACATACGACAGCATAGGGGAAACTTGAAAACATTACAGTAGGGGTTGGGGATTCAGCTCAGCGGCACAGCACCTGCCTGGCAAGCGCAAAGTCGTGAGTTCGATTCCCGGTACCAGAGAAAAACAACCCCCCTAAAAAAAAAAATTACAGTAAGAGAAGTAAGTCAGGCACAAAAGGATAAATACTCTGTGACTCCATTTCTGAGATGCATAGCACAGGCAAATTTGTAGAGAAGAGAAAGTACAGCAGAGGTCGAAGAAAAAAATGTAGACTTGTTTAGTGATTAGGGTTTCTGCTTGGGATGAAGAAAAAGTTTTAAACATTGGCCAGGCATGGAGGTACATGCCTATAATCCCAGCACTCAGGAGGCTGAGGCAGGAGGATCATTGCAAGTTCGAGACCAGCCTGGGCTACAGAGTGAGCTCAAGGCCAGCCTGAACTGCATAGCAAGATCCTGTCTCAAAAAGACCAAAAAAAAAAGTTTTAAAAATTGATAGTGACAATACTCATACAACATGCGTACCAAATGCCACTGAATTGTACATTTAATAATAGCTAAAATGTAAACTTTCTGTTACAGATACTTACCCACAATAAAAAATTGAAATAAAAAATATATATATAACTAAAAGTCTTACTATGTGTCTGTCAGGCAATAGTATAAGTCCATCATGTGCACCGATTTAGTAAATCTTTACAACAGTATGAGGTCAGTTATTATTGTTGTTATTATTATACCCATTTTACAGATGAGGAAACTGAGACACTCAGAGTTTTTGCTGTCTTGCCCGACAGTGAGTCACAGAGCCAGGATTCAAACCCAAGCAGTCTGGGGCTGGGGGTAGAGATTAGGGCTACAGCACTTGTCTAGTGTTTTAAGGCCGTGGCTTCAATCCCCAGGAGGCAAGGAAAAAATAACAAGCACTTTCTGGGCTCTGCACTTTCTGTTCCTCGACAACCTTGCCTCTCAATGCAGCGTTTCTCAACCTTGACCAAACTCTCAGATTTCCTGGGGAGAATTTAAAAAGCCCAAGTCCAGGAAGCACCCACTGAAATCCAAGCCTCTGGGCCTGGGGATTTAGCTCAGCGGCACAGCACCTGCCTGGCAAGCGCAAGGTCATGAGTTCGATTCCCAGTACCAGAAAAAAGCAAAAAAACAAAACAAACAAACAAACAAAATCCACGCCTCTGAGGGATGGACCCAGGACCCAGGACAACGCTCCCGCTTGCTCCTGATCTAACCCGTGGCACGGAACGGCTGCTTCTGAGCTCGGGCTTCTCTCCAGAGAAGACAACATTTTAACCTTAACCTCAGAAATGACGGGAGTCTGCCACATGGGCTGGAGCAGCCCCTCTCTCTCTCTCTCTCTCTCTCTCTCTCTCTCTGTCTCTCAGCGCTGGTGGTAGTACTGAACCCCAACAGCCTTCACACTTAGCTACATCTCCAGCCCTGTTTTATTTTTTATTTTGAGACAGGGTCTCATTAAATTGCTAAGTTGTCCAGGGTGGGCTCAAACTTGCAACCGTCCTGCCTCATCCTCCCAGAGTGCTGGAATTACTCAACACTTACTGTTTACTAAGCAGCCACGCCCCACACTTGCCGGCCAACCCTTCCGGGGTGTCAGTGCACCCATGCTGGCGATGATTGATGCAGCGGGCACCTCCTCCCATTTTACAGATGAGGTAACTGAGACCTGAAGAGAGGCAGCCCCTCACCCAAGACCACGCTGGTACCAAGTGGCACTGTGCAGTCACCTGGGCGTTAGCAGCTCAGCCCTCCCCTCCTTCCTCCCATGAAGCTCACCTTGGGCGGCCCAGACCGGGCCACGGAGAGCAGAAGTGCCTCGCCCACCTCGGATTGTTTTTTATTGTTTTCTGCCCACATCTGCTTCTGCGGAGCCCTCCTTCGCCTGGCCTCTTCGTGTACTGAGTGAGAACCAGATAGTGAGAAGGCAGCCCGGGGAACAGCCCCTGCGTGGAGAGACGAGCTGGGGCTGGAGAACTTCATGGAGCAATTCGAGGCCCCTGGAGAGAGCGGGTCTCCCTGGAGCACACAGGGAAGTAGCTGAGCTGTCTGACTTGGTCCTCTCCACGTTAGCATGTCCTACTGCCCATCAGCAAATGGCCAACGAAAGGACAAAGCCGGTGGATAAACCCATATCGCACGGGGACGCAAAGACCCTAACCGCCACCACCAGTGCTGACAATCAAGCCCCTGTGTGCCGGGCTACGTGCTGCAAAGGTGGCGTCTCCATACGTCTGTACCGAGAAAAACTACCGCAGTGCGTGCTCTCAGGACCCGGCCTCAGTTTCCACACCTGCAAAGGAGCGGAGCGGAATTCAGGGCCAGGAGTTCTGGAACCCAAAGCCTGTCAGTCAGCTCACTTCCTGGCCTCAGCTCAGGGGCCTTTGGCTGTCACTGCGGGGATGATCATGATTATTACTACACCTTGCTTTTCTGAGGGCTTTTAGCTTTTCTATTTTAAGAGAACATTCACAAGCAGCCATTTGACAAAATTTTCCGCTTTTCAAAACCAGCCGCTTTGATGTCGTGTCTCAGGTGATGGAAAATTTTTCTAGTCACAAGCTGTGAATAAGTCATCGTACCACTGGACGTGGGGGAGATGCTTATCAGCCTGGGGCTGCACCCCTCTGCAGGTCCCCAGGCCCCACAGGCTGGTCAAGGAGAGGGGAAGGGAGGTGTCCTCCCGACTCCTGGTGGTGCCTTTCCTGTGGGGACAGCCCAGCCCTGAGGGACGGGGAAGGGTCTCGGGTGGTGCAGATTGAGAAGGGTAAAGCGGAGCTGCAGATTCCGGAAGTCCACGCTGGAAAGCAGGCTGGCCTGCAGATGCGTGGACAGATCCGCAGTGACAGTGATATTGTGATATCTCTTTTATCTTACGTGCCCACTGGTGCAGAACGTGGGTGAGGGAGAGGGAGCTCTTTATTGTTGCCCTGCAAAGATCCCCATCCAGGGAAGGCTTTTTGCAGAGAGCCTTGATGTTTGGTGACTCAGCCGGCAGCAATTGGTAAGCACTTGGGATGCTTTTTTTGTTTTCTATTCACTTATTTATCCCTACTATGTGCTTGGCAGGCTCTAGGCGCCCTGTGAATACAGATAAGCCCTCAAAAGTGGGAGCAAAAGGCCTGGGGGTGTAGCTCAGTGGTAGAGCTCTTGCCTAGCATGCACAAGGCCCTGGGTTACACCACCACAAAACAAAGGATCCAAACACAGAACGGCATTTCTACTTCTAGCCTCTCAGTGGGAGGTCAGCAAAGGGGTGCATGTCCAGCCTCCATTTCCAGGTGCCCAGCACCCACAGTCCCTCTGGGGGATCGTGCCCCCCCCACACACTGTGTGCACCATGGACGGCGGGGTCAGTGGGACCACACTGTCCTCCCTCACCTACTGATGAGCCCCAGCCAGGGAAAATCATCCGATTCCAGATGTGCTGGCACCGTGGGTCCGAAGCAAGGGACACAGAACAGAAAACAACTGCAGTGAAAACTACCCATTCCAGAAGGAATTTTTTTTTAATTTTTATTTTTAATCAACACATAATAATTGTACATAGGTACATACCATGTGACACTTTGACACAGGTGTACAACGCATTATGACCAGCTCAGGATAACTGGCATAGCCATTGCCAGAGACAGTGATCATTTCCTGTGGTGAGAAAGTCCAAAATCCTTTCTTCCAGCTGTTTAAAAATGTGCAATAAATAGCCGGGTGTGGTGGCACACGCCTGTAATCCTAGCACTCAGGAGGCTGAGGCAGGAGGATCATTTTGAGTTCGAGACCAGCCTGAGCTACAAAGTGAGCTCAAGGCCAGCGTGAACTGCACAGCGAGACCCTGTCTCAAAAAGACAAACAATAATAATAATAATAATAAATGAAATAAAATGTACAATAAATTATTGGGCGCTGAAGTTGCCGTCCTGTGCTGTGGAACACCAGGACTTCCTCCTGCTGTCCAGCTGTCGTTTTGTACCCAATGCCCACCCCGCTCCGTCCCCCCACCGCCTCCCAGCCTCTGTGACCACTGCTGTCTCTGCATCTGAGATCAACGTATTCAGCCTCCACAGGGGATGAGAACATGTGGTATCCGTCTCTCTGTGCCTGGTTTATTTCTGTTCAGCAGAAAATTCTTGAGAGAAGACGTCTTGCTCCCTAGATATGTGGGATCGCTTTCGTTCTCATCTGTCTGTCTTTCCTTCCTGCCCCATCACCCCCATCTGTCTTTTTTCCTTACTTCTCCCTTCCCCATCTGCTCATTGCTCAAGATTCATCCATTAACCCTTTTTCCTTCAGCACAGTACGCAGCGCTGGTTCCCTCTGCAAGAGAAAACACCAACCCATCAGGTGAGCATTGGCTGTGTTTGTTGTTTATTTCTTGATTTTTATTTTGTTTTGAAACAGGGTTTCGCTATGCAGTTCAGGCTGGCCTTGAGCTCACTTTGTAGCACAGGCTGGTCTCAAACTCGCAACGATCCTCCTGCCTCAGCCTCCCAGGTGCTAGGATTACATGTGTGTGCCACCACATCCAGCTGTTTTTTTGGTTGAGACTGGGTCTTGCTTTGTAGTTCAGGTTGGCCTTGGGCTCACTGTTTAGTCCAGGTCAACCTCAAACTTGCAGTGATCCTCCTGCCTCAGCCTCCCGAGTACTGGGATTACAGGCATGCACTACCACACCCAGCACATTGGCTGTGTTAGAATGTTGGGCTTGATGGTTTTGCACAACAGCTAAGGAGACAGAAGTTAAGGGGAGCCCTTCAAATTTGGGGTCCGGGAGGCCTGATGGCCCAGTTGTTAAGAGCTCATGTTCTGGAGTCAGATGGTCCTGCATATCATCCCGCCTCTGCCGTGTGTCTGTTACTGACCAGTGTGGGACAGGAAGCTTCCCAGCTTCAGTTCTCCTCAGGGAATAGAGGGCGCTAATGGGAGCTACCTCCCAGGACTGTCAGGAAGGCAGCGAGGCGTAATAAAGCTCAGCTGTTGTTTTACTTCCTATTCTTCTAGACATCTTCTGAGAAGCGATACAAAGCAGGAATGCAACTGCAAAAAGATGCTGAGCAGGAAGACACTGAAGGAAGAGGAGACGTTTATTTCAGAGACGCATGGGGAAAAGTTCAACCAACTCTTTTCCAGGAAATTGCCCACTTAACCCAGGGTGAGCTCTAAATTTTAATGACAAGCCAGTGTCCAAGGACTGGAAAGGAAAGAAAACAAACAAGGGTGATCGAAAACTTCCCAACCACATGCTGCACAGACTTTGGAATCTACGGTCTGACTAGAATCTTGAGCTAGAAGGTGTTCCCCTTGTCTGCTCAGAAAGGATCAAAACCATCCCCAAGAATCCCTCGGTAGCTTAAAAAATGAAGTAGCAGAAAGTGAAGTTAATAGGGGCTGGGGACTTAGCTCAGCAGCACAGCACCTGCCTGGCAAGCGCAAGGTCATGAGTTTGGTTCCCGGTACCAAAAAAAAAAAAAAAAGAAAGTGAAGTTAAATAGTAAACATCAGAACCCAAGTACCAAGCCTCACCAGGACGTTGGCACCAGAAAGAGGTCAGGGACTGAGCTCATCCAAGGTGCTGAGAGCCACTATATCTGAGTCTCATCTACCCGAAGAGGAGCTTTGCCTTCCTCTCAAAGCTTGTCTCAGCTCCCGGTTCTCCTGGATGGAGCTTCCCTCCGCTTGTCTTCCCAGCTGAACCACGTTTGTAAGGACGTTTCTGTGATTCTCTGCTCAGTGGGTTTTTCCCCACTAGACTGACTTCCCAGTGGCGAGATTGTGATCTGGCTCACCGCTGTAGCTGGGGTGTGTCTTTGTTGACAGAATGAATGAGTTTAGTAAGCTTTCCTCTTCCTTTTTCTGTTTTTGCAGTACTGGGGATTAAACTCCGGGCCTTACACATGCCAGGGTTCTATCCCTGAGCTACATCCTCAGCCCCTAAATGTCTTTTAATTATCATTCATTTATTCGCTGGACAAGGACTGATATCCTCAGCAAGCACCGTTCCCGGGTGCACGCTATCATTACCACACTCAATCAGCAAACATCTCCTAGCACCTCCACCTGCCGGGTGCAGACAGAAGCACAAGGACAGAGCAGAGACGTGAGACCAGGGTCCCCACCCGCGTGGAGCTGATACTGCAGGGAAAGGAGGTCAGCAACAAGTAATCAGTGTGACTTCGGGAGGGTGAAGTGCTTCGGAGAGACACGAAGGGAGTATGTACGGGAGAGCTCATCGTAGCCAGGGACGCTGCAGGAGGCCTCCCCACGCACAGACCTCGGCCAGGGAGAGGGCACGGCAGGAACATCCAGGAGCCTCACTCCAGAAAAGGAGAGCAGCAGCTTCTGAGGACCCAAAGGGAGGGTCGCCCCTTTGCCCAGTGTGGTGCCAGGGAAAGAAATGAAGACAGAGCGGGAGACGGGCAAGGCAGTCAGAGGGCGTCTGACTTTCCTCTGAAAGGTGGAGTCACAGGACTCCGAGGAAAGAATGTGGCGTGTCAGATGAGTTCAAAGAACCTCACCCTGGAGACCAGCAAGAAGGGAGGCCGAGCACCACACAGGGGGCAGTCGGAGGGACTGTCACCTGCTGCTCGGGTGCTATGAAGGGGAAGGGACAGAAGGTGCAGAGGGCTGAGTGTGGAATGTAGGGGGAAAACGTGACTCTGAATTTTGGCCTGAGTTCCTCAATTACTAGGCTCACCATGTCCAGGGACAGGAAGGCTACTGGGGGGTAGAGATGGTAGCCATGAGGAATTCAGCATTTAGGCTTTTCTATGTGATATTTGGAGTTGTCACTATTATTCTGATGCTGATTGAACCCAGGGCCTTTTGCACATGCTAAGCTTGCGCACACCACACTTAACACCCCCAGCGCTGCGTTTGTTCTTACTCATCTAAGTGAAGGTCACGGGAAGATAGACAAGATCCTTACCCCTCTGGGTATCTACATTCTTATGAGGGAGAAGTGCAATTAAAAAAAACACACAAGGTAAAATTGCAGGAGCACAGTGACAGGAGCTTTGAGAGTCATGGGACAGTGACTGGCAGTGTCGTGTGGGTCCAGGACAGGCTACGTAGGGAGGTGTCAAGAAGAGCAAAGTGAGACCCTCGGGAAGGAAGGAGCTAGCATGTCCGAGGAGACAAGAAGGCAGTGTGGCCAGAGAGGGTGAAGAGACGGGAGAAGGGAAGCGCCAAGGGAGAGAAACCTGCAGCTTTCCTTGCCTGGCACCAGAAGCCACCTGACGTCCTGGTGTTGCCTCACATGTGACCAGAAGCTGCTGGGACGTTTCCAGGAGGGACGGAGAATGTCATCACCTGACACCCGGTGTTCCCAGTGGTAATGCTCAAGAATGGATTCAGGTGAGAGGGAGGCAAGTAGAGGTCAGGGAACCTCCCGGGAATCTGTGGTGGTCGTCCAATCAAAACACGACTTGGGACGGCTGACCGAGACGGGGTCAGCTGGGAAGACTGGGGCCTGTACGGAGGTCGAGATAACAAGCTGTGGAAGAGAGGAGTCCAGGATGCCCCTGAGGTTGTTGGAGTGAGCGCCTGGCTAAGGCTACTGTGAACCAAGGCCAGAAAGATGGAAAAATGGTGGCCTGGGGCAGAGAAGGACCCAAGCTCTCTTCCTGTCACAGCAGATTAGCAATTAAAGAGAACACAGAAAGAGAGAGATACCTCGTTAAAAGTTAGCCAAATATTGTTCAGATACAGAGCAGCAGATAAACCAGTGTCCCCAGAGTCCCTAGACACAGCCCCAAGTCCCTCTGGATGCCCATCTGGTTTGGTTGTTTATTTATAATTTTAGGGGCTGCCTGCCCATTTCCCTGCTCCCTCCTCCTGCGGTGAGGCATTTCTGGGGAGGGAAGAAGTGTCACCTGGTCTCCAGCAGACAGGTGACCCTGCACCTATGGGTCCCGCCCCCTCAGGAAGCAGCTCCCTCCCTGCCCGGCCCATTTCCTTTGGAGTTTCTTTTGACAGGTCCCATCCTAGCAGATGGATCTTCTTAAGGAATCTTCAGTTTACGGTTTTTGCAGTGTTCATTTTACTATTTTGATGAAAATACAGTCAATTTCATTCTGTCCTTGAAAATCCACCCCCAACTCCCACCTCTTTCACTGCGCCTGCAGTTGCTTCTTTTGGAAGTAATTCCCCCCTCGCACTCGGCCCCCATAAATCTCCGAATCCCAGCAGATGGAACCAGGCTGCTGGGCCGAGTGATCAGAACCAACAGACCAGCTCAGAGTGGGAGACGAGAGTTGCAGTCCACAGCTGTGAGGCGGGGAGCTTCGGTCTTCGGGCCGGCTCCCTGCCTCACAGGCACCAGGAAGGAGGGCCCCCAGAGCCTGGGAAGCTGCACGGCAGTGCGGCAGCACGCCAGCCCCCCAGCCCTCAGGCCAGCCGCTGCCGCTCAATTGAGAACTACCACAACACAGAGCAACAATGACACAATTGGCCTACCATGCACCGGCTGCAGATGCCCACCCAAGGACATGTGTGAATCATTCAAACATGGAGAAACCCCTGGGAATACATGCCACACAACAGGTCACTCTTGCTCCTGCCATTGAGAACCAGAAAGGTCCAGAGTCAGCGGAGGAGCAGCTGCTGAACAAGGACTCGGAGAACATGAGAATGCAGACTAAGCCCACGGAGTCAGAGGTCCTGTGGACTGGGTCATGAGAGCTGCTCAGAAGCTGTAAACCAGGAGGACCTTGCACAATACCTGAGGAGACTCCCTGGAAGCCATACTTCCCCTAACAGTACAGGCTGTGGTGGAGTTCCAGAGAAGTCTGCAGCAAGATTCCTGTTGACTGTGCTGACAGTTGGGGAAAGAACACTAACTGGTTGTGGGGTCCCAATGTGATGGGAGGCTGGAGAGAAAAAGCTGCAAAGAATGGCTTTCGCCCCAGACGGCTCACTTGAGATGTTAGTAAGAATTGCCTCCTCAGTATTCTATAGCCATGACAAGGATGAGGTCAAGGAGAGAAAACAGAGAGACCAAGAAAAAGCAGCTGCTTTTGCTGCAGCACTAAGAGAAACAGACCCTAAGTCTGATTCTCAGGGCCCCAAGAAGTACTCAATGACTGCATTCATCTGCTACCACTGTTAAAAACCAGGCCACCTCAAGAGGAACTGCCCTAAGAGGCCCCATGGGCCATGCCCTGAATGCACAGTTGACCACTGGAGATCAGTCTGCCCTCTAAAGTGGAGGCCCCAGAGCTCAGACCCATCCTACCAGTTAGTCCAACAGTAATGAGGGGGCCCAGGGCATACTCTGCCTTCTCCCTCTGGCCAGACCATCATCTCCATGGAGGAGCCCTGGGTAATCATGACTATGGAGGAGAAAGAAAACAGCCTGTTGCTAGACACAGGTGCAAGTCTCTCAGTCCTTCTTTTCAATCCTGGCCTTCCTTGTAGCCACCACACCTCAGTGACAGGACTCACTGCTGAGGAGGTAATATGCTGTTTTTGACAACCCTTAGGCTGTAACAACTTGTTAGAACCTTCTTGCATATCTCTGTTTTCCTGAGAAACCACTTTGAAAATACCACCATGTATTACAGCAGCCATTGATATTTTCCTACTAATCTATCCACAACTCTGTAATGTTTGTAATGTTCCTATCCTATTTTGCAAATGGATGCATGTTTATTATTATGTGTTTCCTACAACAACCATTGAGAATAGTTAATGATTATTCAAAAGGTCACTCATGTATAGCTCTATTTATTTTCTTTAGAAGCCACTTTGAAGATACCAAAGTATAGCACAACAACTATTGATAATCTCCTACCTCTTTTGTCTGTAACTCACTATTATTTGTCTATTTGTTTTCCTGAGAAACTAGCTTGTAGATAACAATATGTAAAACAATAACCATTGATAATTTCCTACTACTTTGTCTGTAACTTGGTAAGCCCCCCCCATTATTATGTTATCCTTCTTTTACTCTTTAAAATAATTTAAAAAAAAAAAAAGAGTAGCAGTCCACAGCACGAATCTGCAGGAAGATGTGGCTGTCCCTGCAGAACCAAAGGCTTCTCCTCCGAGTCCTTCCCTTGGCTTCCTTGGCTCCGCACTGGTGTTCTAAGACCAAGCAGTGACCTATGACTCCCACATCCTGCTCTATCCCAGACTCACAGACCACACCTCACACACACACAGACACACACTCACACGCACTCACTGGGTGTCTTCCTCCTTTCTTTATTTTCCTTCCTTCCTTCCTTCCCTGTTTCCCAGATGAGTTATGATTTACATGCCCTAAGATTCACCCACCTAAAGCGTCCAATTCTACGGCTTTTCTTTTTTTTGTTTTGACCGAGTCACACAGTGGCTATTTCTTTCTGCAAACTGGGCCAGTGGGTGAACACTGTGACCTGGGCCCACCCCCTCGCTGGAGAGTAACATGTAACCAGCACATTCTGTCTCACCCCCACGATAGTGCTGTATTCATTTCATTGTGCCTTTTACAACTTACTTCCTGTGTTTTGGTTCCTGCGTTTCCAAGCAGCTTCTTGGAAGTCATGTGGATCGGTCTCTACACCAGCAGAGCTTTCTTTTGTGTTTGGCGGTGTTTTCTGTTGGTGAGCTTGGTCCGGATTTTTCATTAGTGTTTATTCGGAGTCCTCGGGGCTTGGCTTTCTCTGCTGGGCTTGCTTCTGCGGCAGGGCAGACTGCCCAGCAGTACTGGGATTTAGGACTACCCTTAAACATTCATAGCATTCTGACTTGAAATTGGTAGAAAAGAAGAGGTCTAGAATGGAAGTAGGGCACAGCTTTCTCCTCGTAGTCAAATCTTGCTGTGATTTGACTTTTACTTCTCTGAGACTCCCTTCTCTCATTTGAGGAACAGGAATGAAAATAACCATGTTAAGAGATTAGCTCGAGGCTCACATGAGATAATTCAGACAGCTCACATAGCCCACAATCAAGTTTTTTTGAAAGAAAAAATCTATAAATGTTTATCAAATATAAATCTTGAAGAAGTTCACTAATGATTTAAGGATTTTGTTTCAGTCAAGGTATATTCATAAAATCCTAGTGCCTCCTGTTAGGAAAAATGAGCTGCAGCTTAATTGTTTACTCAGTGAATAGGAGGGAGGGCTCCCTGTGTGCCACCCTCAATGTACGGTTGTGAAAATAAGTACTGGGATTCAAACCTCGCAGGAGTGGCAGAAGCAGCCCCTTCAGGGTGTGTGTGTGTGTGTGTGTGCAAGGCAAGCTAAGAAAATGTGCATTTTGCTAGTAAATCTACATCTATAGGTACAGAAAAATTTCTGGGGTAATCTGAGAAATTGATTTATAGAGATTTCCTTTTTGTGAAAGGAACTAGAAAGATAGGGGAATGCATTCTGCTTTTTTATATGCATTTCTACCCCTCAGCATGTGCTTTTATACTTCCTTAACTGTCACTGGGGCTCCTCTGATCAGTACACTGAGCAGCCATTGTTATTTTCTTCGTTGGGCTTTGCTAAATACAAAACCTGTTACATAAGATGAATACACGATTGACTGTCTGAAATATTTGTCATAGTAAACCAGTTGCACATTAAATATAGTAGTACGGTGCTTGCAAAAATGATGACGATTTTTTACGTTTTTACAAAGGACAGGAATGCGTCATTCCTCATCCAACTGCTGGCAGCCTGCGCCTGCCTGCGGCTCGGCCGGAGGGCAGCGCTGTCATTCATCAGATGCTCACTGGGGGCCGTCCTGTTCCAGGCATTGTTCTGGGCCCGGGTGATTAACTCCAAGCCCTCGGGGAGTCAGGGCCCAGGTAACAGTTGGTACTTTTAGAATGCATTTATAATGAAGAGTAAAGCCAATATCTATCATATAGAAACAAGCGCCGTGAAGAATGGCAGGAGAGAAGGAGGGGGTGATTGGTTAGTGCAGAGAGTATATTTTGTTGTTGTAGCCACTACTGAGAGTGGTCAGGAGCCGAGGTGGAGGAGGGAGCATCACAGCAGGAACCGAAGGAAGGAAGGAAGAGGGGAAGGGAGGGGGAGGGGGAGAGAGAAGGAAGGGGAGGGAAGGA
>NW_004955445.1:5104323-5140726 GCF_000276665.1 Chinchilla lanigera
GGGGAGGGGGAGGGGAGGGAGAAAGGAAGGAAGCACCAAGCCAGCCAGACAGATGAGCAAAGTGAGTTCTGACCCCAAAAACCAAGAGAGCTGGGAGGGGGAGGTTCAAACCGGAGCAGTTCAGCGGTGAGCACAGGGCCGCTCTGTTACACTGTCCTCTCTTCCTGTTGCTCAATATATTTCATAATTTGAAACTTCTTTTGCAGTATCGGAGGTGGAACTCTGCACTGAGCTGCACCCCGGCCCTTGTATCTTTTTATTTCGAGTCAGTCTCAATCACTAAGTGGCCGGGCTGGCCTGGAACTCACAGCCCTCCGGCCTGGGCTTCCCAAGGAGCCTGGATTACAATTGTGTGCTAAGGGCCGGGGGTGTAGCTCAGCAGCACAAACACCTGCCTGGCAAGTGTGAGGTCCTGAGTTCAATTCCCAGGTATAAAAAAAAGAAAAAGAAAAAAGAAGCCATACAGTTGTGTGCTAACATTCTTATTTAAAACTTTTTTTAAAGAAAAAAACATTAATTACTGCATTATCTTTCTAATTACAGGAATTTGATTAAGTGGTTCTGCACATTGCTTCTCTTTGTTGGATACGTAGGGGGTTGGGGAGTTAGCTCAGTGGCATAGCGCCTGCCTGGCAAATCTGAGGTCATGAGTTCGATGCCCAGTACCGGAAAGAACAAACAAATAAAAAGAATATGTTAGATATGTAATAAAGTGGTCCATCTGAGCTATACATATCAAAAACAAAGATATACTTATGACATTGAAAAATTTGGGGGTCCAGAGGAACCAGGTATATAGCTAGAGCATGAGCTTAGCCTATATGAGGGCCTGGGTTCAAACTCGCGTGTGTATACACACAGGCATGCACACACACACACACACACACACACACACACACTACTAATTATGGCCACATTCATTCACAATTATTGCAATAACTTTTATCCATTATTCTAACAGTACCTCATGAAATAAATATATAATTATTACCGTACACGTCCATTTTTATCCCTTGGAAATGAAATAAGTAAATGTCACCTCAAGGTCTTAAGGAAAACACCGCCTGCTGTTTCAGTTGACTTTGAGCCATCCACCAGCAGGAGGGGCACTGCGCTAGGTATATGAAACTACTTCAAAAGCAGAAAACAAGCCTTCATCCGGGCAGGTCAGTATCTGTGTAGCTCTTTCTTTTCCTTTTCATTCTTTTTTTTTTTCAGTAGGGGGATTTCAGCTCTGTGCCTCACACACACGGGGCAAGCACTCCACCCCCGAGCTACACCCATCCCTAACCGCGCACCTTCTACCACACTTTCCCTCCGCGTCCCTTCCCTCCAAGGCAAGGGCTGATCATGAGGTCGCCTCTAAGTCCTGTGCTTCATTTGTTTCCTTTCGGCTTTTGCATTTTCAGTTTTAACTTTATATAGAGTCTGCTTAAAATAACTATCTTGGAATGAGTCATTTTTGCTACCTGGCTGAGCACGGAATTAATCTCTTAGCTCTCTTTTTCTTTTTGAGACAGGATCGCACTGCAGTTCAGGCTGGCTTTGAACTCACTTTGTAGCCCAGGTCAGCTGGCCTCAAACTCACAGCGATCCTTCCTGCCTCAGCCTCCACAGTGCTGGGATTACAGGCATGCACTATCACACCTGGCTTAATCTCTTATCTCTTTAGACAGGATAGGAGGTGGGGGGGGGGGTCCGCAGCTCTGTTGGACTCAGCCAGAGATGATTCTACCCCCACCCCTACTCTAGAAGACTTCTGGCAAAGCTGGGGGACAGCTTTGATTGTCATGACGGGGGAGGGGGCAGGGGAGACTTACTACAGGGTGGGGAGCTGGAGTGCTGGTCAACACCCCATGGTGCACAGCGCTCTCCACCACCACCACCAGCGAGGAAGAAGCAAGTCCAAGGTGTCCACAGCACCAAGCATGGAATCCGGGGTGTGGAGAGACTGGGAAGGGTGAAGAAGAGGGGGACAGTGAAGGGTGTTGTTTCCTTGTGGTCCCCTTCTGTTCTTTCCTCCTAAGAAGCGCACAACCGGCTCACATGGTGGCTCATTCCTGTAATCTCAGCACTCGGTAGGCTGAGGCAGGAAGATTATCGTGAGTTCGAGGCCTGCCTGGAATACAAAGTGAGCCCAAGGCCAGCCTGTACTGCATAGTGAGACCCTGTCTCAAAAAAAAGACCAAAAAAAAAAAAAGCCGGTGTGGTGGCCCACTCCTGTAATAGCACTTGGGAGGCTGAGGCAGGAGGATCCTGGCGAGTTCGAGGCCAGCCTGGGCTACAAAGTGAGCTCAAGGCCAGCCTGAACTGCATAGCAAGACCCTGTCTCAAGAAGACAAAAAAAAATTTTTTTAATTAAAAAAAAAATTTTTTTAAAAAGAAGAGCACAACCACCTTTGTCTCCGTTTGACGCTGATTCCCTTCCATTAGCCCTTCCGTGTCATTCCTGAAGAAGAAGAATATGTGAGTGCATGACTTAAGCACTTTTACATGAGACCAGAGCACGCTGGGATACTTGGAAGCCACAGGGCAATTCAGACTCATCTCATGACTGTAAGAATATTCTTTCTGTTCTAAGACTTGAAAAAGTCGTCAGATCCTTAGTTTCATTTATCAACAATACCTGCATCTGCATGTGGCGTTCAGTAGCAAAGTAAACTTTTCCCCCTGAGTCTTTTGTTTCCAAATCAATGGGAAACAAAAGCTATCCTTGCTCCATTGAAAGCAATTTCAATGATTCTCAAATAAGAGCCGGGCGCGATAGTTGAGCCATTTAGAAGATACAGTGATGGAAAAGCATACTTATGAACCTTGTAAACATTTTATAAAAGTACAAGGGGAACCTTTATGAAGAACAGCCAAGTGTCTCCTTAGATAATAGCCCTTTGTATTTTCAAATGTTCATTGTCTATAAAACAGAATTGAACAGAATAGCCTAGCATAATGCAGCTTCCGTGCCTTCTAGTAATGGTTCGGTTAAAACAGTCGCCTTCAGCTTCTCAACGCTCAGAAGATTAAGTTACCTCTCCCCAAGATCAGTTCCACTTTAAAAAGCACTTTCGACTCATATTTAACCAACCGTCAGAGGCAGTTCAAAAGAGAACTAACTGAACACAGAGTGCTCCAAGCATTCAGATGATGACCCAAGTTTCTTCCTGAAAACCCAACAGCAAAGTCCGGCAGGAAACGGGGATTAGACAAGAGCAAAGATTGAAAGCTTTGCTCCAAACTGGAGGAAGAACTTCCCTTAAGAAACCGTGGCGTTTGAATCACACCTCCTTTTAGATTATGGATCCTTGAGATAGCCTCTGGCCTTACAGGGCAGTGTGTTCGCCCCTTACCGCAGGCTGTGGGCTGCCCCTGTGATTCACCAAAAGTGTGCTATAGTGAGCCGGCTCTACCTTTGAGAGGAGAGAAACACCCTCACCTGGTCCTCCTTATCACCCCTTCCTGCCTCCCTGCCGGTCTGCCTGCTATCTCTCTGTTCTATCTACACATTTTGCAATGCTCTCTGGTGCTCCAAAGGCCAATGAAATTAGAGGCTCAGATAGGGGTGCTGGGCCAGATGCCTTCATCGCTGAGCTGTTTTTCTCTTTTTCAACTCTCTTCCCCACCAACTTCGGTGTCCTCCTTCACAGGCCAGCTGGGGCAAGCGTCAAATAAAGTTACAGAAAGGCGCGCTGGCAAGTCACACAGGTGAAGGTTCGTGAAGAAGTCGACAGCCTGAGGTTTTCGTAAAGTTAAATCCTGAGCCCTCACCCACCCACACACACACACACACACACACACACACACACACACACACGCACACACACGCACACACCCCACCCGCAGGAAGCTAACAGTGCTAATCAAATGAGCTCAAGTAGCCTCAATTTGTTTTTTTAAGGGGAAAGAATACAGGCATCCTGCCCAGAAGAACCTAGAGAGAGAAAAATATGTATCTCTTAAAATCCCAGAAATTGCTGCCAGGGGTTCATTGCATACCTGATCAAGGAGAAAAAAAAAGTTGCCTAACTGGTTTGGGTGTTGCAGCAGGCTACTTACTACCAAGAGAAGTCAATAGAAAAAAAAAGAGAGAGGTCAATAGAATCTTATCATTTTGGTTACGTTTGGCTTGGGCATTGTTTTCACGTAAATATTTATAATCACATTATTCCATTGCCACCGCTGCTGTCTTTGAATTCGATGAACTGAAACATTGTCCTGGATTAAAGCAGCTGCATAGCAACAGAAATGCTCTGCCCACAGCCACCGGGGCCCTTTCTGTGGCTAAGGGAGGGGGTGGGGCAGCATTTGGTGACACCCGCCATTGGGATTTTGCAGCTCCCTCGTCTGACGGTAGCTGAATTGAGAAACATTCTTCCTTTGCCCTTTGGGCCCAGGTCGATCGGGATTTCTGCCGATCACCTGGCACATCTCAATGAATTCGGCATGCTTCTCCGTTCATTCAGGAAGTGGGGAGCTGAGCCCTGAGATTCTTTCTGCTCCGATGATATAAACAAATTGCAGAGGAAGTTAAGTCAAACTTTCCCTTGCTGCTTTTGTTCTCCCAGCTAGCAATTCAGAAGACTGAGCCAAGTTTCTTTGGATGCCTTTTAAAGTTCGCTCTAAACTTGAAAGGCAGAAGCCCTCCTGCTCTGCCCCCGCCCCACTGTATCTGTAAAAAGATTCCCCTAGATTTCTTTTTTTTTTTCCAAAAAAAGCAGAAGTGCTCTGTATGTTAAAAAAGCAAAATTAAAAGAACCGTTTTGTGAGACTTTTCAAAGCAAACTGCCTCTTGGTCTTTCACAGCTATCTAATTGGTCTTTCCTTCACACATCTCCAGGCTAAAATACAAACAGCAGAGCAATAGTGATCTTTGCACAGACACTAAATAGCTAAACCCAAATGGAAGCTTCCAGCGCTCTAATTCACAGCCAGGGAAACTTAACAGTCGTGATCCAATTAAGGTTGCCAGTATGCGACATGCACCAGACAGAAAGGAGACATCTTATCTGTGTAATCTGCAGATCCTGCTGTAAAAATCACGTATAATTAGGCCCTACCCATCGTAAGGCTACTTGAAGCGTTATCATTAGCTTGTAAGATTTCATCTCTGGGTTTCACCAATCGCCTTAAGAGTGAGGGTTTTTCAAACCAGAGGCACCTGATAATCCAGGTGACCTGTTCTAGCCATTGAATAAAAGAACACTCTGCCCTAAATAACTAAAGGAAAACAGAATGGGAATAGAAAACAAATAATGTGCAGGGCTAGCCTGGAAGTGGCTTCCTACACTGGGTGTTCTGTTATGTTAATTCTGGCATAAGGAATGAAGATGCAATAGCCCTATGGATATTCATGCTCCCACCGTGTTTGTTTTTAACGGGCCCGTCAGGGGACAGTTGCATAACCCCCTTTGAACACAGGCTGGTCCTCCCAAGAAACTCTGTAGAGTTCAGAGACAGGTTCAGCTGCTTCGGGAATGCCGGCGTGCTCATCTGTACATGAAGATACACTGTTGCTGCAGAGGTAGAAACCACATGGTTACAGAAGCAGAGAGACAGCTCCCTCCACCCGAGTGAGGTTCTTGAAACCATTTAGTGGTGATTATTGACCCTCAGGATACTGTGTGTTTCCCCAGGTCGGGAAAGATTCGCCCGGGTAGAACCTGAACTTCCCAGCGTTTGCGAAGTTATGTCTGTGTCAGAACATGTTTGCTCAGGGGCGAGCACCGCCTCCCTCTTTATCTGTAAAAACATATAGACAGCGGATATTTATAGACTGGTAGGTATATCAAATCCATTAAGCACGTCGTAAGCGACTATGTAATTATTATATAAACAGTGGATGAAAGGAAGATGGTAAGCTCTGAAAGCCGGCTGTAATCTACTTTTTATCTTACATTCATTAAGTTGTTTATTTACTTGTCTGCATTCCCTTCTCCGTTGATTATGTGCCAGGCAGGAACTTCCCCTGAGCAACAGTCAGGCTGAGAAAGTGGCTTCCTTGACTTTGCTGAGGAGACAGAGGCCCACAGAACATCCAGAGGCTGCAGGCTGCTCAGAGCCCTCCGAAGCGAGGCACGGCGCGGCGTGGGCACCCACACGGGAAGCTGCGTGCGCTCCACACCTCCTGCCCAGCCTGAAGCTTTGATGTAGAAATGTGCAGTGCCTGGGGCCCCTTTGCGTTTCTGCAAAGCAGAGTCTTTCAATGCAGTTGCCGTTGAGTTACAGAACTTAACAACTGCCCTCCACAAACTTTATTAAATCCCTGCTCTGTCTCTACAAGCTGGGGGATGCAAAGATGACGAGCACTGATTTCCCTAGTATGCACGCTAATCTCACACAGAAGGGCCAGCAAGGCAGGGAATACCGCGACACCCCTTCTGTGCCAGACCAGTGAGATGACCAGACAATTCCACCGTTTTTTTGTTCGTTTGGTTCGGGTTGTTTTTTTGCTTTTGCTTTTGGTTTTTGGCATACTGGGGATTCTCAGGATCTTCACACTGAGCTACATCCCCAGCCCTTTCTTGTTTTTTATTTTGGGACACAGTCTCACCAAATCACTAAATCAGGCTGGGCATGAACTTGCGATCCTCCTGCCTCTGCCTCCCAGAATCCTGGGATTACAGATTGTGCACAGCCCCACCCAGCACAGATTTATTTTTACTTTCAATATGTACACATGGTTTAGTCCCTCTGAAAGACACAATTATAGTTTACACTTTAGTTTGATTTCTGTTTGAGTTTTGATTTAGATGCAGGTCCCCTGAGATAGTCTGGATTAGTGTTCACGAAATGTGGCCTCCCCTCCCCGTCCCACGTTCCCCGCCTCACTGAAGAGTGGCGCTGGCCATGTGGCTGGCACTGGCCACAGGACGTCAGGAAGCTCAGGCACGCAGAGCCGCGCAGGGGTCTGCAGTGGGGCTTTTGCTCCTATACTCTGGGAAACAGGACCTGGAGCTGCACATTCCTGATCCCCAGCAAGGACAGAAGACGCCTGGAGCAAACCTGGATGTGACAGCTGGAAGCCCAGCCCTGCCCAGCGCAGAAGAGAGGAACCCAGCCAACCCGTAGATGCATCTGTCCAAAGAGGCAGCTCTAGCTTTAAGCCCCAGAGCTTTGAGAGGATTTGTTACGTGGCATTACTGTGGTCATAGCAGAGTGACACTGACCTCCTAACGCTGATAGCCCTTCCCTGGGCTGGGCACACAAGTACAGATGGGGGGAGGGGCGTAAAAATAATTCAAGTGCTTGCAACTGATGTGTCTTTGTTTTGTAAATCAAGGTCAATCACCGCCTTTCATGTGCTGAATGCAGCTCCGGGCCCGTAATGTTTAAGGACAGCAGCATATGCTTGAAGAATAAAAGAGGCTTGAGATACTCATTTTATTTATTCAGCTAGATAAAGCCTTTATTCCACAAGTGCTTCATTCCGAAAAGAAAATCATGCACTTGTTAAGGAGATGCCTACATGCTGAGTCTTTTGTGCTAGACCTGGAAGATGCAGTATTGACTATCAATAGCTAACTTTTACCAAGTGCTTACCCCTGGCGGGGCATTGCTCTTGGTGCTTTATTTATAGCAACGTGTCTAATCTCCAGAACTCAATGCAGTAGTTACTATGATTCTGTCCACTCCACAGAGGAGAAAATTGAGGAGCCCAGAGGTTATGTGCCCTACCCAAGCTAATGCGGCCGGGATTCCAGGCCGGGCCCTGTGGCTGCAGAGCCCCGTCCTGACCCACCACGGTGAGAGGTGCAGCCGAGTCTTGGGGACAGCAACTTCAAACCAGAAGACAAATCCATCACTGGAAGCCGTAGGCAGGGCCAGGATGGGAACGAACAGGAGACTGTGGTTCAGAATAATAGGGAGGGTAGGAAAGGCAAAATGGGTCTTTCACAAAGACTAAGAGGAGCTAGAGTCAGGAAGGACTGCATCAGGGAGGGCGAGGAAAATGATGAAGACACGCTGGGTGGATGGTGAATGTACTCCAATGTTATAGGCAGCTATAACAGAAATAGAAATATTGGGCTGGGGGTTTAGCTCAGCGGCACAGCGCCTGCCCGGCAAGCGCAAGGTTGTGAGTTCGATCCCCGGTACCAGAAAAAAAAAAAACAAAAAATAAAAAATAAAAGAAATATTATAGGCAGTAGGTAGATAGGTAGATACAAATATTATAGGCACTCAGACAGGGCCAGGCCCTGGAAGGAGCCAATATGGAAGACGAGATACCTTGTCTTGGAGATGTACTAGCTGCGGGCCAGACCTCAAGACAAAAGACTAAACAAATGCATCCACATGCCTCCCTGTGGATGGACCTCAGGGATGGATACTCTAAACAGGTAGCGATCGCCTTGAAGAATCACTGATCCAACCCCTTACAGGAAAAGCCCCTGGTCTGTATTCGTGCCCGCTTGCTACCCGCCTCTCTTCCTCATTTGATCTCAGTTTAATCAATTTTACCTGAACAATTCTTATTGGCTGCTCATAGTTTTGTCCCACCTCATGTCCCCCTAGAGATTTCCCATTTTTCCCCCACCTTGGACCCGCCTCACCTTGCAGTTATGGTCTTTTTTTTTTCTTGTCTTTTTGAGACAGAGTCTAGCTATGCAGTTCAGGCTGCCTTGAGCTGACTTTGTAGCCCAGGCTGGTCTCGAACTCACAACGATCCTCCTGCCTCAGCCTCCCAAGTGCTGGGATTACAGGCATGCACCACCACACCTGGCTATGCGCTATAAAAATCCCTAGAAAAGACAGAATCTTGGGCAACCCACTTGGCCCCCCCTTCTGACCGTCTCTTGGACAGAACCTTTCTTTCCTTCAATAAATATGTTCTGGGGCAGGGGATATAGCTCTGTGGCAAAAGCACCTGCCTGACAAGCGCGAGGTCCTGAGTTCAATTCCCTGTACCAAAAAAAAGAACAGGAACTCGGTCCCAGATACACCTTTCAGGTTGGGAGTTTCTATTTTCCTGTATCACTCACGGTGTCTGACAAACATCCACTAATAAAAGCAGAGTGATAGGGAGGCTGTGGGGAGGCCCAGAGATGGATGCCCAACCCAGCACTACAATCAAAAAGAAAGAACAGGGGCTGGGGATTTAGTTTAGCGACACAGCACCTGCCTGGCAAGTGCGAGGTCGAGAGTTCGACTCCCGGTACCGGAAAAAAAACAAAAACAACAACAACAAAAAAAGAACAACAGAGGGCCACAGAAGGCATCTCCAGTTAGGTGATGCTGCCCAAAGAATGCCCAGCACTAGACAAAAGTGATGTCAGGAGAGAGAAGAATGCTGTAGCCGGAGGAGCAGTGGGGAGTCGAGTCTTGGTGCCCCGGGGACCGAATGTCTGTGGGCTCGGCCAGGCTGAGGGTGACCATTGCCCATGGCCGTAGGATGGATGTGGGTGGGCAATGGTCAGTGCTAGAGGCTTCGCAGATAATGCAGCGGCTGCCATGGTCACTCAACCCGAACACAGTGCAGAAGCAGCTGCAACAGGGAACTAGTAAGCGTGGCTGCGTTCCCCTGAAACCGTGTACCTGGAGCCCAGGATGAGGCTCCGTGGTGGAGCGCCAGCCTCCTGTGCACAAGGTTCCGGCTCCCCAAAAGAAATGACAGCACAAAGCTGTATAAATGATTCCTGAAGTTTAGATTATGGGGCACTAGCTCCACAAATGCCTGATGCGTGTGAAAAGCCACAGGGCATTCATCTGTAATATGCAGTGTGAGCCGGGCATGGTGGCGCACACCTGTAATCCCAGCACTCGAGAGGCTGAGGCAGGAGGATCGTTGCCTGTTTGAGGCCAGCCTGGGCTGCAAAGTGAGCTCAAGGCCAGCCTGAACTGCATAGCGAGACCCTGTCTCAAAAAAACAGAAAAAGAAAAATACGCAGTGCAACTTTTAACCCATTGGGCAGCCCCGGACAGCGTGTGATCCATCCTGACCCACTGAAATCGGGTGAGCTATGGATCAGAACAGAGTGTGGGTCACACCATTAAGAATAACACACAATTAGGGGCTGGGGATTTAGCTCAGCGGCACAGCGCCTGCCTGGCAAGCGAGAGGTCGTGAGTTCAATTCCCGGTACCGGAAAAACCAACAAAAAAGAACAACAGGCAACTGTGAACAAAGTAACAAATAAGCCGTTTACTAATAATTAATAAAGACAAAGAATGGTTTCATAAAGAAGAGTAACTGCTCTGATGACCGCCCAGGCAAAGCAAGGAAGTTCTTCCGGACTCCATCTGATCACCAGCATTGAGAGACCACGACACACATACAACAACTCCACAGACCACATCGGACCAGGAGTGAGTAGTGACACCAAATGAAACTTTTCTAAACTGACAATAATTTTAAAAACATATTTTGGTCAATCATGGTGGAGGAAATATTAAATGTCTTTTAGTAGTCCCTATGAAAATGATAATTCAGTATCATTGCTAAACAAACAAGCCGAAAAACATATCAAAGGAAAGGTCAGACACTGACCTCATTCTGAAAAACAGATGGTGTTTTCCTGGGTTATTTGGTATTACTCATATTTTTCAGCTTTTAAATTTTTGTAACACAGTATATAAACATTAACTTTTCTGTTTAACTTTGTGCTCTTTTTTTAAATGAAAGTCCCAAATTGTACAAGGGCAAAGATTTATAAACCAGGAACTACCCTGCCAGCTAAGCACCTACTGTGTGCACCAAGCAGCTCTACATGTTAGAAGTTCAGCCCTGATCAAATCAAATTGAGGTGCTTTTAAAATGTGTCCCCAGCTGGGCGTGGTGGCACACGTCTGTAATCCCAGCACTCGGGAGGCTGAGACAGGAGGATCGTTGTGAGTTCGAGAGCAGCTTTGGCTACAAACTGAGCTCAAGGCCAGCCTTGACTGCATAGTGAGACCCTGTTTCAAAAAGACCAAAAAAAAAAAAAATGTGCCCCCAGACCCTTTGGCATTCCCTCTTTCAAAAGGCAAGGATCGGGGCTGGGGATTTAGTTCAGCAGCACAGGACCTGCCTGGCAAGCGCAAGGTCATGAGTTTGATTCCTGATAAGGGGGGTGGGGCAAGGCAAGGATCTATATCCGTAATCCCAGCACTCCGGAGACTGAGACAGGAGGGTCGTTGGGAGTTCGAGACCAGCCTGGGCTACAAAGTAAGCTCAAGGCCAGCCTGAACTGCATAGTGAGACCCTGTCTCAAAAAGAAACTATGTGAGATAAGAAATGTTTTCTTACTTCAAGCTGCTCAATTTGGAGCCATTTTTTTTACACGGCAAGAAATAACCAACACACTGGTCAAAGTTCTAGCCTTCTGTCTCTTCTATCCTGATGTATCCACCCCCCACTCTCCACCGGGAATCGAACTCACGACCTCGCACTTGCCAGGCAGGCGTTGTGCTGCTGAGCTAAATCCCCAGCTCCTCCTGATGTTAACTTCATGGGCACTAAGTGAATATTTTTTCATTTGTTCTATTTTATTTTATTATTAGGAGTCATACTCAGGACCTTGTGCTTGCCAGGCAGGCGCTTCTGCCACTGAGCTATATCCCCGGCCCCAAGTAAATATTTTTTGAGAAAGCAGTCCATGGTGGGTCACTGAAGAAATGGATCAAATCATCATCACGCACTCACTTACTGAACACGGACTCTGCGCACTGTGTCTTTCCATGTTCTAGGCACCAAGCTCAAACAGTCAACGAGACTTCAACCCTCCGCCCCTGGAGCTTCCCGTCCAACAGAAAAGCAGGTTTTGCCCTCTCTACCCCGCAGAGCTCTGGAATCAAGGCCCAGTTTCCCTCTTCCAATGCAAACATTCCTTGGAGGCGAACGAGCCTATATGTGCGTCTATCAGTTAAGCGTCACAGCCAGGCCCCGGCGCTGCAGCCTATATATTCGGGATCTCTGGCTTCCGGTTCCCAAAGCCCCGCCTTCTCCCCTCACCCTTCCCCAGGCGCGCTCCCAAGGGGGCCACATGACAGGAATCAGACTGACTTCAGGGAGGATCTGGGCAGGTTTTTTCTCATAAAAAGGACCCTGTCTCTTTTCCTTGCCTCCAGAAGCAGCATGGGATTAGGCATCCCATAACCATAACGAAGGCTAAGAGAATCGCAGTGCCATGACAGTCTTGAGCGGTGGGAGTGACCGGTAGCTGCTTGCCCCCGACTGCCCTCAAGGGAGGAAAAGTAATAAGCTCTTTGGCTCAGTCTCTGTGGCTTTTGTTCTGGCGCTTGCTACTTACGGCTGAGGGATTCCCAAATGATTTAGTGAAACGGAAGCCAAGGACCACAGATAACCAAGGTCACAAAGCCAAAGAACAGAGCTATCAGAAATTCAAACTCAGTGTTTTTTTTCTTTTTGGTTTTTTAAGAGAGGGTCTCACTATGCAGCTCAGGCTGGCTTTGAGCTCACTCTGTAGCCCAGGCTGATCTATAACTTGAAAGGATCCTCCTGCCTCAGCCTCCCGAGTGCTGCAATTACAGGCATGCGCCACCACGCCCGCCCCAAACTTGGTCTTATTGACCCCAAAATTTATACTCTTAATCATGATGTTACATCATTATGGTTTCTATGAGTAAGCAAAAACTGTAAGAAATGTCTTTATCTTGTGCCCTAGTTTGATTCTTTTTTTTTTTCCTAGTTTGATTCTAATAGAGTAACCAGGATTTTTGATACTGTCTCAGACTATATAGAACATTAAATCTACACTATTACTTTAACAAGTATTTAATTAGATATTTCTGGGAAAGCTAATGGGAAGTGCTAGGGAGTTCTTTAATATCTACGATACTGGAAAGATATTGTTGGAAATATATTAACCATGACTATATACTTAGAACAACTAATAAAGATAAATTGTAGTCTTTTCAGGGTCCTTTCGGGGAAGTATAGAGTCTCCTATAATGTTCCTGGTAATAGATTTCCTTTGTCTTAGTCTGTTAACTGAGAAGTTGAACCTGCGCTCCCCACTTTAGAGACCAGAAAACTACAGCTCAGAGAGGTTAAGCAGCTTTCCACGGGGCCCCGCTTACTGTAGAATGACAACTGAACTTAGTTTTGTCATTGTTAGGTGTCTGCGCCACTGCCCTTCTTGGGGAGGGAATGGTAGAATGTTCCCGTGAGTGACGCAGATGTGAGATTGTAGAATAATAAATATGTTAGATACGATACCGGCCGTGGCAGTTTACGCACGAGGGCGGAAAGGTTGAGGCGTACTCTGCTGGCAGAATGAAACGAACGCCAGTCAGTATCTGCTAGGGCACCACGTAGATAGCTGTGTCCTTAGCGAGTCTCACGACTCCCCTGAACCCCCATTTCTTCCTCTGGAAAGTGGGGATGATATGAACACCCAGCTCAGGGACTGTCCCACGCAGCTGCTGAGCTCCAGACAGACTGTTAAACCCTGGGGAGATGCAGAGGGGTGCTATTATGTTAATTACGGGTCCACACTCGCTCCCTGCATGCAGAGGACACCGTTTGCTTTGTTTGGCCCGACTTTCCCTCCACGGCTGTATACGTTCTCAGGAGTGAAAGAAGGCTAGAAACACCCAGAGAGCAAATAACCCCAAGTAACGTCCTGAAGCTGGCTGGAACGAGTTTGCTGGCTACAGAGGAAAAGGCCACGTGGCCTGGGCACGTGGAGGGAGGGCAGCCCGGCCCGGGGCTCCCGCTCGGCCCCTCACCCCAGCCCCGACCTCTTCTTCCCTTCTGTTTTCGTTGAGCCCGGTCTCCCCTCCCAATCTTTTTCTGCAGTTACAACAACAAACCAGAAGCTGTGGTTTAATGCAGCTCCCTGTTCTTCCCCTCCAAGGGGGTTGCCTCATTTGCAGGAGAAAGATCAAGCACAACTGGGAATTTCCCATCGTCCGAGTAAAAGCTTGCCCTAAGCAGAGTCTGGCCCGACTCCCGGGGTCCCCACCTCCCGGCTTCTCACCCCTGTGACTGTGAGCCCCAGAGTGCGGCCCGGACCTAGAGAGGACCCCAGGGACGGGACGCAGGCAAGATGCTGGGAGGCCGCTGTGGGCTCAGCTCCCAGCGGGCTGTGACAGCCGTGATGCGCGGAGCCTCTGCGGCCTTCTCAGCCCGGACACTTCCAGGCAGTGAGCTGCTGTGATGGAAAACTCCGAGTGACGAGAGGCTGTAACATCTGACCAACGGAGAGAAAAGACCTCAACCCAGCAAGCTCAGGGACCTGGACCTGCCCACAGCACTCGGGCCAGGACTCCGCTTCTCCCGTAGCTGAGCCCCCGGGGGAGCCCCAGCCGCCGTGGTCACCCCGACTGTGAGAAGCCAAGGACCCTGCGGAGCCAGGTCCAGATCCTGACCTCCAGAGACGGCGACACTTTTAGATGCTTTGTGACACGCTGAACACAGACCAGAGGGTCATCGCCAAGGACCAGAGAAGAAGAAAGGAACGGCATCCGGAGCCGGGGGGACAGGACTTCGACCACACGTTGCAGCTAGTAGTTAGGGGATGCTCAGGAGAGCACTTCCCCGCTCTGTCTAAAGCTCTTCTGACACATAAGGGGGTTTGAGTTAGGGATTAAACATTTTTGCAGTTTCTCTCCTAAGTGCTCTACTTCTGAGCTGTACCCCTAGTACCGCCCTCATCCCCTTTGAGAGAGGGTCTTGGTAGGTAGCGCAGGCTGACCTTGGAATTGCAATCCTCCTGCCTCAGCTTCCCCACTAGCTGGGATTACAGGTGTGCACCTCCACACCCCACCTGTAATTTTTCTCTTTAAAAATCTAACAACATTCAGCTGGGTGTAATGCCACATGCCTGTAATCCCAGTACTCTGGGAGGCTGAGGCAAGGGGATTGGGAGTTCGAGCCCAGCCTGGGCAACTTAGTGAGACCCTGCCTCAAAATAACAAGTAAAAAGGCTGGGGATATAGCTCAGTGCCAAGGCCCTGGGTTTAACCCTCAGTGCCAGAAAAAAGATAAAATCTAAGGACATCCGACCTTGGGCTCATCTTCCCACTTAGCGGCCGATGGTTAGGACCAGATAGAAGCTGCATGTGAGACAGGACATGGGGTCTTAAGTCCGCCTGAGATCTCACTTGCCTCCCTTTTATCACTTGCATTTCCTGAAAGACACAGCTTTCAGGACAAGGACTCCTGGAGCCCGAGAGCCCTGCATTTGCATGTGAAGCACTGAGTGGGGAGAGGGTGGGAAGGAAGGAGGAGGAGGTCAGAGGAGGCTGGGAAAAGCCCAGCCACGGTGCTGGCCTGGCCGGTAAGGAAAGGGACGAGGAGGCAAGGACAGGTGCGGAGACTGTGCAGCTCTAAGAAAGCTTCGGCAAAGCCAAGGTGCCCCTCACAGGAGCCCTCCGTCTCCCGGGAATAAGCCTGCGTTGTCTCTGTCACACAGCAAGGGACAGCTAAGGGCACTGTGGCCTCAGCAGAGACAGGATGAAGGCTTTCAGGTAGGATGATGAGTTCCACAGCATCTTGAGCCCTTGGTCCGCTTCCATCCCTGCTGTAGACCTGAGAGTCCCTTGGGGTTTTTTTTTTGTTTTCTTGTTGTTGTTTGTTTGTTGTCTTTTTGAGACAGGGTCTCGCTATGCAGTTCAGGCTGACCTTGAGCTCACTTTGTAGCCCGGGCTGGCCTCGAACTTGAAACGATCGATCCTCCTGCCTCAGCCTCCCGAGTGCTGGGATTACAGATGTGCGCCACCACACCCAGCTCGAGAGTCCCTTGTTTATGGCTTCCCTGTCTCCAACGCTCCTTCTGGTCCCTTTGCCTAAAAATCCCACCCAAACATGAAGCTCACGGGACAAATGTGGCCCACAGGTACCTCTCAGTTAGCATGCGGTGTTTCAAAACATTAACTTCAGCACCAAAATTACAATCCACAGAAGAAAGTTTTGATAAAATAAACACTAACAAAATGATTTTTATCCAGAATTGGTTTTTTTAAACTCTCAAAATGCTCAACCAGTACATAGCTGGACCCTGTCTCAAAAAAAAAAAAAAAAATCTCAATACTAGGGCAACAAACTCCTCCATTTTTTAATGGGCAAAAGATTTGAACAAATAAGCTCAGGAAAAGCTGCTCACCGCAGTGCAATGCTACTAGAAACTTAAAGTGGCTAAACTGTGTTAAAGCTGATAGACCAAATGCTAGCAAAGATGTAGGGTAACTGGAAGTCTCAGAACTTTGTTAGCAGGAAAGCAAAATGGTTCAACTCTTTTGTTTTTTAAAATTTCTTTCTTTTTTTTTTTTTTTTGGTACCAGGAATCAAACTCAGGACCTTGCACTTGCCAGGCAGGCACTTACGCCACTGACCTATATCCCCAGTTCCTGCTTCAACTCTTTTGGACTGGTTTATTATTAAAACTACGGCCCAACAGTCCTACCCCTTGCTGTTTACTTACCCAAGAGTCATGAAAACTTAGGTCCACACAAAACCAGTACACAGACAGTTACAGAAGCTTCATTCAAAATTTCCAAAGTCGCTAGACGTGGTGGCACACACCTGTAATCCCAGCACTTGGGAGGCTGAGGCAGGAGGACCCTAGTGAGTTAAAGACCAGCCTGGGCTACAAAGTGAGTTCAAGGTCAGCCTGAACTGCATAACAAGAGCCTGTCTCAGAAAGACAAAAATAAAAAATAAAAAGGATTGAGGGTGTAGCTTAGCGGTAGAGTGCCTGCCTAATGTGTACAAAGCCCTGGGTTTGATTCCCAGTACACCTAAACCCCCTCCATTGTTCAGTACACCCACAGTATTAAATCTTACTGAATATAAAATTTTACTTAAAAATATGTCCCACACATCATCCTTGTCCTACCTGTCGGCACATGTTGGGGTTACCCCCACGATTGTGCTGAATAAAACCATCCCCCACAAGTTCCCAAAATGTTTCCTAGGAGGAAGCTTCTATCTCTGGGTGAAATTGCCACCTCACAGCAAGCAGTTTGTGGCGGACGCCGCCTTCCCCAGGGACGTGCCGGATTGAGCACAGATGTGTCATTTTCTGGGCAAAAAGTCCTGGCTGGTGTCACGTTGTCAAGAACACTACGGTGACAGCAAGTAGCAGCCTGATGGAGTGGGGGGAACTCACATTTCTTTTCTCTCTTTCGCAGTGTGGGAGTGAGCCCAGTTCTTCCCTCTTGCTAGGCAAATGCTCCAGCACTGAGCTACACCCCAGCCTGAGTCCTCTCTTGACTCCTTTTTTTTTTTTTTCTTTTTGTCTTTTTGAGACAGGGTCTCGCTATGCAGTTGAGGCTGGCCTTGAGCTCACTTTGTAGCCCAGGCTGGTCTTTAACTCACTAGGGTCCTCCTGCCTCAGCCTCCCAAGTGCTGGGATTACAGGTGTGTGCCACCACGCCCAGGGGTCTTGACTCTTAAACTTTTGGTCCCTTCGTTTTCTCAGAAGTGAAAGGGCAACACCGTTAATCACAGCCACTTCCTGGGACCACTGGGAGATGAGATAGAGTAACGTTCGCAGCGCCAAAGCGCACAAGTCCCCAGGCTGCTTACTGTTGGAAATTTCCAAAGAGAAGAAAGAATTAGGGACTAATATTTAAATAAAATGTCCATGCATAGGGAATCAATTTCTCTTCCTGGAAACTTCAAGTGCTCCTGAGTCATCTGCCCCTTTATCCAGAGCCCAGGAGGACATAAACAAGCCAACTGCTCCCGGGACGCTTCACACGCACTGTCATTACTGTTCAGTTTGTGGGTCCCAGTTCAGAGAGGTCAGCAGCTGGCTCAGAGCCACACAGCGAATGAGCAGCGGAGCCAGGGTCCCCGACGTTCTTCTCTCTGCACAGCAAGGCCTTTGGGTGGAGAGGAGGGAGCAAAACAGGTTGTGATGCCCCCTGTGGGTAAGAAGGGTCCCCAGTTGCTGAACACAGAAAGTCCCTGCATCCCGCTACATTCATACTGCGCATGCGCTGCATATCGTCTATGGGAGGGTGCGCAGATCCGTGCTTGACATTTTACATAGAAGAAGGCGCATCTGCCCGGCACTCCGGCAGGCTGAGACAGGAGGGCTGCAAGTTTGAGCCCAGCCTCGGAAACTTAGCAACTTAGCAAGACCCTGTCTCAAAATAAAAAATAAAAAGGGCTGAAGACTGTAGCACAGGGCAAAGGCCCAAGGTTCAGTCCCCAGTGCTGGACAGATAAACCAAAACCAAAACCAAAACCAAAAGGAGAACTCCCAGCCCCCGCAAGGAGCCGGGTGCCCCACCCCCGCTGAAGGTGGTGTTGTGCCACTTGGGGGGCTGGTGGACAGGGCGGTGGCAGGTGCGCCCCGGGAGCAGTCCGGTGTCCCTAATATAGGGCTGTCTTGTGCTTGGGTCGCTTTCACAGCTGTGCATGGACTCCTCTGGTTCGCTCCTTAGACAAAGCCTACAAGGTCCTATCCACAGCTGGTGGGCTGCAAACTCCACTGGCCGCTGCTTGCTCCTCCAATTTTATCCCGCTCCTTCGCAATCTCTCTCCCTCACTGTCCACTTCCAGGCCGGATGGAGAGTGACTGCACTAGGATGTTGGCTTCTCTTCCAGGGGGCGGTGATGCAGACAGAGACCACCATGGAACAGAGGAAAAAGCTCTCTGGGCCCTTAACTTGTTACTCACTAAAAGCATGATTGAGGTTTTCTTCGGAGACAGTCAGGAACCTTAAAACAAGCTTTTGCTAAGAAAAATCGACTCTTCATTTGTGTCTACAGATGCCCAACAGGTGACTAAAACCAGCAAAGCCTGACCTTTCTTTTGGAGCTGTCTCCTGTCCTGTCTTCACACTTCCGGTCAGATCCCTCCTCAGCTCTGCATTTGGGAGACTGCGCGTCTAAAAGGTCGCGCCGATGCAAGGCTGATTAGTCCTAAATTTCCATCTCATCCCCCTCCAAGACTGAGGACACAAAGATAAGAGATTTACAGGAACATTCAACTTCCAGTGAGCTCCCGGCAGACTCCATCTTTGCCATAAACCTATGGTCACCTTGGCCTCCCGCCGATCTTCCACAAGACTGAGGCCACACGGCAGAAATAAGCAGCTCGGGGGTGCAGGAACTCCTCCCAGAGCTGCCCTGCAAAACCAGAGCTGCCGCGATGATCAGGCAGACCCTGGCCCGCTCCTGCTGACCCGTAAAAGCTGGTCTCATACTTTCGTCAGCGGGCCGTTCTGATCTCTTCATCGGAGCTGTGCCCCTGGGGCTCCTCATGCTGACGTCTCTTCCCCATTTTCCACCTCTGCCAAATAAACCTGCCCGCCCTCACCTCACAGCGATGCTCCTGAAATGCTTTTCTACGATGAGCGAAAGGTGAGTGGAGGCGGAGAGTGAGTTGAGGTCGTCATCTCTTCTTTGGAGAGAGCTCCTCATACCCCATCCAACGGCAGCAAGGTTACACCTAACCATTCCAACACTCTAGTTCACATCCTGTTTCTCCCATCCCATCTTAGATGTCGGAGGTCACTGAGAGAAACATACTGGAGACTGAACTCGGGACCTCGTGCATGCCAGGCAAGCATTCTGCCACCGAAGTGTACACCCCAGCTCTTTTTATTTTAGTTTGAGACAGCATCTAATTTGCACAGACTAGCCCTCAACTTTCAATTCTCCTGCCTCAGCCTCCTGAGTAGCTGGGAACACAAGCATTTGTACCATGCCCAGCTTAGCTGTTTCTAAAGAAGCACTTAGATTTTAAAAAAATACCAAACTAGTCCTTTTCTAGAAATTAGGAGGGCTAACTTTCACCAAGAGGAAGTATCACTCCCCGCTGAGTGGGGAGGAGCACAGAAAGTGGTGATTGAAGCCAAGAGAGGGATCTGATCTTCGTACTCTGCAGAACGAGGTGCTTGCTCTCTCCCGAGGTGCCCTCTGAGAGCTGGTTTTGTTGTTGTTGTTTTGTCTTTTCTTCCGGTACAGGGAATCGAACTCACAACCTTGCTGTTGTTTTTGGTTTTTTTCTGGTACTGGGGATCGAACTCACGACCTTGTGCTTCCCGGGCAGGCGCTGTGCCGCTGAGCTAAATCCCCAGCCCCTGAGAGCTGCTTGTGACTTGTCCCCCAGCCATTCACTTCACTGCTTTTAGCAAGAGCTTTCCCCCGGACTGCTTCTCAATTACTTCCTTCCACTGACTTTCCCAAGGGAGAAACGTCCCGTCGCAGCCGAGGCTCCAGCCGCAAAGCTCACCCTCTTGCTGGCTGCCAGACACCCAGATCCTGCAGCGGTTTTCAAGTCACCCACATTTGCTTCCAGAACCACTTTCTCCAGTTCTGTCTGATAGATGCCTGAGTCCTTGTGGAATTGAACAAATGTTCTTTCATTTTCTTTGCGTGATGAAGGAAATAGAAAAATGTGCTTTGCTAATGATTGATGAAGTTTCTTTCTTATTATATATAAGGTGGCTGGGAATACGTCTTTTTCTTTTTTTTTTTTTTTTTGTTTTTTTTCCAGTACAGGGAATCAAACTCAGGACCTTGCTCTTGCCAAGCAGGTGCTGTGCTGCTGAGCTAAATCCACAGCCCCCGGGGAATATGTCTTCTATAATGTACTTTATACAAGTCACCTGTAATCCTCACCACAGTCTACCGTAAATCTTGCAATCCCCAGGAAAAATAGGCTCAGGAAATGCAGGGACTGACCGCGGACACACAGCTGGGTACCGACAGAGGTCAACCTTGCCCTGGGATCCCCACATTTTTCACTAACACCATTTTCCTTATGCAGAAATACATCAGCCCAAACTCTCTAAGGCACCTTTGAAACGTCTACCAGACAGCTAAGTTTTATATTTATTATTCAACAAGATGGGAAAAAAAAAAAAGAGAAAAATGGTTGAAAGTCTCTTTTTTTTTTTTTTTTGTCTTTTTGAGGCAGGGTCTCGCTATGCAGTTCAGGCTGACCTTGAGCTCACTTTGTAGCTCAGGCTGGTCTCGAGCTCGCAAGGATCCTCCTGCCTCAGCCTCCCGTGTGCTGGGATTACAGGCCTGTGCCACCACACCCGGCTTAAAAGTCTCTTTACCTGATATTCTCAATTATTTACTTATCTTGGGCTTGAATGAGAACATTATAGTCAATCACTTTTTAGATAAGGGTCATGGGGGGAGGCATACTGGAGATTGAATCTAGGACTTTTGAAACCAGCAGACGGACTTCTGGTCTCCAGGCTTGTGTGTGGGAAGCTTGGTGGTGACCGCTCCCTCTGACAAAAAAGGAAAAGCTTTTCTCAGGTCACAAGGCAAAACACCGCTCCCCAAACAGAAGAATCCAATAGGTAACTAGAAAAGATCAGAACGACCAGAGCAGAGACTTCCCCGGGAACAGTGGCCAGGGTGGGTTAACCCGAACTGCAATGGGCCACTGGCTGAAGGCTCCTGGAGAGTGTCTAAGAGTTCTGATGTCCAGAGCACTGCAAAAAACAGCGCCAAGGACACAGAAGGTTGGAAGAGGCTGTCCTGGGGTGGGGGGGAGCCACAGGAAGTCCCATTCATTGCCGGTGGGAGCGTAAAATGGTCCAGCCAGTTTGGAAGACAGCTTGGCAACTTCTTCTAAGACTAAATGTACTCTCACCATCTGATCCAGCAACTGCTCTCCTTGGTATTTACCCAAAGAGTTGAAAACTATGTCTGCACAAAAACCTGCCCAGGAATGTTAATAGCAAGTTTATTTATAAAAGACATGGAAGCAATTACGATGTCCTGCAGGAGGTGAAAGGACCGAGAAACTGGGGAGCACCTAGACAACGGATTATTATTCCAATCCAGCAACGGAGCAAACCGAAGCGTGTGTGTGTCACTAAGTGAAGGAAGTCGGTCCGAAGCGACTCCTTCAGAATTTAGAGAAGTGTGAGAAGACGTCCAGGATACGCTCCAGCTACGTGACACTGGAAAAGGCAAGACTGTGGTGACAGTAAAAAGATGCACCATTTCCAGGGTTTAAGGGGAAGGCGGAGGGGCTGGGGATTTAGCTCAGTGGCGCACTGCCTGCCTGGCAAGCGCAAGGTTGTGAGTTCAATTCCCGGTGCCGGAAAAAAAAAGTGGAGGGGAGGCAGGGTGGGCTGGGGAGACCCTTGTGGAAAAATTTAAGGCAGTGAACCTACCGTTTGATACCGGAATGCACAACACATACATCAACCCACACTCAAACACGCATCTCCAGAGGGAGCCCTAATGCGAACTGTAGACTTCGGGTGTTAGCGAGGTGTCAAAGGGGCTCCGCTGTCGCAAGAAATGGGTCCCCAGTGTCAAAGCTGGACACCGAGGCCGCTTGTGCTGGAAGGGAAGGTGTACGGAAACTCTCTGCACTTTATGCTCAGTTTCGCTGTGAACCTAAAACTGTTCTAAAAATAAGTTTTTTTTTGAAGCCGGGCGTGGTGGCGCACGCCTGTAATCCCAGCACTCGGGAGGCTGAGGCAGGAGGATCGTTGCGAGTTCGAGACCAGCTTGGGCTACAAAGTAAGCTCAAAGCAGCCTGAACTGCATACTCAGACCCTGTCTCAAAAAGACCAAAACAAAAAAAAAAAAAAAGTTTTTTTTTTAAAACTGTCAAACACACAAATGTGCACAAGCTTTGCACAAGTGCATACACACACGTGCATACACACATACACAAATAGATAAAAGTTGAATTGTAAGCTCTGCCCGTGACAAGGTAAAGGATTTTTTAAAACAGCTTTCTTGGGCTCTAATTCACATTGCCGTGAAAGTTACCCTCTTTGAAGCGCCCAAGTCACGGCTTTTAGCAGGTTCGCAGGTCTGTGCACAGCCGCCACGCCGCACTCGGTTTTATGGTGTTTTCATCACCGCCAGAGGAAGCCTTGCGCCCCTCGCCCACACTTTCCTGCCTTCCGGTGCCCCGCCCGGCTGCCTGGCCAGCCTGAGACCGCTCACCCTCCTCCTGTCTATATTTCCTACTCTGTACTTTCATGTGAAAGGGATTATTTAGTATGAGGTAGGCCTCAGTTACTTTTCTCGTTGCTGAGACAAAATACCTGATGCCTAAAGCTAAGGGAGAAAGGTGCATTGAGCTCACAGTTCGCGGAGGTTACAGTCCGTCAGCAGCTGGCTCCGAGGCAGGGTGGCCTGGCAGAGGCACTGCAGAGGAGGAGCAGCTCATGGCAGCAGAAGACAGCAAACGCAGCGGAGGGCGAGGGAGGCGAGCCTCTTCTGACCCTTGTATTGTATCCGGTCTACCGGGATCAGGGCGGTGCCAATCCAGTCAGTGGACTGATCCAGCAGCCACCCACCCTTAATCCCAGCATCCTTAATGCCAGCGCTGCACCATGAATCAATCACACACTCTGGATTCAGCCACCTTCGAAAAAAACCTATGACCGCCTGAGGCCTCGGGGGACCATCTAGCCACAAACCATAACAAGGTGCCTTGTGACTAGTTTCTTGTATTTAACATGTATTCCAGGCTCATCCGTGCTATTGCAAGTGTCAGTACTTCCTCTCTCTTTATGAGTAGGATGCCGTGCCCTTAGGTGGATGGACCACGTTCTGTTTACCCACTCATGTGTTGCTGGACACTTCCCTTATATCCGTCTTTTAGATAGGATGAGTGATGTCACTATAGACAAGTTTGTATGGCCAGGTGAAGGATGTAACCCTAGGAGAAGATGCTTCAGTGGATTAGTCATCTACATGGAAGGATAGATGGACGGATAGATAGATAGATGACAGACAGATAGACAGACACATACATATATAGATGATAAAGAGATGATAAATAGAGGATAGATAGCAGGTAGATTATAGATAGATGATAGATAATTGATAGTAAATGACAGATAGTAGATGATAGATAGACAGTAGATGATAGATAGATAGTAGATAGATAGATGATAGATAGGTAGGTGCTGGGTTTTTTGTGGGTTTTTTTGGCACTAGGGGGTTTTAACACATATTTTAAGTCCACCGCCTGTTCAAAATGAAGTGGTGTGAAAGTTAATTAAGCGCACAAGGCTTAACAGATTTTAAACTGATCCACTACAGAGAACAACTATGTCTACTCCCACTCCACTAAGTATCACCAAAGAGCATTGAGAGATACGTCACTTTTTAGTAAGGGTGCTTAACTATTCCAACATTTTAGGAAGCACATTCACGTGACTAATACGAAGCCTGTTCCCTTGGAGATGAGCTCTGTACACCGGTGCAGGGCAATGAAGTTAGGGCTGCGGTGAACACCCCTAGCTGTTTGGAGTCAGCCCCTCCGAGCTTCGCAGCTCCTCGCTATCTCACCTTCGGTGTTAGAGCGCATCACTTCCCCAGAACCCCACTTTCTAACCTTAGCTTTCTCAGTGGGGAGAGGAGATAATAATAGCACCTGCCCTGCTGTTGGAAGCGTTCTGTGAGCCAACAACAGTCCTACCCTTTCATAACTGAATGCTTATAAAGTGCACGAGTGCGACCAGGGGTGGTGATGCACTCCTGGAACCCCAGAACTCTGAGAGGCTGAAACAGGGAGATCACGAGTTCGAGCCCAGGCTAGGCAATTTATCCAGTTGGCAAGACCCTGTCTCAAAATAAAAAATAAAAAAGGGCTGGGGGCGTAACTTAGTGGAAGAGCCCTAGGTTCAATCCCTGTACAAAATAAAGTGTGCAGGCAGGAACTGGGATACCTTAGCAGTCAAAGGGAGGCCCCTGAACCCAGAAGACCGCCCCCCCCACACACACAACAGCTCTATGTTCCAAGGCAAAGGCCTTCAATGAGCCTCAGCTTCTTGCTCTATGAAGTTCGGACACTCAGGGAATCTCTCCTGAAAACACACCCATCCAGCTCTTAGAATATGGTGCTCCCACATGATAATCTGGGAGGGAATGCTCCCGTTACTGTATTATTACCAGCTGATGGAAGGCAGAAAGAGGGCAGTGGGGAGAAAGTACGGGCTTGGGGTAGCTTTTTTTTGGTACCGGGAATCGAACTCAGGACCTTGCGCTTGCCAGGCAGGCGCTTGTGCCACTGAGCTATATCCCCGGCCCTGGCTAGAGGTAGCTTTGAAGCACACGAACTTTCTCCCTAGCATGGGGTCTGGAACTCTGTGGATGAGTGGTGGGGCAGCCTGAGGCTGTGGTGCACCTGGGAGGTTCTCTCTGCTCGCCCCGCCCACCGGGAAGTTGAGAGCAGGGACTGGAAGCCACGCTGAGCCCCTGGAGGGCAAGCGGGGGCGGACTCTGCTGGGAATGGACCGCCCTGAGCTAGGGAAGGGCTTCTGCCAGAAAACACAAGCTCCAGTGAAGCAGGAGCGTGGATTTTGGACATCTATTGCACAGCACGGTTACTATAGTTACCAATGCACTTATATTGTCATAAAATAATTATATAACAGAGTCCCTTTCAGATGTGTGTCCTGCCATACCAAGACATGTGAGAGGGGCCGGGGATATAGCTCAGCGACTCAGCACCTGCCCGGCAAGTGCAAGGTCCTGAGTTTGATTCCCGGTAGCCCCAAAATAAAACAAAACAAAAAAAGTGAGGTAATGGACATTAATGTCCTTGATTTAATCACCCCATAATGAATACTTAGTTGACCTTTCGTATCCACAGATATAAAAAAAAATTTTTTTTTTTTAAACAGTCTTGCTATGTAGTTCAGGCTGGCCTTGAACTCACTAAGTAGCCCAAGCTGGCCTCAAACTCAGAGCTATCTTCCTGCCTCAGCTTCCCCAGTGCTGGGATTATAGGCGTGTACCACCACACCTGGCTGAATCAAAATATTTTTTAAAAACTGCAAGAGTACTGAACATGTTGAGCTGTTTTTTTTTGTTTTTTTGTTTTGTTTTTTTTCTTGTCACCAGTTCTCTGGGGAGATGACGTTTGAAATGAGACCTGAAGGAGGAGAAGTCGGCCTTGTGATGCCCTAAGAGAGAAGCATTTCAAACAGAAGAAAGAGCTAGTGCAAAGGCCTGAAGGCCCAAAATGAGCTCGGCAAACGGGGGGTCCAGCGCAGTGGTAAGCACTTCTGGGTGTGTGCAAGGCGCTGATTTGATCGTTAGGAGTTGGGGAGGGGGCATTGGTGCGCATCAGAAATCAAACAGAATGTCTGACTTAGTGTAGGTGGAGCACCCCGCAAGGGAGAGGTGGGAGCACGGTGGAGGCGGCTGAGGGGCAATGGCACATGCCAGCTGAGGAGCTTACATACCCGGGTTCTTATCAACCGTCAGTGCAATTCTGTGGTGGTGGCCACTGGAAGGTTTTTATTTTTTTTTTTTTTTTGCGACAAGGTCTTGTTATGCAGTTCAGGCTGGCCTTGAGCTCACTTTGTAGCCCAGGCTGGTCTCGAACTCGCCAGGATCCTCCTGCCTCAGCCTCCCGACTGCTGGGATTACAGGTGTGCGCCACTAAGCCCGACCACAGAAAGGTTTTTAAATACAAAAATTTCCAATCATAATGGTAGCAAGTATTAAAAAAAAAAAAATGGTAGCAAGTAAGAGTGAGAAAAAGTAGGGGAAAGTATCTTAGATGCAGAAGGCGTCTCGTTCCCGCCCACCCCTGCCTAAATTCTGACCAAACGGAAGCCACTAGTAGTTTAGGAGCCGCATCAGTGTACACACGCTTTGGTTTCTACTGTACTTCCTCCTACCAAACACGCACGTACGCACGCACGCACATACGCTTGCACGCACACACCTACGCACTCACGCACGTATGCACGCACAGAAGCCGACATTTTAAAATCAAAGACAGCCTATAAAAGCTCATTTTAAGGCCTCTTTTTAAAAAATGGGGGCTTCGCGGGCTGAGGTGTAGCTCAGTGGTAGAGTGTTTGCCTAGCATGTGCAAGGATCTGGGTTCAATCCCCAATACTACAATAATTAAATGAAAATAAAAGGTTTTAAATGAAAAAAATAGAAATAGCAGAGGACATCAATGCACACGTCCTCCCACAGGGCATCTGCAGTGGGCAGTGTGTCGGCACATGGAGGCCACGCCGGTGTCCCGAGATCTACCACCCTGCAAGGAGTCCCAGTGAGACCTGGTGCCTCTCACCAGGCTGTCCATCAAGCGCTTCGGGGGTTAAGGTGTTAGTGTTCCGCGATGACCCACCTAGCCATCAGAGCAGGCTGAAGAACGGGTCCTTGCTGCGTGACGGTCTGCGGATGGCTGAACATCAGCAGCTTCCGGCGGTCCACCCTAGTGTGTGTTCCCTGGTCCTAGAGGCCGCTGGGCCTGGGTCATAGCCAGCTGCAAGGTACTTCCGCTGCTCCGACTGCCGGAAGAGCGCCTACTTCCGGTCTGCAGGCATCCCCCTCCTTTCCCTTCACGGCCTTCATCTGTCCACCCGTCAGGTGCTCAGCAGCATCTGGGCTGGTGTGCCTCCACCTCAACTCTCCTAAAGGGCCATCTTTTTCTAATACAAATATTAAAAAGAACAGCTAACACGTAGTATCTATGTCTACCAGTGCCGCATAGTCCTCGAAAGTGTGCATGTGAGGTATATGTGTCTCTTAACCATAGCTGTCAATGAGCCAAGCGCATAAGGATATAATGACGACATATGTAACATAATCCTCACAACGACACTGTGAGGTGTGCACTATAATTATCCCATTTTACAGAGGAGAAAACTAATACAAAGAAATGTATTGTGACTGGCTCAAACTTGGATAGCTAGGACTGAGGCTTGAGCCCCCACCGGAGTCTGTCTCCTGAGCTATGTCCACTGCTTTTTTGTTGTTGTTGTTGTTGTTCTGGTACCAGGAGTCGAACTCACAACCTTGCGCTTGCCTGGCAGGCACTTTGCCCTGAGCTAAATCCCCAACCCCCCACTGCTTTTTATTTTCTTTTTGTGGTACTAGGGGTTTCCACTGACACCCCCAACGCCACCCTAGATCTTATTAAATCACTATATTGCCCAGGCTAGGTTCCAACTTGCAACCCTCTTGCCTCAGCCTCCCGGAGTTCTGAGATTACAGGCATGCACCACCACATCTGGCTCACCACACCCTTCTGTGTTGTCACTGCAGTTACTGTCTGCTCATCTTTGTCCCCACCAGACTGAGAGGCAGGGCCAATGGCTGCACTGCCCCAGAGGTATCTGTGGCAACTTCTTAGTGGGATCTGTCCCAGAGAAGGTGCCCAGTGCATTTTGTTTTCAGACTTGATCAGAGCAAGGAGGTGTGGGAAAAATGTGGATCTTTTAAAAAATATTTGAACCATTGCTGATTAAGCAGTTCAGGAACTGATTAAAAGGAGGAGTGTAGAGCCAGAGAGAGAAAACACATGCAAGAATGGGAACGTAATGAGCCCATTCTGTAAGCAGAGTCACCGTGAGATACGAGATTTGGCTTTTCCCAGCAAAACTAGTTCAGTAGCAGAAGAAGTGATCATAATCAAAGCCCTCGCATTCTGATATTGTCAGAGTAACAGGCAAGGGGGAAATACTAGGAAGAAAAACCAGAGGCATCGCAGCATGCTCTAAGACACATAATACACAGACCTTTTCTAAAATAGTTGTCATCCTTATAACCGTAACATTCTCTTGCTAATCCATTGACCATTTTCTCTACGCTGAGTATGTGTGTGTCACTGTACTACTTAAGAAAAGAAAGCCTCTGACCAAATGGAGCTTGTTAAGACCCACGCAAGGTACTGGGTTAGAAAGTCCATCTTGGATTTCAAAGACAGCTCAGCATCTCAATGCATACAACACTCCATTGGCAATGGCTGGACCTAAGAGTGTTAGACTGTACGCAGGTGCAATGAGATGAGCATTCGGTGGACACTATATTTCAGGTGACTTTGACCTCAGGCTAGCAACCCTCTCGCCAGGCTTGGCAGTGGCAGTGAGCCTTGGCTCCCCACAGGCCCTCTGCTACTGAGTTCTGCTACTGAACTATTCCACTGATTCTCCACAGTGTCAGTGTCACTAAGTTAGGCTGTGCTGTGGCTTAGCTATTTAAGATACATTCCCGACTTCCCATATTTTCACCTCACTGTGGGTTTATTAAAACATGACCCCCTCTTCAATAAGTGAGCCACCTGTATAAGATAGCTCATGAAGAATTATTTTATACTGATTGTAGGATGACATGATCCTGTTATGGCCATGTTTAATAAAATATACTATTTTAATGAATTTTATCTGTTTCTTTTAAATATGGTTCTCAGGAAGTTTTTAGTTTTGTATGTGGTTTGCATTATATTTCTGTTGGTTCATGCTGTTCTAGAGGCTTAAAACTCAGAAATAAATATACTCATTGGGGCTGGGGATTTGGCTCAGTGGCACAGCACCTGCCTAGCAAGCATGAGGTCATGAGTTCGATTCCTGATACCGGAAAAAAAAAAAAAAACAACAAGAATATATGCATTAATAAAGTGCTTGGTAGTGATGAGTGCCTTGAAAAACTAAGTAAGAGTGAGGTTTTCATGAGAGGCTTTTCTGAAGAAGTAGTAGATAATTATCTAAAAATGTAGGTAAATCCTTATTTCTGGAAAAAATCACTTAGGGCCTGCTCTTTCATTGGATTATCAACGAAAATATTGAATGGGTAATAAGAGAAATGCAGGTATAAACATGGGCAAAATATTTTGTGCCTCCTGTGGTAGCTTTCTTCACTTAGAAGCCAGGAACAATGCTTTTCTCTTGTAAACAGCAGGCAAAGGCCAGAGAACGATCTTATTTAGGCACGAGCAATGCAGATCTTGCAAATAAATTTTCCTTTCACTGTAGCTATTTGCAGTTCTATTATCAACTTTTATTTATTTCTCATAAAACAAAACCCATGCCTGGGGCCAGGGATATAGCTCAGTGGCACAGCACCTGCCTGGCAAGCACAAGGTCCTGAGTTCACTTCCCAGTACAAAAAAAAAAAAACATGTCTGATAATGGGGGGACTAAAGAAAAGAACTCCCCTTCTCTCAAAAACCCCAGTACTGCATGACCTCAGCAGTCTCAGTGATGGCGAACCTATGGCCTGCGTGCCGCAGCAGGCTATTTGTTATCACTGAAAGCTCTGAAAGCTTCGCCATCACTGGTCTAGCTCAACTTCAGGCAGTAATTGTGTTTTCTGTGTAGCTACACAATAAATGCACAGAAGTGAGAATTCTGTTCAAAGTGGGCTGCAGCATGTTAAAAAAAAAATCTCCTCTATGAGAATATTGCTCTTGCTGGAATAAGCTAATTTGAGCACCCCTTAAAAGCATTGTATAAAAATTTAAGACCAGATTAGAGAGCTCCAGCCCGAGGGAAACGAAAGCAAACAAAAAACAAAGCGGTGGGACTGTGGAAACTGTAAACCGCAGGTGAACTTTGATCATGAGGAAGCCCTCAAATGTCAGGTGCACACACAATCAGAGAAAGCTGTTTACTAGCTGGATTCCGTCACATCCGGGTGCCGCACGTTGGCTGCATCTTAATTGAGCTGGACGACGGGCTGTGTTGATGTTAGAATAATGAGATTGGGTACAGGACAGAAGCGCTATAGTTACTGGACTCAAATCCAAATAAAACAAACCATTTCAATGTTTTTACATCACGTTTAGAGAACCCGAAGTATGTCAAAGCTCAGGCTGTGCCTTTGATACCAAGCCCTGCACACCAAAGCTGTGATACAGAGCAGATAGCTTCAACTGTGGGTATCAAGTTCCTACCACTTAGGAACGCGTTCCCCTGTGTGTGGTTTATTCCCAGCTTTTGGCGCCTTACCTCAAAGACATTAGCTCTGCTCCCCAGCGTTTTCTCACCCACTCCCAACAAGAATAGAAAAACAGAAAAACCAAGGAATATTTCTATTATTTTCTAATGTTATATTTAGTAGTTCTTAATGACTCTTACACATGAAGCTGTGGCTAGGGGCTTCCTAGCTAGCTCCTGAGACTCTGACTCATGAGTATGAGGCACTATTTTGAGACATTATCTAAGGGAATCCGGGGAAAGAATTTGGTTCTAGTCACTCATATGTTATGCTTTAAAAATGAGGTGTGGCCAGACTTCTCAGATAACCTTGCAGAAGAATAATGGTTGTTTCTCTGGGTTGGCACTTTACCACTTGAATCCAGTTAGAGTAACTCTTTCCACGCACTGTGAGTGAACAGCTTCGTGGGTTTGAGCTCAGGGCTGGAAGAATACAAAGAAGGACTCTTTACCTCGGCCCTTATTCAAATATCTCACCTCTCCAACTCACCCGTAATTCATGTGTCTGCGAAAGGTCACAGATTTGATCAGTTCTCCAATTCCAGCCATCCTACCAGGAGAGGAAACCCCGAAGGACCCAGAAACAAACCTTCAAACAAGAATGTCATGCCGAAATGTCTTTAGAAAGGAAGTGAGTCCTTACAACAAAACAGAGCAGACCGTGTTGGAAGATTGGAGAGGATAATATTAATGTCCTCAGCTGGAAAGCTATTCATCAGCTTCTTTCATTGCCAGCTTCAGAAATGTGCCAGGGAGGGGGAGAAACAATCTCCCCCGGTCCTAGTAAGTGTAGGAAGAGTGCTATTTGGACTCCAGAGCCAAGGCTGTAGCTGGGTGAGTGGGTGGGGAGGGGAATGTGGGCCCTCCCTGAAAACAGGAAGACTTTTCGAGTATCCTGCTCCCAGACTATACACAAGCAGGGACTCCTCGCCAAGCACATAATAAAAATTTCCTCTCTCGCAATGTTTCCTTGTAGTGTGTATGACTCAAATGTAAACTGTGATAAATATCAGTGTGGACTCTCCCACTGACAAAATGCTGGATTTATCCAGAAAGTATCCCAAGCTTCCCAGTGAAATGAAAATATCTCTTAGCAGGCATTTTATTCCTTTTTGAGGAATGTCTATGTCTATTCATTTCAGGTTTTAGACCTGAAACAAGAACATGAAAAATGATCCACCCATCATTACTGTAAGCCTTGTTACCTGAGAAAAGCCCTGGTTCTACAACCAGAAAAGGAACAAACCCAGCATTTCTAACTGAAAACTCTAAGGAGGATCTTGCATAATAAATCACGAATCTAATCTGAGTCAGTGTTTACCCCTTAAAGGTGACACACTGAAATTTCCCTACAACTGGTTTGGATCAAAAGGCCAATTTTCTCTCATTCGCATGGGAAGTAAACCCTACTCCGTCTCTTTTGAGAGATGAATCACTTAGCCCCGGCATCTGACATGGGATTAGGTCATCTGTTTGTTTCTGGGTTATATTCCACTCTTCACTAAGATTGGGCTCTGCAATTTGTTCCAACGTTTTCTGGCAATTTCTTGTTTGTTCAGACAAAGACCAGAAGCTTAAATCTCGCTGAATAAACCAGGTGGGCTGTTCCCAAGGTGGAGCAGAGGCAAAGGGCAGAGCCCACACCCACCTCACGGGGAGGGACTTACCCTGCCCCCTCCCGGGGGTGGCATCGTCTCCGGATACTCACACTCTACTCAGCTCAGTGAACTGGAAATGGTCTTCTTTCCTGCCTCCCTCCCTTCCTCCTCCTTTCCTTTCTGCTGCCTTCCTTCCTTTCTTTCTTCTCCCTTCCTTTCTTTCTTAAACAGGACAGATAGAAGCTATTGGTAAAAAATCAACTGAGCAGCTCTTTTATCTCCAAACATCCTAGAAAGTAAAAGTAACCATTATCTTTGTTAATGTTCAATGTTAACCAACAGATCAAAGAGAAAGGAAAAAATAAGGAGAGATAAGGGAAAGGAAAGGAGAAGAGAAGGAAGAAAGCAAGCTAGCCTCTAATTCTAAAACAACACCCAAGTAAGTTCCATATTCATCTAAAATAGTACTCCAGTTTGCCTAGCATTTCAGTTCGACATACATTATTATTTGGTTGTCTGACATCTTTAACCATCTTTGATACTGAAGGGAACCAAGGATTAAAGAAACTAAATAATTAAGAAAGCCAGGCATGGTGCCGCACACCTGTAATCCCAGCACTCAGGAGGCTGAGGCAGGAGGGTCACCGTGACCGTGAGTTCAAGGCCAGTCTGAACTGCATAGTGTGACCCTCTCTCAAAATAATAATAAGTTCAGAAAGATCACACACCTAGTACAAGATTGAGCCACAAAAGAACTTGACGTGCCTGTCTTAGTTTATAATTCTCACCACAGCAGAGGCTTTTCATTTATTCTGGTTCTGCTATGGCATTCAACTATAGCTCATATTTTTGCAGGTATTTCCTAGTTTTTATGAACACTCTCCCAAATTATTTGGTGAGAAATTGAAGCACGGCCTTAACCTGGGACCACTGTAGAGACTCACACAGTATGGTAACTGGTCCCAGCTGCAGGCCACCTCCTTCTGTGCTTCCCAGAAAGCTCGTCAACATGGCGGGGGCCTACTGTCCGGCCATCTTGTCTGCCCGAGAGAGATCCTTTGCAATACTTTCATCTTTTTTTATTTTTGAACGGGAAATCAAACTCAGGACTTTGTGCTTTCCAGGCAGGTGCTTATGCTGCTGAGCTATATCCCCGGCCAATACTTTGATCTTAAATATCTCTCAAAAGTCTGTATGGGAAAGATTGGTCTCCAGAAGGGTGTTGAGAGGTGGTGGAACCATTAAGGGGCAGGGCCTATGGGAAGTGTTTCAGTCACTGGGGGTGTCCTTGCAAGGGGGTTGTGGGGCCCCAGCTCTTCCTCTTCCTCTCTTTTGCTTCCTGGCCACAAAGTGAGAGGCTTCGCTCTACTGCAGGCTTCCATCATCACCACATTCATAAAAGCAATGAGGCTAACTAATCACAAACTAAAAGTTCTGAAATCTTTTCTCTTTGTAAGTTGATTATCGCAGGTATTTGTTACAGTCATGGAATGCTGACACGCTACTCTTACACCTTTGAAGAGCAATTTCGCCCACTAGGGGACATCTGCAAACATCTGGAGACATTCTCAGTTGTCACACATGGCAGGGAGAGGAAGAGGTGCTACTAGCATCTAGTCAGTAGAGGCCAAGGAGGCCACTACATAACCTGCAGTGCACAAGACAGCCTCGTGCCTCAACAGCCTGGAATGCAGTGCTGCCCAGGACAAGAAGCCCTGCTCCATAAGGGTCCTGCTGAAGCCACAGGACACCACCCCCAAGTCAGGGATGGGCACAGCTCCCAAACCACCTAGCATCCCTTCTCTGGAACTTTTTCCAAAGGTATTCAGGGAAGTTTTCTCTATTTCTCTGAGGTCAAAACCTAAAGGCCAACATACATTTGGTCCTGCAAGCCGGAAAAGATGAAGAGAAGCAAGCAGCACTGAGAGGCAGGGGTAGGGACAGAGAGAGGGATTTGAAGATTGTTGTTGCTTGAACTTTTGTTTTATTTTTGATTAACACATAGCAATTGCACACACTGATGAGCTACAAAGTGATGTCTCAGTACAGGTCTGAAGACTGTTTGACCCAGGTTCTATCTCTTAGGCTTTTGTTCTGCGGGAGCCTGTAAATTCCACATCCATGGGGGGGTTTGTTTTAGGAGTTGTATGTAAACCCCTAAACTTTGGCCTTCTGTGGCTTTCAAGCAAGAGCGCTGGCTAATTCAGAAGCTGGCAAGTGAATGCTATTATTATAATACTTTAAATACATTCTCAATCACTTTTTAAAGCTCCTCACTCATCAGCATCAGTCCTTTAGCTGCTCTTAATAACAAATAGCAAAGTAGCCCATTGACCAAAAGCAAAAAATGAGCGATAACCTGAATCATTAATTTATTGTGTTAGCATAGCTGAAGAAAGAAGATGCAGAGGTAGTGTTTGAAGTTCGTAGAACAAATCAAACATCCAGGAGTCGGAATAATTTAAGGAGGTACAGACACCAGTTGACTCCAACCTCAGACCCCAGCGTCAAGGTGACCCATTCATAGGCAATGGTACCTTCTACTGAAGTCTTTGACTTCTCTTGCACATTAGAGTCCAGGCCTTGGGAAATGTTATGGCTGTTCCTAGATGTCCCCTCAAAGCCTCACACACTCATAGGTGGGGCTTTTCAGAGCCTCCTGGATCTAGTATGTGTGATGCTGGGATTAAGAGTGTATGGTACTGAACTAGTCCACTGATTAGAATTAGCATTGCTCTGGGTGTGGCTGAATGGATTTACTGAAGACGAAAACAGCACCCAAAAGACTTGTCGCCGGGATGGGATAAAAAGGGAAAGGCAGATTCACTGCTGCTGCTCACTGCCTCCTGCCTAACCTGCCGTGGACTGTTTCTCCTCCACAATTCCCCGACTGTGGAGTGAAAGCTCTCTAAACTGTGAGCCAAAGTAAACCTTTCCTTCAACTTTGAGTGTGGGTATTTTGTCTCAGCAATGAGAAAACTAAGACAGTAAGAGATGTTTCAAGGACTCTCCACCAGGACTGTCGAGGGCCATCTCAAACTCAGCATGTCTGGGAGGGGCATCCTGGAGATACAGGGTTGGACTCTAAATTGGAGAGAAGGAGCTGAGTGACTGGAGAAACTGAGGCAACTAGAGTTCAGCTGGGCAGGGTACTGGAGAGAGGAATTCACACGAGGGCTGCAAAGATTGGCAGGGGTTCTGCTGGGGTCTGACTGCGAACTGATTACCTCACATACCACAGAACCTTCCAGAGGCCCCTCAAGACCTGGATCCGGCTCATTACTGATGTTTGAGTAACTTTCTCCTGTTTAACAAACCACCCCCAAAATGTGTATCTTGAAACATCATGGTGCTGGGAATGTATGGTGGTACATGCCTGTAATCCCAGCACTCTCCAGCTCAAAGACCCTAGATTCAATCCCTGGTACAAGGAAAGAAAAAGATGGCTTATTTTCTCATGATTCTGTAGGATACCTTACAAGTATCGACTGGGTCTTATTTTCTTCAATAACAGGAAACAATACCAGAGCTCATATACCCAGCCTTACAATGCACGGGGCATTAGGCAGAGCCACAGAAGTGCCTCACCTCAGTCATTCAGCTGTGGAGAAGAATTAATCCTGCATTAGACTGTGCTGAGCACAGTTAGCAAATCCTAAAAGGCAACACCCTACAAGGCTCAGCTCTCTCCATGTATTTTAGGTATATCACAGAAGAAAGCTAGAGACTTGATGAAACATAATATCCTGCATCCAACAGGGTACAACACATGTCTGACAAACAAATTAAAAAATCACTAGGCATAGAAAGAAGGAAGAAAAGAGGGTCCAGTCTACACTTGGTGTCATCTGATAAACAGAAATAAATAACTGAAAATTTCTCCGTAGCTGGTTTAGGAGCAACCTACTGAAAAGGGGCCAACAAAGAAAGTAATAAAAATTAGAATGCAAATTTCACAAAACTTTTGCTCAAACACAATTTAACTTTGGTAAGTGGAGGTTAAGCACAGAATCAAACTATAATAAACAGTAAAATCTTGAAAGCAAGCTGATCATTTTAGACTGGATGAATAATATAGTCTGGCCATTAAAAAAAGAACATATTTTAGAACATGCACAGTACTTAGAACTCAGATGGAAGGATATTTAATGAAAAGATTCTCAGAACATATTTGGCTAAAAGATGAGAAAATAGCATAGATGTTACAATTTACACACACACACACACACACA
>NW_004955445.1:5142036-5157233 GCF_000276665.1 Chinchilla lanigera
AAAAAAAGGAAAAGGAGAAAGAGAAAGAGATGAGGGAAAGGAGGAAGAAGTGAAGGAGAAGAGGTAGAAGAAGAGAGGAGGAAAAAGAAAAAAGAGAAGAAAGACAAAAAAGAGAGCAAAGAGCAGTCTGTCCCCATGCACAGCAGTTCATGGAAATGGTAGTGTCCACGCACAGACAGCTGGCAATTCACACGTAGGATCTGGGTGTCATGTGGGGAAGACACATGCACTATTGCTCAATGTCTTAGTTACTTCCTCGTTACTGGGACAAAATACTGTACACCCATAAGTTTAAAAGAAAGGTTTATTTTAGCTCACATTTTGTAGAGGTTTCAGTCCATAGTCAGCTGGTTCCAAGTCAGGGCTGCCTGGCAGAGGGTCATGGAGAGGAGAAACAGTCCATGGTAGAGCAGGCAGGAGGTAGGAAGTAGCACGCCTCCCTTTCCCTTTTTATTCCATCCAGGCTACAAGCCTACTGGTTGGTGCCACCCATACCCAGGGTGGGTCTTCCTATCAAACATACCCAGAACTATGCTACACCGGATCAGCAGACTAACCCAGTTATCACACCCATAATCCGTATTCACACACCCTAGGTCCAGCCACCTCCCAAAGCCCCACCTACGAGCACATGAGGCTTTAGGGGACGTCCAGATATAACCCATAACACTCAGTAACATCACGCTTGTTTTCCCGGATCGTTGTCGGCGTGAACTCGGGCGGCGAAGCCGGCAGCCACGGTACTGAAAGCAACAGTAAGCTGAAGCACAGTCGATCCCACGGTCTAAGGCAGCACAATGAAGGAACGTGTTCTCAGCTCCGTCTTTTACTGTCCACTTCGACCCTCCTGTAGAGCAGGAAGACACACGCGTCCTGGGCGTAGGTGCCATGGTAAGTGGAAGCCACCCAGATCTGCTGCTTACATTAACAAGTGCGTACTGACTACGCCAGCCCACACACCAGGGATAGACGTGGGGGTAGAGTTTGGCTCACAAAACATTGCTGTTTGCCTCCAGGCGGTGGCAAACAGTCCCCAGCAGTGGGGACAGGCAGGCAGTAAGGAGTCCTGTGAAATAATGTGACGGGGGGACTGCAGCGGGGGCGGAGCAGAGACAGACTCCAGGCCGGGCTGTGTCTCCGAGGGCCCAGAAGAGACGAGAGCACCTCCGGAATGGGTGGACTTGTACTGAAGAAGCAGGGATGGCGAGGCAGCGAGAGCCACCCAAGGCTGCGTGAGCCGAGGCGGAGACCTTGGTCAGAGACGTGTCCCAGGCAGGCCACGCAGGCCGCCGGAAGAGCAAACCCAGGTCCTCGGGCAGTGCAGGCACTATGAGAAGCTATTCGGGGCTTCAGTAGGAATACAAATAAACGTCCACCTGCTACACAGTCAGAGAGAGGTACAGCGGGAGAGGAGGGGTGACTTTCACTGTTGAACATCAAGGTAGGTAAGTGTTTGACAACAATCAATTGTGTATTTCAAAATCGCTGGTAGTACCGGGTGGGAATGTTCCCAGCGGAACACTTGCTGTGATGGAGACACCAGTTACCCTGATCTGATCACACAGTGCAGGCATGTATTGAAATGCCTCAGCGCAGCCCATAAACACGGACGATTACATGGCAATTAACCTTTCTTTTTTTTGGTGGTGGTGGTAGTGGGGATCAACCAGGCATGCTCTACCACTGAGCTACAGCCCTTCCCCCCTTTCAGTTTTTATTTGATTTTATTTATTTATTTATTTTGGGTTCCGGGGACCGAACTCAGGACTTTGTGCTTGCCAGGCAGGTGCTTGCGCTGCTGAGCTGTATCCCCAGCCCTCAGTTTTTATTTTAAGAAAGGGTCTCACTGAGTTGACCAGGCTGGCCTTGAACTCACCACCCTCCTGCCTCAGCCTCCCCAGTCACTGAGCTTACAGGTGGCTAAAATGTGCCTGGCTAAAATATTTTTTAAATGTTAACAGTAGATTGCATTTGTAGTTGGGTTTTAAACATCTCATCGTATTTCCTGATACTTTTAAGGAATAAGGAGTGATTTGTAGGACTAGGAAATTTTTTAGATTATGTTTAGTGTGGTTGCAGCCCAAACAGGACCAGGCCACACGCATTCTGTGCAGATGAATTCAACTCCACTCCGCAATCCTCCCAGACGCGGTTACCCGCCGTTTTGCTGATGGAGAAGTGCAGCTCAGAAAAGGCCCAGGCCCCATCGCCCGGGTCAGAAGGACCCTTCGCTGTACCAGGCTCCTGTACGCATGGCCTGACGCTCGTCTGGACCCTGTGTGCGCTTCTGGTCTTTAGTGCTCCTCCCCTCCCCCTCCTCCCTTGTTTTTCCAAGTACAGTACTGGAGGTGGAACGCGGGCACTCTGCCGCTGAGCTACATCCCCAGCCTCTTTTATGTTCTCATTTTATTTGCTAACCTGCCCCGGGCGGGCTCACATTTGTGATCCTTCCGCCTCAGCCTCCCGAGTGCTGGGATTAGGAACACACACTACCACTCCTGGTTCTCACGGTGAGCGTCCACTGCAGCTTCTTGTCTGCATCTCCCTCAGAGCGTGTGTGTGTGTGTGTGTGTGTGTGTGTGTGTGTGTGTGTGTGAGAGAGAGAGAGAGAGAGAGAGAGAGAGAGAGAGAGATGTGTGCTCAAGGACCCTGTGTGTCAGGCACTGTGGGCTTCCCACAGCATCTGCATATGTCATTCAGATTAAGATAGGCACCAGAGCAGGAATGGGCGTGGAAACCGGTTTGGGTCCCAGCGCTGTGTCTGATTGGCTGTGCGGCCTTAGCTAAGTCACGTGGCCACTTCAGTCTCAAATGAGGAACACGCCTGCCCCACAGCCTCACGGGAGCACGGCAGGACATCGGGTATCTAAAGCCTGTAGCATGAACTTTGACTCCATAAATGTCAAGTATTATTTTTTTCCGCTCCTTAAAAACAGATCCTCCAAGCAAAAGTTTGATAATAGGCTCATTAAAACTAAAAGTGTTGAACCGGGCGTGGTGGCACAAGCCTGTCATCCCAACACTTGGGAGGCTGAAGCAGGAGGATCACTGTGAGTTCAAGGCCAGCCTAGGCTACAAAGTGAGTTCAAGGCCAGCCTAAACTGCATAGTGAAACCCTGCCTCAAAAAGCCAAAAAAGAAAAAACCCTAAAAGAGCTCAACCCCAAGAATACTGAAATATAACCATTAGTCAACAAATATGACCACACAGGCTGTACCGATGGTTAAAATATAGGCAGGTTTCCATCCTGCTTCCCCAAACCACCCAGGCTGCTGTGGCCTGCCCCCACCCCACCCCCAACCCCGAATCTTCTGGGAGCTTCCCAGGGCCCAGCAAACACAGGGTGACACCTGGCTCTGCAGGGGACCTCCTGTCCAACCTACTGGCTTCCCACTGCCCAGGCTTCCGACTGCCGACTGCCGCAGGGCCTGGCCTCACTGCTTGGAAGGCGTCCCCCGCACCTCCCTGCAAGCTGGAGGAGCTCCATTTAGTTATTGGCATGGTTTTATTTATTCTTTTTATGGCCCAAATCTGGAAGAAACCTAAACGCTTTATAATAGGAGACTAGTTAAGCAAATGGTGACGTGTCCTTCCTATCAAATAGCACACAGTCTCATAAAATGGAATGAGTCAGCACTAAGATGTAGACATTAAAGACCGCCGGGATACGTGGGCCAGCAACAAAGGAAGTCAGCAGAGTATACTCGTGCAACCCTACTTAGGCGAAATACATTGAGTAGACACTCATGGGTGAATGCATCTATGTAAGGCATGACTACCTAGCTCTCAACTTAGGTCGTTTGTTATTACTAAGTAAACACGGGATTTAGCTCAGCGGCACAGCACCTGCCTGGCAAGCGCAAAGTCATGAGTTCGATTCCTAGTACCAGAAAAAAAAAAAAAAAAGACCAAACATTAACATTAATCTGTATAAGTTGGACACGTTGCTGCCTAGGTTAGGGGCTGTTAGCAATCGTGACCTCTCGGAGTGGAGCTGGAAGGTAAGCCAGGAAGGCTCAGACAGCTTTCACACTCTGACTTCTGTTCCGTTTAACATTTGGTCCCGAACGCACCCTGCCCTTCTGACTACATCGCTGTTGCTTTGCAGTGCGCAAGCTCTAAGCAGGCTGTGGTCTACCCCAGCCGTGCAAAAGAACCCACGGGGCAAGAGCGGCCACCCGGAGCCTGCCTGACCACGGATACAACCTCCTCAGCCCCGGGACACAGCCCGCCAGGAAGGCACGAGGCAAGGCCGGGGTTAATATCCCTTCCTGAGCAGCCCGCTGCCATTGCCTGCGATCCTGTAATTAGGCTAATTAACAGGAGATGCAGGGAGCAGGATGGAAATGTAATTGCCCGCAGGCACCTGAGCTCTCAGAGGTGGAAGAAGAGAAGGCAGCGGCCTGGGGAAGTGGGGGGAGGGGAGGAGCGGAGGGGGGAGGGGCGGAGGGGGAGGGGCCCTCCTGGGGTGGGGTGTCTCAAGGTATTCTATCCGCACGCTGCAGGTGCTATTTGGAGCAGAGAGGCCCCGCCTATCCATTCAGAGAATTGCAACCTGGATAAGGGAAAGGGCTGAAAAGTAAAGTGGGACTCTCCATTAATTTTTTTCAAAATGAGATGTATCCATTCACTGAAGAAAGAGGAGGTGTCTCTGTACAAATACTGTTGAGGGGGCTGGGGATTTAGCTCAGCGGCACAGCGCCTGCCTGGCAAGTGCAAGGTCGTGAGTTCCATTCCCGGTACCGGAAAAATCAAACAAACAAACAAACACCGCATACTTTTGGGGTCTTTCAATGCAAGAAGCCCGTCCACAAGCCCTGGGTGTCAGAGGCTGAACCTGCACGCCTGGGGAGAAGCAGCCACTGTGCTCCCCGCTTCACGTGAACACCCAGCACTTACTGAGCGACGCGGTGTGCCGGCAACTGCGGAAGGCTTTTCCCACAGGAACACACTTGACCCACGGCCCGCGAGTCTAGAACGTATCCGCCCCCCGCAGCCTTATGACTAGCGGTGCCAAAGTTAGCAAACAAAATACTGGACTCTAATTAAATTTGACATGGAAATAAACAATGACTAGTTTTTTAGTGCAGGCGTATGTCAAGGAGTGTGTCCCCCGTAGGGTGTACCTATCCTGAAATATTATCTTTATCTGAAGTTCAAATTTAACTGGACATCCTGTATTTTAGCTGGCAACCTCATTTATTTCCAAAGTCCTTAAGAGTCTTAGAACCGATGGGCTGTTTCTAATTACAAGCTTTGTTTTCCTTTCTTTGTGGTTCACTAAAATAATGGTGCCTTTCAGAGACTCCTAAGACTGGCTGAAATGTGATACTGTTAGCCCCATTTGATAGAGGGGTAGACTGAGGCTAAGTGATTCGTAAACCACTCCAGGTCAGGAAGCCAACGGCCCAGGCAAGATGCAAACCTGAGGGGCACAGGGTGCAGTGACACTGAAGACATCATTGCTGCCCACCTCAGAGGGCCACGTTTCCAGCACCAGTGATCAGCGAACACCGTGTCATCGGGAGCAGCTTCACTACATTTCTGGCTTCCCTCTTTTTTTACCCTCAAGTTTCTGAAAAGGCTTTTGGATCTGTATCTTTATGATTTGTCCATGGAGAGCTGGAATCCAAATTCAAGTCAGAGACCAGAGTCTCAGGATTAGAAGCTTCTCTGCTGTTAGAAAAGGTCCCCAAAAAGCTGCACATGGAGGCCCACCCATGTAATCTCAGCACTCAGGAGGCTGAGGCAGGAGGATGGCTGAGAGTTGGAGGCCAGCCTGGGCTACAAAGTGAGCTCAAGGGCAGCCTGAACTGCATAGCGAGACCCTGTCTCAAAAAGACATAAAAAAAAGAAAAACAAAGAAAGAAAAAGAGAAGAGGCCCAGTGAAGAGTGTTCACAGGCTTCCAGGCTAGTCCAATGGCACTGGGACCCAGCGGTTGGCCCAGAGCAGGTCCAGGACAGACAGGCTGTCCCTGTCTAGGAAACAGCGGTAGAGTGAGGGAGACCGACTCCATAATCGTCAGCCTGAGTTCAGATCCAGCAGGCAGCCAAGGACAACTCTCTGCAGGGTTCTGTGCACCAGATACCACTCTAGCCCTTGAGATAAAACAGTGAGGGAAACCGTGGCAGGAGGGATTCCCGCACTTGTGGAGTTTAACCTTGTGGTCACGCGGGCCAATCTGAAGATCAAACCCCATACATGTGGAACATCACTAACGTAAAAATTCAAAATCCTCAATGCTCCAAAATCTGCAACCTCTGAGTGCTGGCTTGAAGCCGCCAGTGGAAAACTCCATGCCTGACCTCATGTGACAAGTCAGTCAAAATACCAAAAAATACCAAAATCTCAAATCAGTGTGTACAAAGCACGAGTGAATTTTGTGTTCAGATTTGGGTTTCATCTCCAAGATATCTCATATGCAAATATTCCAAAATCCAAATAAATCCAAAATTTGAAACACTTCTGGTCCCAAGGATACTCAATCTGCCTTGAGTTAGAAAGTTAAAAAAAAAAAAAAAAAAAACTATGGAGGAAAATAAAATAAACAAACGGGACATAGGAAGGGATGGGGGCCACAGTCTGAAATGGGCAGGCGGATTCTCATAGAACAGGGGACATCTGAGCAAAGACTTGGAGGAGGTGAGATAGAGCCACGCAAAGATCTTAGAGAGAGCACGCTCTGCAGACAGTCAGTGCAAAGGCCCTGTGGAAGAGCATGCTTGGGGTCTCCAAGGAAGCCAGAGAGGCCAGGATAGTATACCTGAGAGTAAGAGTGAGAAGGGTGGACAGATGGGCAATGGGGAGGGGAAGTGGACCCCACAGGTCTATTAGAAAATCAATATTAAGAATCAAACTCAGGGCCTGACGTTTGCCAGGCAGGAGCTATGCCGCTGAGCTACAGCCCCATCCAGAGACTTTAGTTTTTACCCTGACGATAATAATGGAAAACTTGCTAACTGTGTGGTCATGAGCAGATGAACTGATCTCTCTGCAAAATGAAGCTGATAATACAGCCTAGCCCATGGAGGGCTTGTGAAAAGCAGCCAAGAATTGTGTGCCTGGTACAAGAAGAGGACCAAGGCCTTCTTGCTGGGCTGATTACTGTTGTACAAATACCAAAGAACTTTGCACTTTGGCAGGTACTATACCTGGCGCTGTCTGAGCCCAAAGGACAGCACAGCAAACATAAACAGACTGCTATCATGTACAGTCCCTGTACCCTGGAAGGACATTTACGGTCTTAATTGATTTGCTTGTTCATGTAGTCACTCGACAAACATTTCCTAGGTGCTTTCTTTGTACCAGGTTCTTGGCTAGGAGCTGGGAACTTAAGGGAGAAAAGATCCTCAGTCTCGGGAGAGTTTTGCCTACCGCTAGGGCTGCAGCTGGCGGCTCGTGCTGCTGATTTATTCCACGCCCGTGTGTGGCTCATCTGTGCTGCATGGGGTGTTTGAAAACTCGCGAGTGGCTGAGGATGTAGCTCAGTGGCACAGCGCCTGCCTGGCAAACGTGAGTTCCTGCAGCATTTAAGGGTTCAAAGCATGTTCTCCTTAGGAAGCAGGAGTCTGGCTACCCTGGGCCCAAGCCGCTGAGCAGCGGCTGCAGCCTACACCCCGCACAGGCTCCGCAGAGTCCCCAGGGCCACCTGTGTCCGTGCCTTGAGCCAGCCCTCTGCGGACGCCCAGCGGCGGAGGAGTTTGCGTTCTGGCCCAGCGAAGCGCAGTCCCACAGGTGAGAGGGCCCGGGGCTCGCTGCGCCAAGTTGCCTCGCCTGGTAAAACGAGACTTCGTTTTTGCCGAAGTGATTTAACACAGCCCTGGCATATAATAGCTGCTCAGAAAATAATCACCATTGTGTGTATATTCGTTAGGAGAGGATTTCTATTGGTGGTGGTAGTGGTGGATTGTTTGTTTTGATCTTGTTCTCGTCCTGTTGGTACCTTCTTTTGCTTTGTGTTTTGTTTTTTGATCTCGGAAGCTCCAGTACTTTCAGCGGGGTCACTGGTGACTTCAGAGACCGTGGACAGGTGAGCACGGAAGCCCAAAAACCGCGGCACGCGCTCGGAGAAGAGGGCCCACTTATCCCGACCAGATTCCCCCAAGAGGACTTCAAGCCTCTTATCAGAGCGGCACTTGGGTTTAAGCTTCTGGCGCTTAACAGCCTGGGAAGCCGGCAGAGCCCTGCTGAGAACACCGCCTTCCAGATTCCGCAAACAGCTTCCCTGCGGGGGCCTGCCGCTCTCTGCAGGGACTGCGCCGGCCCTTGCCCGGAGGTGGCTGCTGCAGGTACCACCTTCTCCCTTTGCACCCCAGCCACGTAGGGGCCACGGTGCTCCCCTCTGCAGAATCCAGAGAGTAAGTCGGGGCGCCCACGCCCCTGTTCCTTCTCTCCCAGGACTCTGGATTCATTACTGCCTTTCAGCTTTGGAGTCAAAGTAGCCTGGACTTAGGGGGACCCAGCACCCTGGTTTGCCTAAGACTCATGCAGGATTTTCAGGGCTCACGGGGGTCAGGCCCAGGCAGGCCAGGGCAGTTGGTCACACTGTCTGGGGTCGAGTACCAATGCTACTGTTTATTTACTGTGCGTGGGACCCTGGGCACGTTATTGCTTCCCTCTGAGCCTCACTGTCCTGAGGAACCCGGGAGCACACAGTGTAACCCCAATATTATTATATAGGGTTAAGCAAGACAATATGATATTGTCAGGTTAAGTGAAGTCATACAGACTCACTGCTGTACCACTTTCCTCCCACTTAAAGTAAAAGCCGAGTCCTTATGGAGCGCTCTGGTGCCCGGCCCTATCTGGCGCTTGGGTTTTGATGCTGTCCATCTCCTCTTCCCCGCGTCCAGCCGGGACTGCGGTCACCGGCCTTCCTGCCGCCCCTGTGCACGAGCTCTGCTTTCCCCAGGCCTGGCACAGACTGCTTTCTCTGCCTGGGCCCTCGTCACAGAGGTCCCCGTCACACCTGCCTCTGCACAAATGCCTCCCCACAGGGGCCTTCTGCCTTGGTCGGGGCTCCCTGAAGAAGCAGAACCCATGAGCCGTATGCATGGAGAGAAAGAGATTTGCTCCAATGACCGGGCTCCCACCTCGGTGTCCACTGAAACGTCCCAGGATGTGTGCTTGGCCGCCAGAGACCCAGCAGCACCCACGGTGTCAGTTCCAGTCCCCAGGAGGGAAAGAAAGAACATGTGGCACAGCTCAAATAGAGGCAGAAGTTCCCTCTCATTCAGCACTTTGGGGCTAGTTAGGTCTTCAACTGATCACATCAGGCCCACCCACACTGTGAAAGGCAGTCTGCCCCACTCTGACCAGAGATTCAAGTGTTAATCCTGAAGTCCCTTCCTGCACACACTCAGAATCATGTTTGGCCAAGTATCTGGCACTTATAGCCCAGTCAAGTTGACACATAAAGTTCACTTTAGTTTTTTGTTTTTTTTTTTTTTTTTTTGCGGTACTGGGAATCAAACTCACGACCTTGCACTTTCTAGGCAGGCACTGTGCCACTGAGCTAAATCCCCAGCCCCAGTAAAGGCACTTTCATGCCTTCCCAAGCCAATCCCGTGATAGCTCCTCACTCCTCTCTCTTTCCTCCTTCGCTTTGGCTTCCCCTTGGAGCATTTACCACGACCTGACATCAAACCCTACCTTAATGAGTCTCACCTTGCATTGCTTGACTTGCCCACGAGTCTATAAGCTTCCTGATGCAGGTATTTGATTTCCATCACTGAGACTGTGTCTCTCTGCCTCAGAGAGGGCTCGACCCAGTGCCTGGGCTGGTCAGCGCTTTTTGGAAGAATTGAACGCATCTTTCACAGCTCCAGGGTCTGTCCTCTGGCTGCTGTTTGGGGAGAATGCTAGGGAGGGTCGGCTGGCATTGCTAACTCAGGTGAGCCTACCAGCTTAACTACCAGCAGTCACTGTGTGATTTGAAAATGTAAGGCTCCAAGGTAGCCCCTGGTGAAGCCCTGGGGCCCTCTTCCATTGCTGAGGGCATTTCTGGAGCTCCAGATGAGAAGCATCTTTTCTGAGGGCAGGATGTGGGCTTGGAGATCATGCTGAAAGTCAGGGTGAGCCTAAAATCACATTCACCAAGTTACACTTCCAAGTTCCTCGGCCAGATTCCATGGTGTTGCCTGTAGATGGCCCGATGCCTGCAGTGCTGGGGTCAATGTTACGCATGCTCAAGTTTAAAAATCCTCAGAGATGAACTAAATAATGAGTAACAGGCCAGGCGTAACGGTGCACACCTGTAATCCCAGCACTTGGGAGGCCGAGGCAGGAGGATGGCTGCGAGTTCAAGGCCAGCCTGGACTAAAGAGTGAGTTCAAGACCAGCCTGAAGTACTCAGCAAGAACCTGTCTCCAATAAAAAGAGCACCAGAAGCCCCCTCTGTGCCAATGCACGTGTAGATGTGGAATTCACAACCTCTGCCCTGGGATAACCGCCACACCCCCAAGGGCAGGGGATGGGTGACAGAGAGCTCGGCCGTGGCCCTGCTTGCTGAGCAGTTTAGCTCCATGTTCTCAATATTCAGTCCCTGGGTCTTCGATGAGAGTGTACAGATTTGTTTGCAGTGGTGAAAATTAAGTAAGAGGGGGCTGGGGATTTAGCTCAGCAGCACAGCGCCTGCCTGGCAAGCGCAAGGTCATGAGTTTGATCCCTGGAATTGGAGAAAAAACAAAAACAAAAGCAACAACAAAAAAAAAATTAAATAAGAGGAGGAGGTCAGGCTTTGTGTAGATGGAGTATGAGTTTGGATTAAAAAGGATGAATTATTTGTAATCTAGTCTAAAAATTAAATGTCCCCTTCCCTCCTGCCCCCATACGGGGGATAGAACCCAGGGCCTTCACACTGAGCTATATATCCTCAGCCCTTTTATTTTTAATTTTGAGACAGGGTCTTGCTAAACCGCTAACTTGTCCGGGCTGGGCTTGAACTTGTGATCCTCCTGCCTCAGCGTCCCAGATGCTGGAATAACAGGTGTGTTCCACCATGCTCAGCTGCAGGGTGCATTTCACACTGAGTCTTTTCAGGTGTCCCTGCTCCAGCTGGAAGGGCCAGTTGGGCCCCTGCAGCAGCACTTTCAAGCACACGTGGACCCACGAAGGGCTCTCGAGGCCAGCGCTTAGAACTGGGACACACTTTTTCACCGAGTCCTGCTGGCCGGCGCAAGACAAACGCAATCCGTGTGGAAGAAGTGGGCAGCTGAGCCACCTCTTGAAGAAAGCCGCACAGAAATCACATTGCCGGGGGAGGGACACAGAAGACAATAAGAAGATGTAGCCGCGGGCTGCGATCAATCCACCTAGATGAGGGAGAAAAGGAAAAGGTCATCGTTCTACTGAAGGGCGGGCGACGAGGCACATAGTCCAGTCAGAACCAATCAGGGCGGGCGACGAGGCACATAGTCCAGTCAGAACCAATCAGGGCGGGCGACGAGGCACACAGTCCAGTCAGAACCAATCATTGCTCCGCGGTGGCGAAGGCTGGCACTGTCTGTCATATACACCCAACTTTCCTCTATCAGAGTTCCCACCCCAGGAAGTGACCCAAGGGAAACGCAGGACACATTCCCCAAAGTTCTGCAGAACTGTCCATCGCTCCATTACCCACACTGGCCAAAAAGAGGGGAAACATGATAAATGCCCCAAGAGGTGACAGTATTACAAAGTGTTACATAGACACACAACGGGCTATGCCCCAGGGGATAAAAATTTAAATGAACTAAGGATATATAAATAACATGGATGAGTCTCAAAAACATTGCAATGTTTGAAAGAAGCCAGACCCAGAATGAACATTTTCTCTGCTTCCATTTCTATTATATTCCAGAATTGGCGAAACTCAGCTATGGTGGTAGGAAGGCTTTTTTTTTTTTTTTTTTGAGACAAGGTCTCACTAAGTCACTAAGTTGCCCAGGCTGGTGGTAAACTTCTGATCTTCCTGCCTCAGCCTCCCAGAGTGCTAGAATGTCAGGCATTTGCCGTGGGAGGCTTCTAAATCAATTGGAGCAGTAGCTGGAGTGGTGTAGATGTTTGTTGAAACTCTAAATTGTACTTAGAATCTTTGCGATTTGTTACATGCAAATTGGGCCTCCATTAATAGCGGCAGAAATGTAATGATATTGGGAGGCCCCATCCGTCACAGGACTAGATGAGTCCAAGACAGGCACAGGTCACGGGGTACTCATAATCCTCGAGCGTGTCCTCACCGGACCCCGTGACCACAGAAAGCACAAGAATCCATTTGCACTTCCAGGAGGCATGCAGGAAACATCAACAGAACGTGCGCGTCAATTCATTCCAGCCAGCTGGGCCCCGGGGACCGGCCATAAGTGAGTGCAGCTGTATTTTCCCAGGACTGGCGGGCAGAAGGAGGCTCGGATGGTGGCTGCCGGAAGTCAGACGGCAGGAAGAGAGGCGGGGCCGCGAGCAGCCTTCCGGAGGGGTCCTGAACCGGGTTCCTGGAGTTTGTGCTGCAGAGAGGCCAAGACTCCCTCACCGAGAACACATCCAGCGTCTCAAACAGGAGACCACAAGGCCCTCCAGGCCTGGCTGAGCCGCACCAATGGACGAGAAGGAAAACCTTGCTGTAGCCCTTAACTAAGTGGGCAAAGGGATGATCGTGGGATATCAATAGCCTGCTTTTTTGTTTTGTTTTTTAGTACCCAGATTAAATCCAGGAACTTCTTGCTGAGCTACACCCCTTGTACCTTTTATTTTTTATTTTGAGAAAAGGTCTTGCTAAGTCGCTAAATCGCCCAGACTGGGCTCAATCCTGTGATCCTCCTGCTTCAGCCTCCCAGAGTTCTGGAATTGCAGGTGTGCACCACCACACCTGGTTTGCTTTTGAGTGTTTAAATGTATATACTATATCTATAGGTTGTGGTCCTAGTTGAGAAAGCAGTTTTTTTCCTATAAGGCAACTTAGTCCAAGTTTTCTCTCAGAAGCCAAATGAGGAGCAGAAAACGTGTTTAATTTAATAATAGTTTGCACAAGCCAGGCGCGGTGGCGCACATCTGTAATCCCAGCACTCAGGAGGCTGAGGCAGGAGGATTGCCTCTAATGAGAAAAGGATTATAAATATGTTTTCTTTTAATTAACTGTACGTTTAAGCAAATATTTCTCAGGTTTCTAAGTGTGCTGATCAAACATTCAACTTGCACCAGGAGGTCCTGCTAGCAGAAAGGGCTGAGGGTAAAGATCCCAGTGAATCACTGCTAACGCTGTCATCTAAGTATTGTATCTTTACTTGACTGGAAAAAGGCCTTAACAGTCCCTTATTAATCAGCAACCAATCGTTGTCACCCAGGGGCCACTTCCCCCACAGAGGACAATTGGAAACGACTGGAGAGATTTGGTTCTTACAGCAGGAAAGGGGGTCACGCTACTGGCTTTTGGGGAGTAGACACCAGCGATGACGTTAGACACCCCATCATGCTCAGAGCGGCCAGGAACGAAGACCGGTCCAGCCAAAGTGTCAGGAGTGAGGAGGCGAAGAGGCTGCTCGGGGTGATGGCGCAGAGCGTGTGTGACAAAGCGGGCTCCCTGTCCCGCGGCGCGGGACCCACTGCATGCTGGGTCTAGGACTCAAGTGGAGACCCGTCCCTCCTCCCCCCGCCTTGCCCTACGCAGACTGGGGAAGGAGTGGGGTGCGGGGGCAAGGCGTGAATGGACCCACAAACGTTAGTTTCTGTAGCTAAAAAGTGGAGCTAGCAGTACCTGGGATCACCGGGTTATCAGCACCGCAGGTGAAAGATAGGTAGAGTGCTGAGCCCGGAGCAGGTATACGGCGAGGGCCGCGAGTGGAAATAACAAGGGAAGGGGCGCGCGGAGAGACGCTCTTGAGGGTGCTTCTATCAAGAGCTGGGCCCGTGAGGACCTCAGGACGCCTTGGAAGCCTGGGACGCCTCACCCGGAAGCCGGCACCGCCCGATTTAAAGAACGATGTACTCCATGAAGTAAATCACAAGGAGGATTAGAGATACAAGCTGCTGGACAAACCTGTTTTCTAAAAGAGCAAACGATGAAGCAACGATCCTCGGGGGTGAGGGAGGCATCCACCGGGCAGCGCTTTGCCAAGGAATTCGTTATCAGATCAGAGGTGAACGCCACTTGTGTCAAAAGTCAGCTCTGCGTTGCAAAACCAGCAAACATCTCGGAACACAGACCGCAGGCTCTCGGTGTCCTTCGCAGGCACTGAGAGATCCTAGGCACAAAATCATTCAAATAAATTCAGCGCCCACAGGAAATAAAGGAGACAGCCGATAAATGGGTCTGGGGAGCAGGTCTTCGCAGGGCCGTTCTGTAGCTTCCCCTGGGGGTGTCCCTCCCATCCTTGTGTCTTTGGACAGCAACCCCAGAATTGTGAGATTCACCCCCTGGACACAGTAGGTGCCCAGGCTCGGTAAACAAGAGTAAGAGCTACAACGATGAGAGTATTTTAATACTGGACGCAATTTGGGTCAGTGTGTGGGGCAGTGGGGACTGAATCAGGGTCTTTGCCCTGAGCTGCATCCCCAGACTTTTCAGTTGGGTTTTTTTGTGTGTGGTTTTTTTTTTTTTTTCTGGTCTTTTTGAGACAGTGTGTCACTGCAGTTCAGGCTGGCCTTGAGCTCACTTTGTAGCCCAGGCTGGTCTCCAACTCACAACGATCCTCCTGCCTCAGCCTCCCGAGTGCTGTGATTACAGGCATGCACCACCACGCCTGGCCTCTAGTCCCTCTCTTCTGGGACTCCTCCTTCAGCCACAGCCAGTCGTCAGTTTTTGTCAGTAGCAACCAGTGCTCCTGTAGATAGCTGTATACTTCCTAGAGTTTTATTTAAACGGAATCGAATAGCCCAAAGTCATTTTGGTCTGGCACCTTTCACTCGGCAGAGTGGCTCCGAGATTAATCCATGCCATTGTGCATATCAATAGCTCATTCCTTCCTTATGGCAGAGTAGTACTCCACAGTGTGAATGTACCCTAATTCATTCATTTACTGACGACGAATGAATGATTCATTCATTCATTTGCTGACGACGTGTGAGTTATTTCCAGTTTGAGGCTGTTACAATTGAAACCACCATAAATGTTTGTGTATAAGTCCACAGGACTATACATTTCCTTTTCTCTTCAATAGATATGTAGGTATGGAATGGCTGCATCAGAGCAGGAACTATCACAGTACTAGAACTCTTTTTGTT